>NC_134234.1:223611845-223914875 GCF_965152275.1 Natator depressus | reverse complement strand
AAGATAGCTGCAGCACTTGACCCAAGGTTTAAGAATCAGAAGTACCTTCCAAAATCTGAGAGGGACGAGGTGTGGAGCATGCTTTCAGAAGTCTGAAAAGAGCAGCGCTCCAATGTGGAAACTAAAGAACCCGAACCACCAAAAAAGAAAATCAACCTTCTGCTGGTGGCATCTGACTCCGATGATGAAAATGAACATGCGTTGGTCTGCACTGCTTTGGATTGTTATCGAGCAGAACCCGTCATCAGCATGGATGCATGACCCCTGGAATGGTGATTGAAGCATGAAAGGACATATGAATCTTTCGCACATCTGGCACATAAATATCTTGCGACGCCAGCTACAATAGTGCCATGAGAATGCCTGTTCTCACTTTCAGGTGACATTATAAACAAGAAGTGGGCAGCATTATCTCCTGCAAATGTAAACAAACTTGTCTGAGCAACTGGCTGAACAAGAAGTAGGACTGAGTGGACTTGCAGGCTCCAAAATTTTACATTGTTTTATTTTTGAATGAAGTTTTTTTTTGTACATAATGCTACATTTGCAAGTTCAACTTTCATGATAAAGAGATTGCACTACAGTACTGGTATTAGGTGAATTGAAAAATACTATTTCTTTAGTTTTTTACAGTGTAAATATTTCTAATAAAAATAAATATAAAGTGAGCACTGTACACTTTGTATTCTGTGTTGTAATTGAAATCAATATATTTGAAAATGTAGAAAAACATCCAAAAATATTTAAATAAATATTCTATTATTGTTTAATAATATTAATTATGTGATTAATTGCCATTAATTTGTTTAATCGCTGGACAGTCCTGCTTTCCAGAAATCAATACACTAACAGAATTTCAGTTGGTTATTTGCTCATGTATAGTAGTAGAGATTTTTAGGGGAGGTTGGGTGGTATTGGAATATACAGATTTCAATAAGGATTCTCACAGTAGGAAGCTGATTGGTTGTCATTGTGCAAATATGTACTATTGCCTGGGGCACTAAACATAGGCCTAATATAAAGGCATTAATTTTTTCAAGCTGTACAATTACAGAATCATAGAAATGTAGGGCCAGAAGGGGCCTCAAGAAATCAATATATAACAGATCAAACTTGAAAATTGTGTTAAAATATTGGTCTCTGGTGTCACCAATAGATCTAGGGTTAAGAGGAGAAAGGGCATCCAATGTAACTGTATACCTTGTGATATGTTAATGCTTGATTAGTCCAGGAATAGAGAATATCATGATACCTATAACATGAGCTCCTGTGTTTCATACACAAAAGGTCTGATTCTCCTCTCACACCACTGTTACACCAATGTCACTCCATTGACCTCAGTGGAGTTACTCCTGCTTTACAGCACTATCCATATCTTGGCTTGACTGGCTCTTTCGCAAACTACTGTATTTCATGCTGTGTCTTTTGAACCATAATATAAAGAGTGACATTGTACAGCACTTATGGATATAACTAAACTCTGCACATACCAGTGTCATGACTACGCCCACGTTATCACCATTGCTAAATATACTTCATTGGGATAGAGACTTTTAAAAAAAGACAAACTAAACAGAATAAGTGGCATAAAATATATTGTTTTTTGTGTGACTTGTTGAGAAGCCCTTTCTTAATACACTTGTAGTTCTATCACTTGCCAGACTTGTGGCTATAACTTTTCATATCTGCCCCACAAATCTGTGTGTGGTATAAAATTAAATTATGTTCTATCACTAGAGTTGACTAATGAATGGAGCACTGAATGCAAAGAAAACCTGGGATCTGTTTTGAACTCTGCCACTGACCTGCTCTGTGCCCTTTGGCAAATCACTTCACTGTCTGCATTTCTATTTCCCTCTGACTGTTCCTCTCTCTCTCTTGACTCTTTGGATTGTAAGCACTTTGGGGCAGGGACTGTCTCATAAGATATGTGTTGTGTAGCACAATGGGACCCCAGTCTTGATTCAGGCAGCTTGGCACCCTTGTAATACAAACAATAATCATCTTCCTTCAGCTCCTTTTCTTTGGCCAAATTGAGCCCAGGTGTAAGCAGGTTCATCTCTCATTGAAATCAAGGAGAGTTGGGCCAGATATACTGGGAGATTAATTTGGCATTCTCTCTCTGGACACAATTACAAACAATTAATGAATAATAATAAATCTCCATCATGACTATAGAGTCACTAGCGTGATGCAACAATGAATGATGTCTTGCAATACAAAACTTCAGCAGTCCAGCCATCTATAACCAGCATATAAAGCAGTGATGTAATTCAACATTTTTAGAAGGGCTTATTCAGCCCTATATGAAAGAAGATACAGACCAGTTTTCACCCTTTCAGGTGGTATTTCTCTGTTCTCCTAGTTTTGCCTATTTCCATCCAGGCTTCCTTCCTTCACAGGAGCAGCTCCTCAGCAAAGAATCTCATTTTTGTATGCCAGACTGTCTTATCAATAGCTGCGCTGTTGAGAAGAGGTTGCCTAGAAGCCATTTTGTAGGCTGGATGCTAGATTCATTATCTGAACCTGTCCTTTCAGACGATTGATGACTGCCCTACTCAGTAGTCAAAGGTTTCAGAGTAGCAGCCGTGTTAGTCTGTATCCGCAAAAAGAACAGGAGGACTTGTGGCACCTTAGAGACTAACAAATTCATTAGAGCATAAGCTTTCGTGGGCTACAGCCCACTTCATCGGATGCATAGAATGGAACATATAGTAAGAAGAAATATATATACATACAGATAAGTTGGAAGTTGCCATACAAACTGAGAGAGGCTAATTGGTTAAGATGAGCTATTATCAGCATGAGAAAAAAACTTTTGTAGTGATAATCAAGATGGCCCATTTAGACAGTTGACAAGAAGGTGTGAGGATACTTAACTTTAGGGAAATAGATTCAATATGTGTAATGACCCAGCCACTCCCAGTCTCTATTCAAACCCAAGTTAATGGTATCTAGTTTGCATATTAATTCAAGCTCAGCAGTTTCTCGTTAGAGTCTGTTTTTGACTCTGTTTTTTCTGTTGCAAAATTGCCACCCTTAAATCTTTTACTGAGTGGCCAGAGAGGTTGAAGTGTTCTCCTACCGGTTTTTGAATGCTATGATTCCTGATGTCAGATTTGTGTCCATTTATTCTTTTGCATCGAGACTGTCCAGTTTGGCCAATGTACATGGCAGAGGGGCATTGCTGGCACATGATGGCATATATCACATTGGTAGATGTGCAGGTGAACGACCCTCTGATGGCATGGCTAATGTGATTAGGTCCTATGATGGTGTCACTTGAATAAATATGTGGACAGAGTTGGCATTGGGCTTTGGTTCTATCGTCACAATTCTTGTCAACTGTCTAAATGGGCCATCTTGATTATCACTACAAAAGTTTTTTTTCCTGCTGATAATAGGTCATTTTAACTAATTAGCCTCTCACAGTTTGTATGGCAACTTCCAACTTATCTGTACATATATATATTTCTTCTTACTATATGTTCCATTCTATGCATCCGATGAAGTGGGCTGTAGCCCACGAAAGCTTATGCTCTAATAAATTTGTTAGTCTCTAAGGGGCCACAAGTACTCCTGTTCTTTCAGTAGTCGAAGCATTTCCCCTGCACCCCCAAAATGTGTGAAGTTGGAGGGCTCTTCTGAAAACGAGCAAGAAAGTCAAGTAGGAGCTGAATTTTCATTGTCTATAAGAAAAATGGTGAGTGCACTTTTCTAGCAAGAATTATTTTCCTGCTCAAGCAAAATAATCTGTCTGATGCCAAGTTTCACTCCAGTGCATTGTACAGTAGCTAGTTAATGAAACATTCTTCATTGATCTATATCCCTCTCTAGCCCTCATATAGAAGATGTAACACACCACAAAAACATTAACACATGTCATCCTCTGTTAAGTTTTCATAAAACCAACAAACAAATCAATCTTACTGTTGAAGATCTGTGAATTGCAATGGGAATTCAAAACCCTGCCTACTTGGGGAAAACTGAATGACTCAGGGAACTGATACTTAGCATCGGAGCTTTCACCACTGCTGTCGGTCGCTGGATCAAATTACATACTGTAGACAAATAGTATGATATGCTCTGTTAACTTTTAAACAATGTATTGAGGTGTGGTCCTCCAGATTATGTATATGAGGAAGCGTGGCCATATCTGGAGCTTCACACATTAGAAAAATATACACCAGCAGAATGTTGATTCTGCTCTTATTTATACCTGTATAAATCAATAGAATTACACCTGCGTGAGTGATATCAGAATCTAGCATTGCCACTGACTCACTGTGCGAATTCAGCATTGTGAGGCACTTTGGTCCTGTTTGCAAAAGCACTTTTGCTTTTCAGCCCAGGATCTCAAAGTGCAAAGAGTTTTTATTATTAATGATAGTGCTGCCACTACTGAGTTTGTACATCTGCTCCTATGATCTGATTCCTGCAGCAGCTTCTGCTCTTCATGAGAGCTGCGCAGAGAAAATAATAGACTCAAGCCAAATCATAAATCTTTCCCAACATGATGCATGGATGCCATGGCTCACTTAAAAGAAATCATTATCGTTAAAGGGGTTAAATGTGGTGTACTGACCCCTTACTTTAGTCTTATTCTGTGAATTTGGTCAGGGATTAGCATGCATTATCACTCAGAAAATTTCATTCTTCAGAAATTCTGCTAACAATAACAACACAGCCATCATCCCCAGGTGATGACTTACTAGCTGTGTAAGGGCTCTCACACCAAATCCTCAGGATTAGGTGCTTTATCTTTCTTGGTAAATTGAATCACACAGTCATGACCTGCTGTGTGCCATAATGTGGCTCACAGCCAAGAAATGCTTAAGGTTACAATAATTAATTGCCTTGGTGACATGGATATGCTATTGTATTGGAGGTTGGCTGAAACTGGATTGTGTGTCAATGCGACTGGGAGGATCCAAATGTTAATAAATGTGCACCCAAATGACATATATAAAACGGTAATTGCACACACATTAAGGACTATGATGACTGGGACTAATAAACTATAGATATAAATAAATAGACATTGTGAGTTAAACAAGAGATTGTTTTGCCTACACACAGGCATATCTGGTGTATATCATTTAGGTTTGCTTATTTTAACATTCAGCCTTGATGTTTTCCCCATCTTTTTGTGACAGCTGAAAAACTAAAACTACTGAACCCAGATAAAATTTTCAAAAGCTTAGGACAGAAAAAATGAAAAATGAAAATGGTGGAAAATAGTTTGTTTCTCTGCGGATAGTGCAAGTACAGTCAGTGCATGCATAATCTCACTGTGTTGTCAGCTTGGAAACCCTTTGCAAGGTTTTGGCCCCAAGGCAAACCCAAGATCTAAAAGCACTTTGAGTTTGCCAAAACCAAGATAAGAGCACATCTTTCTGAATTTATTGGGTACCCTTAATAAAGATCGCAGTATTCATAAACAAGCCAAACCTCACTAGAAGCCAAGGTTACTTTTAACTCTTTCACAATACTTAAGCTATATGATTTAACATGACAGATAATAGCTTTGAAAATATTTATCATTCGTTTCTGGCCAAAAGCTTATAAATTCCATGAAGCCTGTTAATAGTTAAGAACTACAGGTCCTTCTATTCAATGAAAAACTTTCTAAAGCTCACAAGTGTTCATAAAATTAATTTTTGATGAACAATTGAAGTATTGCATTTACAATAAGTTGCATCCCAAATTTTTGAACCATCGAACATAGTCATTTAGTAAAGTAAGATTCATTTTTAAATGAAAATATCCCTGAGCATGGCATTTCTAATGTAGTTTCCTTATGAATCAAGAAAGTGAATTCCTTGTAACTGAGACTCATTAATCCTAAATTTATAAGAATTTATAACCCATTTTGAAAACTTCATAGACTTGTTTCATTGCAATCTGAAGAGCTTAGACATAATTGTTTATTTGGTCAGACTTTACATAAAGTTTCATTTATAAATGATTTATAAAGGGTTAATAAATTATTAACAGTCATAAGCATGTTACAGGAGTAGTGTGTGTTATACATAGAGACATCAGTGGAAGGCGTTATAGATGGTTAGAAGCAACCTGTTGTCCAGTTTGGCTCCTTAGCAATCTATTACAATTGATTAATCATTTATAAACTCTTTACAAACAGAACTTTAATCAAACTATACAAATATCAGATCAAGATGTTTAGGACCAGGGAAATAAACTGCAATGGTGGTTATATCAGAAAAGCAGAGAATTGATGGGATCACTCCAGTAAGTGGGAGTTTGAGGAGAAAGAACAGCCCCAAATAGAAGCTTCTCTGGATCAAGCTAACGATGATGAACTGCAGCTTACCCTTGATTGCTGGGCTCTCTCACACCACAAAACCTACATACATATTTCTAGTTATGGGCTGAAACTAGTTGCTGCCTAATTGCTTATAATGAAGAGTGAGCTGTCCATTCAGATATGTATAGTTTGACTGAAAGAGACCATGTTGAGGTAATATAATAAAAAGTTCTCTCTTATCTGATTCAGTATTTCAGGAAGTATACAACATTCACATATGCACACAATGCACATTCTTGGCTAAATTTTTCCACATTGTTTCTGCCCAAAGGTCAGTAAGTGAGTGAGTAAGTAAGTTAGTGTGTGTGTGTGTGTGTGTGTGCGCGTGAGCGCGCACGTATGTGTGTAAAGTTTCATTATGTCACTGTAATGACTGTGAGTGCTTTAATTGTTTGTCACCATAATTACTTAGGGTTCATTAATGGTGCTTAGGGACCTGAACCAGGCTGGGATGGGAATGAGGGTGCATTAACTACTTAACAATTTCTGGAAGTATTATAATGCTTCCAGAGATGCTGTGGGATGGCACATCTCAGTGTATTTGGTTAACAGAAAGATGCAGAGGTCCTACGTACATAGTAACCCTGTCATGAAGAGGGTGTGGTATTATGGCCCCATCCATACCACACCCAGAAAGGTTTCCTTGAGGCAGCTAGTGCCCCAGAGTAAGTAGAAATCAGGGAGGGAATTGTGCCTCAGAAGGAAGTCTCTGTTTCCCAAGTCTACTCCTTGCTCACAACTGTGCCTACAGGCACAATCTAGCTGTCAGACTATAGGCAATTCCCAGATACGTATACTGCCCGCTGTCTCCAAAGAGCTACCACATTACTTAAGGTTTTTCCATCATTCAAAGGTTAAATGATCCTTTTCATTTTTCCTCACCATTTTAATGGAATTTATCTACATTGCTCTTGAATTATTTGTGACAATAATGATAAAGGCTCCTGTCGTGTGTTTTTTCTGGAATTTCTGATAGAATCTGGTTTATTAATAAATTACTTTTCTTTAGAAAACAAATTATTTCTTGGTAACCACCACTGCAGGCATCAAACCATGCACACAAAAATATCTCCAAAGATAGCATTAATCCTTGAGCTGCCACACATGACAAACATAAATATGGTTACATGACTCAAAATTCAAAACACTGAAATAGATTCCCATTTACTTTGCAGTATAATACCCTTACAGCATTGTGAATTAGGCCTTCATTCTTGTTTGATGGTATATTTTGAATATTTCACTGAGTGTAACAGGTTTAGAGGATTAGGTACATAGGTGGATATATTAACGTGGATTCCATGCTAATGTAGGATTTGTTCACAGGAATATAACTGGGCCATAAATATCTGTAATTGTTAGGTACACTTTTGAAGTACTGGCCAAGATTTTCAAAACTGGGTGCCTAAAGTTAGACTCTAAAATCCTTATTTTGGTGCATTAAAAAGTGCCCTAATTTTCAAAAGTGTGGAGCACCCAAATCAGGTAACTTATTTAGAAGCATAAATAAGGATTTAGGAGCCAACCTAAGGCATGTAGGATATAATTTTCAAAAGTGCCTAAGTCCCAATTTCAAAAGTGACTTAGGCACTTAGTAGCTTAAATCTAATTGAGAATCTATGAAACTTAAACTCTTAAATCACATAGGCCCCTCTGAATATGTTACCTCTAGTTTTGAAAATTTTGGCCAATGTGTATATAAAAGTATACAGAAATAGATGTGGAGGAGAAAGGGAGAGTACATAAGTAAATAAACTTAAAAATAAACGTGGTCAAAAATATAGAATTATGGACAGAGCTGCCAGTGGTGCCTATAGTTAAAGTTGCCCAACACTTACCATTATAAACCCCTGTTTTCAGTTGCTTATGACTTTGCCAAACTTAAACATTCAGGCTGAAATTTCCCATGCTTGTTTCTGTTTTAGGATGAATTTTAAATTTTTGGTAAAGTTTCAGCACAAGTCAGCTGTTTCTTATATTGCATTTAGGAGAAAAGAAATAGTTTTGAAATTGTTAAAAAAATCCAATCATTACTTTTAAAAGCTCTACGCTTTTAAAGCTCGATGCTTTTCAAGGTGATAATTACGGTGTCAGGTAGGTGCTAAGCTCCCCACTTCAGCGTAGACGTACCCTGGGAGCTAGGCAGCTGGACATTGTGGCTCGGGCGGGAGCTCAGAATCTCAAGCCTAGCGGCCCCGGTGCACTTGAAAGTCCAGGCCACAAGTTCCACACTGCTATCTTGAGCCCTGCTGGTGCAAGCCAGTCTACCCGGGTTGGGAGGCTGGCTCTCAGCTGCAGTGTAGATATATCCCTAGCCTCCCGTGCTTTGGGGCAGCCTGCCGGATGGGATACCTCAGATTCAGGTCTCGCAGAGTATGTCTACACTGTGACAAAATACTTGCGACACAGCAATGGCTGGCCCTGGTCAGCTAACCCAGGCTCATAGGGCTTGGAATCTGGGACTATAAAATTGCAGTGTAGACCTTCAGGCTTGGGCTGGAGTCCGGGTTCTGAGACCCCATGAGCAGGGAGGGGCCAAAACATCCATACTTCAATTTTATAGCCCTGCAGCGCAAGCCTGTGTCTGATGACCTGGGCTCTGAGACTTATTCCCCTAGGGTCCTTGACTCTGGAGTAGCCCACCAGGCAGTCTGCCTTGAAATACACAGTTCCAGGGTTCCTGGCTCCTCAGGATCCCAGAAGGCCTGGGAGCACCAACCAATAGGAAACCCGAGCGGTCCAGTTTTCCACCTGGCAGGCTGCAAGGGCTCTAGGCATCTCAGAGAGCCTCAGAAACATTTTGAAAAGGTCAAAAGGAAGTGTCTTGATTTTTTTTTTTTCCTAAACAAAATTTTGGAATTCCTATTCCAGGGCAAATTTTGTAATTTCATTTTTTGTTCTATTTCAGAGCAGTGTTTTTGATAGGGTCTTTTTATGTTTTTTTGAGGGGGTGGGAAGGGGAGAGGGAGGTTACACTTTGAGATTTCCTACAGAACAGGAATTCTAGTTTCCAGCTAGCTTTTGTGGCTACATTTCAACTAGGTCAGGCTCTGCAGCTCTGTTGAGGACAGGGAAGGAACTCTCTTCAGTAACTGGGTTCCAGTAGATGCTTGATTTTTTTCAAATTAGTCAATTTGTGCTGAGTGTGTCCACGTAAAGGTTCATGGAGAAATGGCAAGAGGGAAAAAATAGGATATGTGTTATATCTTTGAAAAACTCCCCTCTTAGGGGTCAATCACAGGTCCACAGTTAAGTTTTTCACTTAAAGCAGGACTCACATCCCTCTATTTCACATACCAGGAATTGAATTTAGTCTCTAAATTTAACCCAGTTATTGGTCAGATGATGATCCAATTTTCAATTACTTTTTTTGGATAAAGTAGTTACTAACTTTTCCAGAGAAAATCATTAAAATCAGTCTGTTTTCAAAGTTGTCCCTCAATGTCTCACTTTTTTCTGCTCCCTGCAGCTAAACTACCACAGTTTCCAAACTTCATACGCGGGTATTATCATTAATCTGTCAGATAAGCTACCCTGGGGCAATTTCAGCATTAAACAGGGAAAACCCTACTTCCCTTTTTCTTCCTCATCGTTTTATTTACACTGAGGAAAACAAATGGATCTTTCTCTGAACCTGCTGCACAGCTTGCCTCTTTGGCTACCTAGCCTGACGTCTCCAGGCAGCTTCTGGCCATCGGTAGGCAGGCTGGCTAGGCAGTAGGGCCAGCCTGGAGGAACGGACCAACTGAATGTGTGACCCAACCTCTGAAATGCACGAAGGCATGACAGAGCTGTCAAATGAAACGCATGACACTTGGCAGCCATGTTTAGTGTCCAGTCCTGCTCCTGTTGAAGTAAATAGAACTGTTGCCATCAGCTTCAGTGGCAGAAGCAACAGGGGCATAGATCCCAAGCCAGCCAATTTCCCCTCATTATTTCTTAAACAGCTCCCCATTGCCCCAGGCTCCTACAGGCCTGATCAGAACTGGCAGCTGAAGTCTCCTCCTCTGGCAAACCACAGCAGGTTCTGCAGAGAGTAGCTGTCACCATAGCATGGCTGTTAGAAGTTGACTGACAGGCAAAGCTACTGCAATCTTCCCCCTCTCTTTGCAGTCTGTGACTATATTTCACAATGAAAATGACACTAACAAATGTACTGAAGGAGCTGTATGTCGTACAATATTCAATGTGACATTCCACATGCTATTTTTATGGTGCACTCTAGCTGATTATTTTCATATATTCTAAATTGCACTGAGGGTCCCACTCCCAATAAAGTCTATGAAAAAAATTCCCACAGACCTCAGTGATGCCAGATCAAGCCAAAAATAAGCAACTATTTAATAGTTCTACCTGTTTATTTTTAAAGAAAAGTGAACAGCTAGATATGCTGACACTTGTTTGGCTACATTTGGTATTTCAAATATGCAGCCAATTTTTTCCCTTTTCAAATACCCTTTCCAGGGTGTGTCTTTAAAAGTACATCACATAAACAAACAAAAAAACAGACAAAAAAGTGTGCGTTATTCTCAGTAGAGCTGAATTAATATGTACACTGCAGATTAAGACTCCTGAATGTGGTTCATTCCTCATTTAGACTCAATAACAGGTACCATGTACCCTTTACTCTTCCCATAATTCCATGACTATTTATCCCAAGTTGATTTCTGAGCACCCAGGAATCTTACAGTTAAACCATTTAATACAATCTATTGGCATCTTTTTCAAGACAAGTCCTTTATCCTCACCAAAGATAGACTGCATTTAGTACTTCCATGTAAAATCAAGTGTGAGATTTTACTTTATTCAAAATAGTCATGTCATTGGATTTAGCTGAGGACAAAAAGTGCTTCTATCTGTTAAGCTGCCAGCTAAGAGAAATCACAAGGAGGAGACCGGGAAAAGAAAACAAACAAAATTGTTTATTAGTTTTGTTCTTATGTTTTGGTGCTATAAGGACACAGCAAATGACTTTTAGAAGAGCAACAATGGTAATTGTTTCAGAGTAGCAGCCGTGTTAGTCTGTATTCGCAAAAAGAAAAGGAGTACTTGTGGCACCTTAGAGACTAACCAATTTATTTGAGCATAAGCTTTCGTGAGCTACAGCTCACTTCATCGGATGCATAAAGTGGAAAATGCAGTAAGGATGTTTTATACACACAGACCATGAAAAAATGGGTGTTTATCACTTCTGACTCTGCACCATTAAAATCAATAGGAGCTTTGATATACACATACACAATGGTCATTACTAACATTTGCTTGTTCAGATAAATGGGTATCTCTGTGACGCAAATTTTCCATGGGTTAAGTGAGGGTGCTAAAGAGAATGAGGATAGTCTTGTAGTTAAGGCCCTGAGCTCAGGAGATCTGGGTTCAATTCCTGACACTACAACAGGCTTCCTACGTGCCTTTGGGTAAGTCACTTCATCTCTTTGTGCTTCAATTCTCCATCTGTAAAATGGGGATAATAAATACTATCTTCCACCCTTTGTCTATATTTTTATTTAAGATCTTCGGGGTAGGGGCTGTCTCTCACTCTGTGTTTGTGTGGAGTCTAGCACAACCTTATCTTGGTTGGGGCTTCTGGGCTGCACTGGAATACTAATACTTAAAAATTAATGGGGAAAGTTTAATTAAAAACAGCTTCCCTACGCAGAGACACAAGTTACTGAAGGTTGGGGTGATAGGGATTGTGATATCCAAACTATCCCAGATATAATTGTGACATGTCTGTAATAAATAGGTGCTGTATGTTGGGAATGACTGAAACATTTGTTGAAGAGTTGAGCTAATCAAAATTGATTGCAGTTCTTTAGTTTACATTTATAATCTTGTTGCCTTACATTTAATAACCCTTGTCTGATAGAGTCTGGATTTCCTGAAGCCAAATCCTAATGCAAAATAGGATCAGGCGCTCTGCATTGTACTCCCTAATGGGTTAATGTGGTAGTAAAGTGGTTCTCCCAAGTTCAAGATTCAGGCTTATTAGCAAATCGACTGCATAATACAAAAATACAAGCAGAAACCAGACATGGAGGTGAACTGCCTGAGGGTCCTACATATTTCAAAGGGGAAAAATGTAATTATATCTTAGAGATATAGACAAGCCAAGAAATACCTGCAGCATCTGATTATAGTAATAGAAATATTGATGAAAGGATTAACAATATTAAGTTTAACACTACTGTCTTATTTATCTAATCTTCTCTCTTAAGTAACACCTCAGTCATTTAGATTTAAAAATCAGTACTCATTTCTCTAAGGATTTTTATGAATTTGCTATTTTTATTAATTATTATTATAATAATAATAGAACTCACTTGAAAATGAAAATTACATATTATTCTTTAAGATGTCCTTTGTGTGCATGCTGCTTTACAAGACAAATTCCCTTCCCCCAAAGAGTTTATAATCTAGACTGAATCAAGGTTTCAAAAAAAGGGGGAGGAGAAGAGAGACACATGAAAGCAAAGTCCTTGAGCAATTAAAAATCTTGTTAATTCCATATGGGAGGGAGGTGTATGTGTGTGTTTTAGTTTTGACATGAGCTAAGCTCTCAACTAAAGGATTGAGCTATGAGATAGGTGCGCAGAATGGATTGTTAGTGGTGGAAGGCCAGATGAAAAGTGAGAATTTAGAAGGGACTTGATGGAAGAGTGCAAGGTTGCTTGGCATAATGTAAGAAGGAGACTGTTCCAGACATAGGAAATGGCATGAAGAGTAACATGGAGTTGCCAGAAAGAGATTAAGAGTTCCAACAGGCAGAGTCAGGTTGTAGAGTGGAATGACTGAATGAGGGTGTATTAGGAGAGCAGGAGCAAGGATCCAAGATGCAGGCATGGGTATCAGTGTGCCAAGCCTTGAAAGTGAGATGAGGCTATGAATTTGATCATGGAAGAATCAGGAAGGCAGGGGTGTGTGTGTGTGTGTTTGTGTGGAGGAACAAAGGAAGATAACTTTGCGGTGTATTGAATGAACTGGCAGGGGTGCTGGAACAATTTGTGTAGTGCGGGTGCTGAGAGCCACTGAACCAAACTGTAAACCCTGTATATAATGGAAACCACTTCAAGCCAGGGGGTGCAGGAGCACCCCTAGTTCCAGCATCTATGTGAACTGGAGTGGGGAGAGATGAAAGGCCAGGAGGTTGAAGAAAAGTTACTGAGGTTAGAGACAATGAGATCATGGACCAGACTTTTAACAGTGGGGTCAGGTAGGAAGAGGTGGATTTTGCAGGTGATAAAGAAGAAGTGACAAGATTTGGTGGGAATCCAGTTGGGAGGGAAAGTGGACAGAGAGAAATGACTCCAAACTGAATACCAGCAAATAGCAAACTCAGGGAGCTTTGTGATTAAGGTCTGAAGTGGTATAGAGAAAGTTTCTTTAGGACAGGTGAGACAACACCACTATTATGCTTGTTATTAATCTACATCCTTGAAGGTGGGGGAAAGGTTCCAGAGAAGAGGTAGGCAATGATACAAGATGGCAAAGGATAAGGAAACTATGCAGTTGGGGAGATGGGGAGGGTTTTGAATCAAAGAGACCGCTCAGGGTGTTCAAAACAGAGAAGATGAGAGATAAAGATTAGGGCTGTCAAGTGATTAAAAAAAATTAATCACGATTAATCACGCTATTAAAAAAAATTAATTGTGATCAATCACACGATTAATTGCACAGTTAAACAATAATAGGATGCCATTTATTTAAATAGTTTTGGATGTCTTCTACATTTTCAAATATATTTATTTCACTTACACCACAGAATACAAAGTGTACAGTGCTCATTTATATTTATTTTTGATTACAAATATTTGCACTGTAAAAAACTAAAGAAATAGTATTTTTCAATTCACCTAATACAAGTACTGTAGTGCAGTCTCTTTATCATGAAAGTTGAACTTGCAAATGTAGAATTATGTACAAAAAAAACTTCATTCAAAAATAAAACTAAGTCCACTCAGTCCTACTTCTGGTTCAGCAAATCGCTCAAACAAACAAGTTTGTTTACATTTATAGGAGATAATGCTGCCTGCTTCTTGTTTATAATATCACCAGAAAGTGAGAACAGGCATTCACATGACACTGTTGTAGCTGGTGTTGCAAGATATTTATATGCCAGATGCACTAAAGATTCATGTGTCCCTTCATGCTTCAACCACATGCGTCCTTGCTGATAATGGGTTCTACTTGATAACTATCTAAAACAGTGCGGACCGACGCATGTTCATTTTAATCATCTGAGTCAGCCAGATGCCACCAGCAGAAGGTTGATTTTCTTTTTTGGTGGTTTGGGTTCTGTAGTTTCCGCTTCGGAGTGTTACTCTTAAAACTTCTGAAAGCATACACTACACCTCGTCCCTCTCAGGTTTTGGAAGGCACTTCAGATTCTTAAACCTTGGGTCGAGTGCTGTAGCAATCTTTAGAAATCTCACATTGGTACCTTCTTTGTGTTTTGTCAAATTTGCAGAGAAAGTGTTCTTAAAACGAACAACAGGTGCTGGGTCATTATCCGAGACTGCTATAACATGAAATATATGGCAGAATGTGGGTAAACAGAGTAGTACACGTACAGTTCTCCCCCCAAGGAGTTTAGTCACAAATTTAATTAATTACTTTTTTTAACGAGCATCATCAGCATGGAAGCATGTCCTCTGGAATGATGGCCAAAGCATGAAGGGGCATATGAATGGTTAGCATATCTGGCACGTAAAGACCTTGCAATGCCGGCTACAAAAGTGCCATGCGAATGCCTGTTCACAATGTCACCAGAAAGTGAGAACAAGAAGTGGGCACCATTATCTACTGTAAATGTAAACAAACTGGTTTGTATTATCGATTGGCTGAACAAGAAGTAGGACTGAGTGGACTTCTAGGCTCTAAAGTTGTACATTGTTTTGTTTTTGAGTGTAGTTAGGTAACAAAAAAAATCTACATGTGTAAGTTGCACTTTCACGATAAAGAGATTTCACAACAGTACTTGTATGAGGTGAACTGAAAAATACTATTTCTTTTGTTTGCTGTTTTTACAGTGCAAATATTTGTAATAAAAAATAACAATATAAAGTGAGCATTGTCTGCTTTGTATACTGTATTGTAATTGAAATCATTATATTTGAAAATGTAGGAAAACATCCAAAAAATTTCAACTGGTATTCTATTGTTTAACAGTGCGATTAAAACTATGATTAATCTCAATTATTTTTTTTAATCGCGATTCATTTTTTTTTAGTTAATCGCGTGAGTTAATTGCTTTTAATTGAAAGCCCTAATAAAGATTAATAGATTTTTATAGACTCTAAGGCAAGAAAGAATCATTATGGTCATCTACTCTGACCTACTCCATAAGACAGGCCAGCATAATATTTCACCTAGTAATTCCTGCATCAGGTTCATAGTTTGAGAAGACACCAAAAGTGGTGAGAAACCCTTGCCTACATTTAGTACACATGGTTATTTGGGACCCAAATACGCATACTGTCTTTGTTTAAAAAGCAAAAGACACAATAGGTGTGCAACCTGGAGCCTGTTTATGACCCACCTTTTAGTATTGCTTTGATTTCTGATGTAGGCACTGTCATATTGTACGTGCAACATTTGAGTACATCTGCAGCTGCTAGTAGCAAATATCTCCAATAGCCAGAAATGGGACACTTGGTGGGGAGGGCTCTGAGTTACTTCAGAGAATTCTTTCCCAGGTGTATGTGAGTTTTGCCCACATGCTCAGGGTCTAATTGATTGCCATATTTGGGGTTTTTCCCCAGGTCAGATTAGCAGTATACAACCAAGGAAAATCAGCAGTGACTGTAATATTTGAATGTAATAAACGGTGACTGTAATATTTGAATGTGTGTGCCCCAATTCCACATGGGGGTGCTAGGATGGCCAAGTTTGGTTGGACATATTATTGGAGGCTTCATCAAATGACAATCTTTAATTAAAAATTGATTGATAATTCCTGGCAACTCCAGGACAATCCTGGATGGCAACCCGTGGGGTTCAACCTTACAAGGGTGAGAAAGGTAATACTCAGAGCTATGTAAATTGACTTGCACTCGAGTTAATACAACCTAAGGTTGTATTGAGCTAGCTGTTTAACTCTGATTTACATGGCATGCTTCTGTATTTCAGGGACGGGGGAGGGGGCTGTAGATCATCCATTGCAATCACCAGAGCTACTCTATTACTGGTGTAAGTGAGATAAGAAACTGGCTGCTTTATTCCTGCAATTCTTGACTCTTGTGTATGTTCAAAATTGTAACCTTCCTGTTACTGTAAAGTATGTTTTTATACTTAATATTAATATTCAACTAAAAATGCTGGAAGGAGCCAGACCACAAAGCTGAACCCTACCTTTGGTCTGCCAAAATGCATCGTGAAACAACATGTTTGTGCAAATGCTGCCGTGACTGATAAATCTGCTTCATGTAAAAGCAGTCATAAGTACTACATGTGGCATTTTAGATGAAAGCTTTTGAAACAGTGATTGATACTAATAACCAAATGTGTGTATTAAATATACTGGGCCTGATTCTCAAGCGCTTTGCCCCTTGTGTAGTCACCTGCCCCTGTGCAAAGTGGGTGTAAAGCACCACAGTCATTGTGAAGGCAAGGAGAGAATTCTGATGGGGTAGCACTTTGTGCACATAAATGACTGAAGAAAATGCAAGGCCTTGGAGGATCAGACCCTTCTTAAAAACTGATGACAAATTATGGCACATGATCTACAATAATGTCTCAAAACAGCTTCCAGGACAACTGTAGCAGATTTACCGGAATCTGGATAACTGAATAGCCTTTGTCCTATACGGCCACATTACAAGCTTTTCAGCAGTTCTGGTGTATGGTTTTCTTCTGTGCTTGTAAGAGGAAAAGGATCAATTGTTCCATGTATCACTTGTTATCAAAAGGAAGAAACGGAAACTCTTGATGAGCAAATGTTACTGATTATTGTACACTGGGTGGTCCTACTGCATGTGTTTGTCCACCAGATCATTTTACAGTTAATTTCTTTCACATATCATAAAACCCTAATGTGGCACAGCAGGGAAGCTTCTCCAGAAATCAGACTTAGAGAGGGTTCAGCTTCATCTATACCACCTGTAAGGAAGCCTGGCCAAGCAGGTCCTACATATTTGATGGAGGAGGAGTTTTGTGTTCCACTGGCTTTTTAATTTTATTTCTGTTTTGCAATTTATTGCAGGGGCACTCCCTTTTTATTTTGTATACAAATCTAAATAGATAAAAAATATCTTTTTTAAAACAAAGAAGTATTGAAAGAATATAAGATACACCACATTCCACATATTTTTACCACAGCGAGTCTTAACAAAAACATCACACTTCAATTTTCTGTACAAAACTTTCATTTGAGCAGTATTTACTCCCGGGCCCATGATTAGTCTTGATTTTAAAGCAGCAGCAAAGTAACTATACAGGAACTGTCAAATTGTACACTGTGCCTTTGTTCTTTCCCTCTATCAGCTGCTTCTGAAAGCAAACTTAAATTTCACCTGTCTTTTACTAAGCACTTATTTGAATGAATCAGAAGAGACAATAAAGGTGAAATGTAATGGCATTTGGCTACAATCACCGCCCTGCACTTTAAGTGGGTTGCAGGGTTGGGAGGGGATTGGCTGGCTGGCTGGGAGAAGAGGGCAATGCTTTCTGGCTTGGAGGAGGAGGCGGGGGATGGAAAAGCAGTCAGTGTGGTGGATGACTCACCACTTAGGAATGAGGGGCCTGGGTCTGGCCCCTCCCCTCATTCACTTGGAACAGGCTGGGCAGCACCCACCCTTCCTCCCTATTAAGGTCACAAATAAGCCGGGTGATTAGCTATATCTGCTGTGGGCATTACGCTAGCTGCCCCGCTATGGGGGGCTGGGAAGGAATTTTTCCCTTACCACCATATTGGCCAGGTGCAGTGGGGAGTTTTTTGCCTTCCTCGCAGCAGGTTCAGGTGGGCTCTGTTCAGGCATAGCATGACGGGTGGTAGGCCATATATCGGAACTCTTTATTTAAGTGTATAATGGATGTTCAGTGCAGCTACTCCATATATTAAGGCAAAAAGAATGGATAAATGGTTTGGAAAAGGAATTAAGGAGACGTGCTTGGTAATTGAGCAAGCGGGGACAGTTGGGGACTCCTCTGATTGGTACAGAAGGGAGCCAACCCCCCATCATTATAGTCCACCTTAAGCCCTCCTACGAGAGGGAGAGGGTGGTTGGTAAGGTCCTGGCAAGGGAATTGCTGGAGGGACCTAGATGAAAAGGGGGGGAGCTGGTGGAAGCCCCCTCCCTTGGCATTGGCTGGAATTAGAGGTGCCTGGCAGTGGATCTGCTGGAGGGACATGAACGGAAAGGGGGGGGGAGAAGGGGCTGAAAAAAAGCCCTCACCACCACCACCCCAAGTGAATTGTGGGGGTTTTCACCTGCACTGCACATTTTATCCGCTGGGTTAATCCCAGACATCCAATAATAAAGTTGTGGCCTGATTAAACCCATATCTAATGTCTCCTGTCCTTCTTTCAGCATAGCCAGACACTAGCCATAATGCTCAGAAGTTCTGTACTGTAGCATCAACCATCTTAGACACAATTGCATGACTACATAAATTGTGGTGTGCAATCTGACTTTGAGTGAATAGATTAATGAGAGGTGAGACTAAAAATATTAAAGGATTACTCAATAGGAACACTAGCCCTTACCATCTGAACATTACTAAAGAACAAGAAAGAAATTAAGTGGATTAAATATTAGATGCTATTGATTGGATTCCATAGTGCAAATTCACATCATTGAGGTGGAAGATGATTTCCACAATAACGTCATGTAATATTATTAAAACACTTCCTACCATACAGGAAGGGGAATTCCAGAGATATTTTTTTTTCCCCCCTACACAGTGCTTGCCACCACAAGTCAATTTTACAAGGTGCAGGATGCTGGCCAAGAAAGCTTAAAAAAAAAAAAATGTAGGGGGAAAAGGATGCTTTAAAAGAAGTGTATTCATTAAATATGGCAAGCAAAATGAATGTGGTGAAAAGTTTGCTATTTTACTACATGCTGAAGATATTAGTCAGTATTTAAACAGGACAGAGCTGTAATGTCATCACTGCACTAGAAAAAAGGTGCTGACAGCCTACATAAGCAAACGTTTATCTCCACCATCAGATCTTAAGCCAATGTGTTCCTAGGGAACTGCTATAAGAATTCTTTTGGAATTCCATAAAGACGCTGTGCTATATGCTTTGAAACATAACCCCTAAGATCTAGAAGGAATACGACTAAAATAATCCACTCCAACTGTATTTCCTACCAAGTGAAATGCCACAGGAACACACCAGCTGTCAGAATCAAGTATTTGAAAAGGGGATTCTATACCAAATTCCTGATGTCTATCAGTTAGCTTTGGATTTAAACTTTAAACTTCCAAGTACGAATAATACAGTAGCTGCATGATATGTTTAATATGGAGAATAACATAGTTCACGGAATCAACCCTTGTGTAATTTTGACTTAGGGCAAAGCTCCCACTGACTTTAATGGTGCAGGATCAGGGCCTTAGCCCCCAGTTCCTGCAGCTATTCTGTTTGGCCGCAGAGGTCTGCCCATGCAGAAGAAATTGCAAGATTAGGCCTTAAAAAGTATAACTAATTGCTCCACTATCATTTTATTTGTTCATCATATGTCCCACTGCAGATGAACAATGTGAAAGTGATGTATTTAAAATGTGATCAGCTGTAACAACAGAGATTAGTTTTTAAAATTAAACAACATGTTTCAAATAACACTGGGCCAGATTCGGATAGTCACATTCCTTACTCACCTTGCATACTTACCTCCCTCCAGCTGTCATCCTACTGCCTTCAGTGGGATTGTTTATAATAATTTGGCCCACTATAATATGCAAATTGGTGGTGATTGATGTGTATATGAGAAGTGCTTATTAACAATTAGTGTTCCTTGTAATCTCTCCTGTCTGAAATAGAGTGGAAAGTTCATTCTTGGTGATCTATGTAGCCATCTCTTTGTACATTCTCTAGTATAATCTGCATCTTGCTTTACTTAAACAAATCAATGTTTTATGTTCTATTTTTAGAAAAATAGTTTGCATAGATTGGGCAAAAGGTGGAAGAAAATATTGGTAACTGCAGAGTATTCAGTGTTTCTTCCATTATCAGTGTTTTAGTAATGGTACTGAAAACAGGAGCTGGGGAAAATATGAAAGGGGAATAATCATTGCAGATGTAGCCCTTTTTGTACGTTTGCAAACCAGACTGACATTCTGTAAATGTAATTGTTAATCAAAAGTATTCACAAACCCCATATAGTCTACAATTAATCAGAAACCATTTGATTTCACTGCATTAAACTTCATTGCTTATTTTTGTTTTTTCCCCCCACAGGTGTAGTTCGTCAGGTGAAGCCCATTGTTGGACCTTTCCATGCCATTCTGAAACTGGAGATGAACTATGTGATTAAAGGGATTGTCTCTCATCGTAATATTGTCAACGTGCACATCTTTGTGTCTGAATATTGGTTTTAGTAGAGCTTTAAAATCTGAAACAAGCAAGCCACTGCAGACTAAATCCTTACCACAAACTATTATGTTATATGCCTGTTTGTAAAACCCAATAGTGTTTTGTTTTTTAATATTTGGAATATAGTTTAATTAAGACAAGTACCAAGCTATGTTGACTAGATGTAGGATGGAGCGAAATAAATGAACCTGATCTAATTGTGTTTATAAATAAGTACGGTATAAAAGTGCTCATCTGCTTAGTGAATTTAAATTTTTTTCTAAATGTTCAGGCAAATCTTAACTATTGCTCCTTTACCTGATAGCCAGCGCTATAAAGGACATGGAAGAAATGGACTAGCCATAGACCATTGTAATGAATATGTGGTACCACTGGAGGAAAGTCCAAAAAGTAATGAGTCATTTTGCCTCAAATTTTTGAGTGCCCAATTTGAAATATCTGAAAAGGCCTGATATTCAAAAAATGCCAAAATATCCACCCTCTGAAAATCAGGCCCCTTTAAATTAATTCAAGATGCGCATCCAAAATCAATTGTCATTTTTAAAATCTTGGCCTAAAGATTTAAAAAAACTGTTTGACCACAGTTAAGAGGAGTTGCAAAAGGAAGTAAAGCTAGCAAGAGGAACAAGTCTTTGCACATATCAGACAAAACACTCATGCTTTGTACCTCTTATTTGATTATAAAATGAAGCATGTGTTGGATCCAACTTAACCAAATACCTCTAATTTGAAATAATCTGTTGCAAGAATTACAGCATATTGCCTATACTCCAAACTAACATATACTCACCAGTACATTGGAATTCTAGATAAACACCTCCAGAAAGTAAAGCACAGTACAATATATATTTTTTAAACTTTGTAAAGAAACTAGTATGTTATGCTATAGACTTTTCTGAGCACCAGACCAAAACATATGCAATAATATAATGAAACTCTCTTAAATAAATTAATGTTGAATGTATGTTCGGGGCATCCAAGTAATGAAAATAATGTATCTTTTTATTACAAAAGTGAAAATAAACAGCTCCATGTTTGTTTTGGTCTGTAATTGAGAATCCTGAAGAAAAAAGATTTAGTGGGAAAATACCCATGTTTCTTCTTTTTCCTGCTTATCTGAGAAACACACACACAAACAAACACACAACCCTGCCAGTTCATCCACCCATTATTAGACAGAAACACTTGCCTTTTAACTAGCATATAGGTTCTTTATCCAAACCTCACTGAAGTCGATGGGAGGCCAGTCTACCTCAGGCACAAACTGGGAGTTTATAACAAAAACAAACATTCTCACATATAAGTTTTGACTAAAGAATATTTGATTGGTTGTATTAAATTACACCTTACTTACTGAACACTTCCTGGATTACTGTACATAATTTGGCTTTCAGGATGCCATCATGAAACAGTGATAATCTAAAACATGTCCAGTGTTCTCAAAGGCTCCCTGGACAATACTCAGTGTCTCCTTAAATAGTTTCCATATTTAGATAGAAAGATGTTGGGGTAGCAAGTGGATTCAGAGCAGGTGCCTTTCATCATTCAACCAACTGAAGGAGATTTTTGGATAACCCCAAATCACAAGGAACACCTTGTCTTCAGCCATTTTAAATTGTTCTTTAAAAAACAAAACAAAAAAACGCCCACTTTATTATATTGAATTAATAGTGTCTGAGAAAATGGAGATGAGAAAGATCCATTGAGTCATCTAATTCTCCTCCTAGCCAATGCAGGGAAAATAAATAGCATCAGTATTAAAAACCAGGAAAACTGGTTCCATCTGATTTTCTAGATTGTAGTTTGTGACTGCTCATTTCCTGTAGAGTTAGTTGCATCAGAAAGAACTTTAGTTCAGTAAAATATAACTTTTAGGCTCAAAGTAATGAACAAACTCATTTACAACCTCCTTTACTCTTATTCCTCTACCTCCACTCCTATCCAGTCCACTTTTTTGGATAAAATACTGAAAATGAGGATGGCAAACGATAAAACCTGGAACAGACAGAGAAAAAGCCATCCACCGGAGGAACACCAGCTGGGGAATCTACAAATCGCCATGGAGGGGGCCTAAGACTGAGTAACTTTCGAACTGTGCTCTCGTGTGGGGGGAGGCCTTGACTGTGTCTTCACTGTGTCTGTAGGGACACAGGGGGTGTGGCTCGGAGCTTACCCCCGATCCATCTGTGTCCTCCCAACCCCTACACTACCATCTTCACCCCCCCACACTCCACCATCTTTGCTGGCTGTCCAACATCTGCCTCTGGACTCAGCTGCTTGCCCTGATTCCACCGCGTAGGCCAGAAACACCAGCGAACCAAACAGGACTCTCTGGACAAGTGTACGGTGGTTCATGTACCCCCCCCTGAATTGTCCATCCCACAGCTTGTCCCTTTCTACCTGACCCCAACTCCTGTTAATCACCTGCCACCGCCCCCTCTGGGGCATCGGCAATGGAGGGCACCAGGGTGACCTCCTCCACTGCCATGCCCATCGGCTCCCCAGACTCTAGGGAAGCCCCCCCAGCCGGCGGGAAAGGCCAGGGCAAGAAGAAGGGGAAGGGCCCCGCTAAAACCACCGGACTCTCCATGGCAGGGGCCACCCCCACTGCTGCAGCCCCGCCACAAACCACGGCATCCTCCCCCGCTGCCCCCTCCACCAGCAATGCGGATGTCTCTCTCTCAGCCCCCAGGATGTATGCCCGGGCGGCGGCAGCCCCCCAACCTGCCACCTCGTCATCTCTCCTGCCCACCGCCTCCACCACCATCAATAGCAGCCGGGGCCCCTTTCCCACCATGACAAGGAAGCACGATGTCCGATGCCTCCTGGTGCTCGCCTCGCCCCACGTGGAGACCTACGTGCGGGCGTTGGCGAGGGTGGTGGGGCCCTCGGCCATTGTGGCGGCCTCCAAAATGTACAGGAAGGTTGTCTTCTTCTTAGCATCGGAGGCTGCCACCCAGGAAGCGGTGAAGAGGGGCCTGGCGGTGGGGGGGGTGTTTGTCCCCCTAGAGCCGCTAGAAGACCTGGGCATCTGCCTGGTCCTGACCTCTGTCCCTCCTTTTCTCCCCAATGCTGCCCTGTTACCCGCCCTTTCCACCCTGGGGAAACCTGTTTCTGTTATCAGCCCTCTCCCGTTGGGCTGCAAGGACCCCACCCTTAGTCACACCTTTTCCTTCCGCCGGCAAGTGCAGCTTCTACTGCCATTGGCAGCGCGTGACGGAGAGGCGCTCGAGGGGTCCTTCCTAGTCCCCCACCAGGGGGCCCATTACCGGGTGTACTTTTCCACAGGGGAAAGTCGGGGCATGTCCAGAGGGACTGCCCCTTAGCCCGGCAAGGAGGGGCACCTGGGATCCCCGAGACCCGTCAGGACATTGGCCCCGTCATTGCCAACACCCCTGGCCACCTGGTACCCGGACCCACCCCCCCTCCTCTTCGGACCACCACTACTCCCGCTCAGGCCCAAGGGGCACCTCCCCTACAATGCCCAGATGAGCGGGAGAGCCCCGCCCTTGCTGCTGACAATCTAGAGGGGCCTATGGAGGAGGGCGTGGCAAAGATACCACCAGGCATGGGAGAGAGCCTGCCCCAGGGAGAATCCTCCCTCTCTTATGCTGCCCCACCGTTCCCCCTCCAAGTCCCTGAGCCATCGCCTTTACCCCTGCTAACCAGCCCCTAGATGATGCCATGGAGGGCTGGGCCCTAGTCCAGGGGAAGTGAGGCAAGCGGAAGGCTCGAGCTCCGCCTCATCTACCTGAGGCAGAGGCCCCCCCGAAGACCAGGAAGGGGGGCACCGATGCCGAACCTTCTCCTTTGCCCGCGAGTGCGTCTCATTCACCGGTGTCAGCCGGGAAAGACGTGGCAGCACCGGAGGGTAGTGTCTCCCCTCCACGGGAGACCCTCCCCTCCGAGACCCTCGAAGAAGCCCCTTCTGTCCTGACACTACCCGAAGCCCCCGTGAACCCCGAGGCAACCATCGTGGTGGGTGCCGGCAGGGAGAACCCCAGGGTGGCGGAAAGTGTCCTCTCCTCCATGTTCGAGGAGATCAAGGCCTTAGATCTGACCCCGGTCGCCCAGGGGGAGGACGACCTTTTGCCAGCAAATCTCGATCTGGGTGACCTCACTCCACCCCTCTTTTCCCCATGCTCCCTCCCCTTAACTGCTGCTTCCGCTCCCACCTCCGAGGAGCCCCTGGACTCCTCCACCGACCTGGCTGCTGATGGCACCCCGCTGACGACCACCGAGCCTGCTCAGGTGACAGCCGGCGCCACGCGGCCGGGGCACGAGTCGCCAGGGGCACCCCCAGTTGGTGCGGAGCAATCGACTTCCTTCCCGGGCGGGGGCCTTACAGAAGATAATCCACCTCCTGATGCTGTGGCCGCTAAATCCACCACAGAGCACGCACCAAGTGTCACTGAGAGCTCCCTCCCCATCCCCTTAACCCTCGAGCCTGATCGGGAGGCGCCACCATCCAGCTACTTGCCTCCTGAAAGCCAGAACCTTGCCTCTGCCCCTGCCCCTGCCCCTATCCAATTTGCCTCCTGCAATGTCATTACTGCCCCCGGGCCTGTCTCCTTCCCTTTCCCAATTGATGACCCCCAGGGAGCGGCCTTTGTGTTCTCCTGCCCCGACCTATTAGGAGCTGCTATTTTCCCTCCACCGCCCCCTATCACTCCAGAGCTTGAGGCGAGCCTAGAAGCTCCAGCCCATCAGGCACCCCGTCGGGGGTCCGCACCCTGCTTGTGTGTTTTAGTAGACCACAGGGCTGCACCAAGGGCCCTGCCGGGGAACAACCGGGAAACCGTAACCCCACCCCCTCATGAGCTGCGAGGAGAACTGCGGAAGTTTTTAGAGGATGTCCGTGGCTCCCACAACAAGGTACAACTTGCTCTCCAGCGATGGGGGGACTTTTCTCAAATCCTCCGGCCACAAGGGTCCTCATGGGGGAAGGTAAAGGGACGGGGAAGCAGGATGCCGCGGCCTACTGGCTGGTCCGCGTCTTCCGTGAACAATTAGTCACCTACGGGATGGGTCACAGACTGCTGCGTGGCCTGCTGGGAGATGCGAGCGTCCCTGCCAGTGAGGACCCCCCCGACCCTCTCATGACCCCCCATGACATCTCTCACCATCGCAACGTTGAACACTCGGGGTTGTAGGATGGCTCTCTGCAGGTCCCAGGTGCTCTCCTTCTTTCAGGAGGGAGGGTACTCTGTGGTTTTCCTGCAGGAGACCCATATGGACCCGACCGCCGAAGACAGTTGACGGCTGGAGTGGGGGGACAGGGTCTACTTTAGCCATGCCACGGTTCGACAGGCTGGAGTGGCGACCCTGTTCTCCCCCAACCTGTGGCCCGAGGTGCTAGGGGTCGCTGAGGCCGTGCCTGCTGCATCTCCGGGTCCGTATGGAGGGGCTCGTGGTTAACCTCGTTAACGTCTATGCCCCAACATCGGGCCCGGAGCGGCTGCAATTCTACCAGCGGGCGTCCGCCTTCCTCGGCATCTTAGATTCTCATGAGTGCCTGGTCCTGGGAGGGGACTTTAACACCACCCTCAAGGAACAGGAGCACTCGGGGACCGAGCAGAGCCTGGTCGCCGTGGACACCCTCCGGGAGATAGTCGAACATCACTCCCTAGTGGACATCTGGCGTGACCACCACCCGGATGACACTTCCACATTCACCTTTGTCCGGGTGGAAGCCCATTGGTCGAGCCACTCCCAGTTGGACCACATTTATTTATCACGCGTCCATCTCTCACGAGCCCACTCCTCCAAACTTCGGCTGGCCCCATTTTCTGACCATCATCTAACCACCGTGACAGCCTCCCTCTGTGCGGAGAGGCCGGAGCCAGCCTATTGGCATTTTAACAACAGCCTGTTGGAGGATGAGGGCTTCGTGACATCCTTCCGGGAATTCTGGCTGGCCTGGTGAGGGCAGCGGTGTGCCTTCCCTCGGCGCGGCGATGGTGGGACTTGGGGAAGGTGTGCGCCAGGCTTTTCTGCCGCAACTACACCTGGGGCACCAGCCGACGGAGAAATGTGGTGATAGAGCAGTTGGAACGGGAGGTCTTAGAGCTGGAGAGGCGTCTGGCTGCCAGCCCTGAGGACCCGCTCCTCTGCGGAGCGTGCCGGGAGAAGCGGGAGGAGCTCCGGGCCCTCGAGGACCATCGGGCCCGGGGCGCCTTTGTTCAATCCCGCATCCGCCTCCTCGAGAGATGGATTGTGGCTCCCGCTTCTTCTATGCCCTGGAGAAAACGAGGGGGGCCAAGAAACACGTCACCTGCCTCCTGGCAGAAGACGGCACCCCCCTCACGGAACCGGTGGAGATGTGCAGGAGGGCCCGAGCCGTCTATGCAAGTCTTTTCTCCCCAGATCCGACCGACCCTGGCACTTGCAGAGTGCTCTGGGAGGAGCTCCCTAAGATCAGCACGAGCGACCGAGACTGGCTAGAGTTGCCTCTCACTCTGGCCGAGTTCTCGGAAGCCCTCCGTCGTATGCCCGCTAATAAGTCTCCATGCATGGACGGGCTGACCGTGGAGTTCTACAGCGTGTTTTGGGACGTCCTCGGCCCAGGCCTAGTCACCGTCTGGGCCGAGTCTCTGCAGAGCGGGGTCCTCCCTCTTTCGTGCAGGCGAGCTGTGCTCGCCTTATTGCCGAAGAAGGGGGACCTCCGCGATTTACAAAATTGGCGTCCCGTCTCGCTCCTCAGCACGGACTACAAAATCGTAGCGAAAGCAATCTCGCTGCAGCTAGGGTCTGTGCTGGCAGACGTGATCCACCCAGACCAGACCTACACTGTCTCGGACCGCAGTATCTTTGATAACCTATTTCTGGTTCGGGACCTTTTGGAACTTGGGTGTAGAGATGGTCTGTCGTTCGCCTTCCTGATCCTAGATCAGGAGAAGGCGTTCGATAGGGTGGACCACGGGTACCTCCTGAACACTATGCGAGCATTTGGCTTCGGACCCCAGTTTGTGGGTTTTCTCCAGGTGCTGTACGCCTCCGCAGAGTGTCTGGTTAAGCTCTACTGGACCCTGACTGAACCGGTCAGCTTCGGGCGAGGAGTATGGCAGGGGTGCCCCCTCTCGGGCCAGCTGTACGCTCTGGCAATCGAGCCCTTCCTCTGCCTCCTCTGCAGGAGGTTGACAGGGTTGGTGCTGTGGGAGCCGGAGCTGCAGCTGGCCCGTTGGCGTACGCCGATGACATGCTCCTCGTGGTCCAGGACTCAGGTGACTTCGCGCGGGTGGAGGCTTGCCAGGCCATCTATTCGGCAGCCTCCTCCGCCCGGGTCAACTGAGTCAAGAGCTCTGGCTTGGCGGTAGGAGACTGGCGGCAGGTGAGCTCCCTCCCACCTGCGCTTCAGACCATCCAGTGTAGCGCGGGTCCGCTGCTCTACCTTGGCACTCACCTTTCTGCCATGCATCCCTCTCCGCCAGAGAACTGGGAAAATTTAGAGGGCGGGGTGATAGAGCGGCTCCGGAAATGGACGGGACTACTCCGATGTCTCTCCCTTCGTGGGAGAGCACTGGTGCTTAATCAACTAGTCCTGTCCAAGCTCTGGTACCTGCTCAACACCCTGGTCCCGGCCCCGGGTTTCCTGACCAACCTCCGGACATCGATTCTGGGGTTCTTTTGGTCAGGAATGCACTGGGCCTCTGTCTGCACACTCCGGTCTGCGTCTTCCGCCTCCAGGACCTACAGAGGCTCCTTTATAGTGCAGGCAGTTTGGCGTGGAGCATACTGGCGCACGCCATCCTCCGCCACGTCCGAAGGCTCTGATATGACCGGCAGCTCTTTTATCTCTGTCCAGGAGGTCTTCCGCGAGACCTCTCCAGGCTGCCGGTCTTCTACCAGGACCTCCTCCGAACTTGGAAACGGTTTTTAATGACCAGGTCCGTGGCGGCCACCGAGGGGGCAGATCTCCTCGCGGAGCCCCTGCTACACAACCCCCAGCTCCATGTGCAGGTGGCGGAGTCCCGCTCGGTGCGCCAGAGCTTGATCCTGGCAGAAGTCATGAGAGTCGGAGACCTCCTGGACTACGACCGGGGAGATTGGCTGGATCCCCTGATGCTCGCTCGGCGCATGGGGCTCTCCAGACCTCGTACCCCCCGGCACGTACTTCAGGAGGTGAAGGCCGCTTTGCCGGCTGCTGCTCGAGCGTATCTCTATCAGGTCCTGCTCGAGGGCACACCCCGCCCACCCTCTACCCCAGGCCCGCCGGACCTTTTAGTTGGACCCCTGCCCGGTAGACCCATTCGACCCCCTCACCCCTTTACGGCGAGCCGGCTGCATGAACTGCAGCCGGTATGCTTCCAAACCGCACCAAGGAAACATCTATACACGCTTGTGCTCCACACCCTTCACGCCCTCACCCTAGTGTCCCGCCCCGACACAAAGTGGCGAGACCTTCTGCCACCTTTGGAGGGTGAGCAGCCCCGGTGGGCCAGCCTATATTCCACCTTGGTTCCGAGGCCCATCGGGGACATCAGTTGGCGGCTCCTTCACGGAGCTGTGCGCACGGGCACGTACTTGGCGCGGTTCAACCCCATCCCAGATACCTGTCCCTTTTGCGGTGTGAGGGAAACCCTGGCGCACGTATATTTGGAGTGCGCCAGGCTGCAGTCCCTGTTCTGGCTCCTCACAAATCTTTTATTACGTTTTTGGTTGCATTTTTCCCCTCATCTTTTTATTTATGCACTCCCCATCCGTGGCCTCACAAAGTCGCGGGATCTCCTAGTTAACCTCCTCCTGGCCCTGGCTAAAATGGCCATCTATAAAACCAGAGAGAGGAGGTTGGCCGATGGCGTTTCCTGTGACTGTGGGGCCGTTTTCCGATCCTCGGTCTGTTCACGTATCCGGGCGGAGTTCCTCTGGGCGGCGTCCACCGACTTCCTTGATGCTTTTGAAGAGCGGTGGGCGCTGTCCGAGGCTCTCTGCTCGGTGTCCCTGTCCGGCTCCCTTTGTTTTGACCCTTTGATTGTGGGAGAGAGTAAGGGACCCCAGCCCCAGCCATTGCTGCTGCGGACACCACCACCTTAGAGGGGTCCTTTCATACGTGGGTGCATGTGCCCCCCCCCCTGGATTGTCCACCCCACAGCCTGCCCCTTTTGTTGGGTGCTTTCAGAGGAGGGAATTGTTGGTGACACTCGGGCGTGGTGCCAGCTAACTTGAGGGGGTGGCAGACCTTGAGAGTCGATGAAGCCCCCTCGCTCTGGGCCACCAGGTAACTCAGAATGGTGGAAGACCACGAGAGTCGAGGAAGCCCCCCGCTCTGGGCCCAGGCAAGCTTGAACACTTCCCGCCCCTGAAGCTAATGAGAAAACAGTTGTGATTGGTTGCTGTGTTACACATTGCATATGCTGTTGTTTTGTTTTGTAAGTGTGTTATGCAAATAAAAAATTACTCTCGTATTAAAAAATATATATATATACTAAAATTGGAATGATACAGAGAAGATTAGCATGGCCCCTGCGCAAGGATGGCAAATCTGTGAAGCGTTCCATATCACTCTCCTGTAGCCATCTGGCCCGACCCTGTCACAGCACATAAGAAGACGGTGCCCAAGCGACAGTGCATTTGAAAAGGCCCATATGGGCCATTTATTCCAATAAGTGCCTAGAATATATTGGGCTTGTAAATAAATGCTTCAGGTGTTTCTATACTAATGTGTGTGTCTACAGTTCACTGTGGGTGCAAAAGATGCACATGCAAATTTGGTTTATGCAAAAATGGGGGTGCAAATTGGACTGACAAAAAGGGAGCTTGGGCTTTTGAAAACACTGGTCAATGTGAAGACTTGAACATTTCCCTCTTCACATTTCAGTAGCTTGGAATTAGTTTTTCCACAGATGGCTTTGATTGTGGCTCTGATCTCTGACTTTTCTCTGTTCCATAGTGTAGTTAAAGTATCTATGTTATATAGAAAATTAGATCCATATTTTATGTCTTTGTCTCCAATAACTTAATTATTATTTCTCTTCTGTGTAAAAAAGTGTGGGCAAAACCTTGCCTTTGCAAGTCTCAGGCATGCAGAGGGGAGGGAGGAGAGCAGAGCCAGCAATATAGTAGGTTCAGCAACCATCTTTTCCAGCAAAGGGCATGATGACTGAGAGTAGCTTGGTGGGAGTGTGCTTTGGGGTGCCTGTTTACTGCTGCCTGAAAAAAGGATCAGTATGCACACGCTTTAGTATGTGCTTCTGGCTACATAATAGGCGCAGAGGGGGCTGGGCCTGAGTATAACCCCAGTTTATCAGAGCCTGCTCCCCTTCAAGCTGTGATCTCTTGGCTGGGGCACTTGCTACCTAATAAGCATTAGAATACTTGAGGGAGAATGAGCACTGAGTTCTCATCCCAAGTCATCACATCCATTCTTAGCTCTACCACTAACACACTATGTGAGCCTGAGGAAAAATATTGAATTTTCGTTACCTTATCCATAAAATGGGGATAATACTTAATAACTAGAGCTGGTCGAAACTTTTCTGATAGAATGCTGGTTTGTCTAAATTGATACATTCCATTTGAATGTTCATGTAATATTGTTTTAAAAAATAGAAAAGCTGCATTTTAATAAGGATGAAACATTCTGTGCGGACCTTAGCAAAACAGAATGTGTTTGCTTTTTCACTTCGGAATGACTTTTTGAACTTTATTTCATTTTATATTCTATTATAAATTATAATAAAACATAAAAAGTGAAAATTGGAAAAAAAGGTTCAGTTTTATTGAAATGAAATGTTTTGATTGACCCAAAATAAATTTTTTTGAAAATTTTATTTCACAGAATATTTCAAAATTTGACATTGCATTCTGATTTGGAACAAATTTTGAAATGGACATTCTGGTTCCTCCACAGCTCTATTAATTACTTACCTGACCACTACCACCAATCAAAATTTTTCAGACACAAAGCTGTTTTGGTTGAAAACTGGTCTTTTTTCCTAAGGACTTGTCTACGTGATGCTTTAGTTCGCACCAGAGGAGTGCAAAATTTAGTCCGCACTAGCATGCTGTGCACTAACTTGCCCACACAGACTCTGCTGGCATTCACCAAAAGTTCCTTAGTGTGGATTAATGAAGACCTGTTTCAGACTGTACGACATTAACATGTACTAGCGAACTTTTGGTGAGCACCAGCAGGGGCCATATGGGGCAGTTAGTGCACGACACACTAGTGTGGACAAAAATTTGCACTCCTCTGGTGTGGACTAAAGCGCCATGTAGACAAGCCCTAAAACAAAGTTTTTCACACAAAAAATGTCAACTTTGTTGAAATATTTTTGTGTTCATGGAAAATGTGGTTTTTTATCACAATTTTTGAAGGTATTATTAAAATAGTCATTGAAAATTTTGTTGACTGAAAACTATTTTTGTGGCAAATTAAAAATGTTGATAACCATTTTCAAAATAGAAAAGGAGTACTTGTGGCACCTTAGAGACTAACAAATTTATTTGAGCATAAGCTTTCGTGAGCTACAGCTCTGAAACCTGTCATTTTCAAAATAGTTTCCATTTAAAAATATGAAAAAAATGGGTCAATTTAAATGGTAAAAACAACTTAAAATTTTTGAAAGTTTTTCCAAAACTAATTTTTGTTTGTTTTGTATTTTTACCCCATTCACAGGGGCATTCAGATGATTATTTAATTAATTACTATCTAGCTATCCAAGGGTTTACACTGCCATTCATCACTGTAGTATTTAAGTGTTTCTCTGTCAAATCAAGAGTGATAGCAAAGACCCTACTAGATTTAATGGTGTCTCTGGCACTTCTCCCTTTTGTAGGTCAAAATGGTGCTTGGGATAGGGTGCTTCTTTTTTGGGGCGGGGAGAGGACTTGTTAGGACATAGGGGGTGTCAACGTTGTGAGTGTCATTCTTATGGTGGAAAGACTTTCAAAAGGGAAGGCTTTGTTGAGATTCCAAAAGACTGTCAGACTCTGGAAGTTTGTTCAATAGCTGGATCCCTTCAGTCAGGGGTTGAGAGTCACTTTGAGCATGTACAGTGCTATATAAATGCTGAGGACAATGATTATTTTCTCACTAAAGAAAATCTAGATATCATAACCTAGTAAATGTAACTTTAAGTCTGATGTAACCATACACTAATGAGCTAATGTAACCAGGAACTAAACTTTGCCCAGAGCAGGGGTCTCAAACTCAAATGACCATGAGGGCCACATGACGACTAGTGCATTGGCCCAAGGGCTGCATCACTGACACCCCCACATCGCTGCACCCGGCCCCACCCCCACTCCACCCCTTCCATGAGGTCCTGCCCCTTCCCTGACTCTTCCCACCCCTTCCCTGATGTTCCCACCCCTTCCCCCAGGGGCTGCAGGAAGGGTGCAGGGTGTGGCGGGGGCTCAGGCCAGGGAGTTGGGGTGTGGAGTGCAGGAGGGGTGAGGGGTGCAGCAGGAGGTCAGGGTGCAGGGTGTGGCAGGGGGCTCAGGGCAGAGGGTTGGGGTGCAGCAGGGGGCTCAGGGCAGAGTGTTGGGGTGTGGGGTGCAGGATGGGTGAGGGGTGCAGCAGGGGGTCAGGGTGCAGGGTGTGGCAGGCGGCTCAGGGCATGGAGTTAGGGTGCTGGATGTGGCAGGGGGCTCAGGGCAGGGAGTTGGGGTACATGAGGGGTGCAGGATGCAGCAGGGGGCTCAGGGCAGGGAATTGGGGTGCAGGAGGGGTGTGGGATATGGCAGGGGGATCAGGGCAAGGAGTTGGGGTGCAGGAGGGGTTCAGGCTCTGGGGTGGCAGCAGCGCACACCAGGGCCACGGCAGGCTCCCTGCCTGCCCTGGCCCCCGGCCCAGCTCCCTGCCTGCCCGGGCCCCTGGCCCTGCTCTGCTCCAGGAAGCAGCCGGAACCAGGTCCCTGCCGGGGGGGAAGAGGGGCAGAGGGCTCCGCGTTGCTCTCGCTTCAAGATACCTCCCCTGAAGCTCCCATTGGCCGCGGTTACCCATTCCCAGCCAATGGGAGCTACGGGGGGCAGTGCCTGGAAGCGAGAGTAATGCACAGAGTCCTCTGCCGCCCCGGGGCTGCAGGGACATGGTTCCGTGCACCACGGGGGAGCAATCCCATGGCCAGATTCGGCCTGCAGGCTGTTGTTTGCCCACCCCTGGCCTGGAAGTAGGCAGAGAGGTGCAGGGAGCTTGGCGGGCTGCACGAAAGAACCCTGCAGGCCGCATGTTTCAGACCCCTGGCCTAGAGAGTCATTTCCTGAGCCGGGGTGTATCACAGCAGCTGCTTACTTAGCATCCCCTTGTGGCCAGTGGTCACTCTACACCACCTAGACAAAAAAGAAAAGGAGTACTTGTGGCACCTTAGAGACTAACCAGTTTATTTGAGCATAAGCTTTCGTGAGCTACAGCTCACTTCATCGGATGCATTCAGTGGAACATACAGTGAGGAGATTTATATACACACAGAACATGAAAAAATGGGTGTTTATCATGCACACTGTAAGGAGAGTGATCACTTAAGATGAGCTATTACCAGCAGGAGAGTGGGGGGTGTGGGAAGAAAACCTTTTGTAGTGATAATCAAGGTGGGCCATTTCCAGCAGCTAACAAGAACGTCTGAGGAATGGGGGGGGGACGGGGGGGCATAAACAAGGGGAAATAGTTTTACTTTGTGTAATGACTCAACCACTCCCAGTCTCTATTCAAGCTTAAGTTAATTGTATCCAATTTGCAAATTAATTCCAATTCAGCAGTCTCTCGTTGGAGTCTGTTTTTGAAGTTTTTTTGTTGAAGAATAGCCACTTTTAGGTCAGAAATCGAGTGACCAGAGAGATCGAAGTGTTCTCCGACTGATTTATGAATGTTAAAATTCTTGACATCTGATTTGTGTCCATTTATTCTTTTACGTAGAGACTGTCCAGTTTGACCAATGTACATGGCAGAGGGGCACTGCTGGCACATGATGGCACATATCACATTGGTAGATGTGTAGGTGAACGAGCCTCTGATAGTGTGGCTGACGTGATTAGGCCCTATGATGGTGTCCCCTGAATAGATATGTCGGCACAGTTGGCAACGGGCTTTGTTGCAAGGATAAGTTCCTGGGTTAGTGGTTCTGTTGTGTGGTGTGTGGTTGCTGGTGAGTATTTGCTTCAGGTTGGGGGGCTGTCTGTAGGCAAAGACTGGCCTGTCTCCCAAGATTTGTGAGAGCGATGGGTCGTCCTTCAGGATAGGTTGTAGATCCTTGATGATGCGTTGGAGAGGTTTTAGTTGGGGGCTGAAGATGACGGCTAGTGGCGTTCTGTTATTTTCTTTGTTGGGCCTGTCCTGTAGTAGGTGACTTCTGGGTACTCTTCTGGCTCTGTCAATCTGTTTCTTCACTTCAGCAGGTGGGTATTGTAGTTGTAAGAATGCTTGATAGAGATCTTGTAGGTGTTTGTCTCTGTCTGAGGGGTTGGAGCAAATGCAGTTGTATCATAGAGCTTGGCTGTAGACAATGGATCGTGTGGTGTGAAAGCTGGAGGCATGTAGGTAGGAATAGCGGTCAGTAGGTTTCCGGTACAGGGTGGTGTTTATGTGACCATCGCTTATTAGCACCGTAGTGTCCAGGAAGTGGATCTCTTGTGTGGACTGGTCCAGGCTGAGGTTGATGGTGGGATGGAAATTGTTGAAATCCTGGTGGAATTCCTCAAGGGCTTCTTTTCCATGGGTCCAGATGATGAAGATGTGATCAATATAGCGCAAGTAGAGTACGGGCATTAGGGGACGAGAGCTGAGGAAGCGTTGTTCTAAGTCAGCCATAAAAATGTTGGCATACTGTGGAGCCATGCGGGTACTCGTAGCAGTGCCGCTGATTTGAAGGTATACATTGTCCCCAAATGTGAAATAGTTATGGGTGAGGACAAAGTCACAAAGTTCAGCCAGGGTTGCCGTGACATTATCGGCTTGTAGTCCATCTTTGTGTGGAATGTTGGTGTAGAGGGCTTCTACATCCATAGTGGCCAGGACGGTGTTTTCAGGAAGATCACCGATGGATTGTAGTTTCCTCAGGAAGTCAGTGGTGTCTTGAAGATAGCTGGGAGTGCTGGTAGCGTACGGCCTGAGGAGAGAGTCTACATAGCCAGACAATCCTGCTGTCAGGGTGCCAATGCCTGAGATGATGGGGCGCCCAGGATTTCCAGGTTTATGGATCTTGGGTAGCAGATAGAATACCCCAGGTCGGAGTTCCAAGGGTGTGTCTGTGGGGATTTGTTCTTGTGCTTTTTCAGGGAGTTTCTTGAGCAAATGCTGTAGTTTCTTTTGGTAACTCTCAGTGGGATCAGAGGGTAATGGCTTGTAGAAAGTGGTGTTGGAGAGCTGCCGAGCAGCCTCTTGTTCATATTCCGACCTATTCATGATGATAACAGCACCTCCTTTGTCAGCCTTTTTGATTATGATGTCAGAGTTGTTTCTGAGGCTGTGGATGGCATTGTTTTCTGCACGGCTGAGGTTATGGGGCAAGTGATGCTGCTTTTCCACAATTTCAGCCCGTGCACGTCGGCGGAAGCACTCTATGTAGAAGTCCAGTCTGTTGTTTCAACCTTCAGGAGGAGTCCACCTAGAATCCTTCTTTTTGTAGTGTTGGTAGGAAGGTCTCTGTGGATTAGTATGTTGTTCAGAGGTGTGTTGGAAATATTCCTTGAGTTGGAGACGGCGAAAACAGGATTCTAGGTCACCACAGAACTGTACCATGTTCGTGGGGGTGGAGGGGCAGAAGGAGAGGCCCCGAGATAGGACAGATTCTTCTGCTGGGCTAAGAGTATAGTTGGATAGATTAACAATATTGCTGGGTGGGTTAAGGGAACCATTGCTGTGGCCTCTTGTGGCATGCAGTAGTTTAGATAGTTTAGTGTCCTTTTTCTTTTGTAGAGAAGCAAAGTGTGTGTTGTAAATGGCTTGTCTAGTTTTAGTAAAGTCCAGCTACGAGGAAGTTTGTGTGGAAGGTTGGTTTTTTATGAGAGTATCCATTTTTGAGAGCTCATTCTTAATCTTTCCCTGTTTGCTGTAGAGGATGTTGATCAGGTGATTCCGCAGTTTCTTTGAGAGCGTGTGGCACAAGCTGTCAGCATAGTCTGTGTGGTATGTAGATTGTAATGGATTTTTTACCTTCAGTCCTTTTGGTACGATGTCCATCTGTTTGCATTTGGAAAGGAAGATGATGTCTGTCTGTATCTGTACGAGTTTTTTCATGAAGTTGATAGATTTCCACTCCATACGGCTAAATGCAGTGCCTTGCATAATGACAGGTTTCAGAGTAACAGCTGTGTTAGTCTGTATTTGCAAAAAGAAAAGGAGTACTTGTGGCACCTTAGAGACTAACCAATTTATTTGAGCATAAGCTTTCGTGAGCTACAGCTCACTTCATCGGATGCATTCAGTGGAAAATACAGCACCTGCCTCCCTTTCCCCCCTCTTCAGGGCCCTTTAAGAACTTACAATTGGTTAGTCTCTAAGGTGCCACAAGTACTCCTTTTCTTTTTACAATTCAAAGGTGGTTCAAACAATCCCCGAGTCCTCAACTTCAGTTCAGGGTCTCTCTCTCCTAATTAATCCAAAATAACAGACAACAAAAACTCACGCAGTCTTCAGCCAAGCTGTTTTTTATAGACTCTCCCTAGCTTTTACAGGGTCTCTCCCAGACTTCTTTACCTGGGGTATTTTCTCCCACCCTCTCCTGGTTCTTCAGCTTTTCCACTGCTGACTCAGGGCTCTGCAGGAGCTTTCTTGCTCCCTGCAGAATCTACAGACACAGCTGTAATCACTGGTGTTCCCCCAACTCACATGCGTACACTCACAAACACACACCCATTTGCCTTTTATATTTGAATCACCTCATTCCTCTCAGATAGACCTCAGTCAGGGCTGTCTTAGGCCCAGGCTCTCCAGCGCAAGGGCAAGCCATCCTGTTACGGTGTCTCATGCCTGTCTTCCCCCAGCTCTGTCCATTTCAGAAGTTAACCATGGAATCATAACAATGAGGAAACAGATAAGGGACATGTGAGGACCGGGTACAGTTTAATGTTAATGTATTTTCAGTGGAGTTGCAATATGACAGCTGTAATCTGAATCTAGCTGTTAACAGAGGTATCTGGAGGAAAGCTTTTGGAGTTTATTTGGCTTAGGCTTTGGTTCCCTGGTATTGCATCACAAACATAAATATGATGTTCCCAGGTAATACTATTCCTAGATGATGTGTGTACTTAAAAAAAAAAAATGGATAGGTGATTTCAGTGCATAACTGGCACATTTGATGGCAGTTGAGCCAATGAGCCTAACCTGGAATAAACACCTCTACAGCTAAAAGAGTAGTTTGATCTCCATGTCCATTCAATCCTTGGATTCTCTAATGCGAGTGGTTACTCCAAGTTAGGTGTGAAGCATATTGACATGGGTGAGGCAGGGAATTTTTCACTGCTGTTATCCTTAATTCACTCAAAAAGTAAAAAAGGTATAGAATTAATGTAATGTTTATATGCATTGAGATCGGTGGGTGGAAAGTGCTATATAAATGCAAAGTATTAGTAATATCTGATTACTGTGTCAGTATACCATATACTCTAGCTAATTTGATACAATTGGAAGCTAATACTTTTAAATTATCAATTTGAATAGGACTTGTTACTTAATTGGAGAAAGGACAAATTTTGAAAAGAAATCGATTATGTTTTGTGCAATAGTGACTGATTTCATCTCTCTGCCTTTGTACACTTACTTAACAAATGATATCCAAACCAATAGTCTCACTGGTATTCAGTTTACAGAAGCAAAAAGAAGAAAAAAGAGATGTAAGCTAACGGTGTTAATCCTTTCACAGCTGCCATTGGGGGGCTAACAAGTTAAACTGTAATGGAGGGGGAAAGCACAAGAGAAATGTATGTTATAGGTAATATGAAACAAGGTGTGGAATGGTAACTTTATTCACATGTAGTTTACATTGGGTAAGACAGCAGAAAACATTGAATTGTTTTCCACAAAACAATCAATATATTGTTTCCAGATATCAGATCTATAAACCAATATAATGCTAATATTTTTTTAGAAGGAAGCACCGGCAGTTAATACTCTGCATTTCTTCTGTGTAAAGCCAGAATAACTAGTCTTCCATTGCAGTATCTCTAGACCTTGTGGCATTTGATATATACTGGATTTTATATGGTGTCTGTCATCATGGTAGCTGAACAACTAAATAAACTCAGTATAAATTCCTGAAGGCCTGAGCTAGCAGGAGCATTTGGGGTATTTGGGCTCCAATCCTGCAATGAGTAGCAGGTAGGCAGACTGCTGCACCCAAGTGGAGTCCCCCTGGAGTAGTTTGCTCATGTGCTGTCAATTGAAGGATTGGGCCCTTGCAGCATAAACAGGGATTCAGACTTTGAGACTTGGTTCAAGTTTCCCTCCATAGCACCACTACAGTCAATGAAGCCTGTCCCAGTGTGGGCTACTTCTGGCAACATTTCAAGGTACTTGTTATTCTGTGGCTACTTTCAAGTTTTGATAGGCCAGCTAGTGGTCTGTTATAAAGTTGCTGTTTAAACTATTGTTGGACCTGATCTACAGATTAAACGGATTTGTAGATTTGATTTTTTAGAACAGGTAATTCTGTCTGAGGGGAACAAATGCTTTATTTTTCTACCTTTGGGTTGTTCAGCTTGCCTTTTAAAAGATGTCATATGAGGTTTCCTGTACATACTCATTCCAAAACCTTAGAGTCAGTTTCCTTTGGAAATAGGGCTTGCCTTTCCCTCATAGCTAATTTTGAACCATAGCTGTGCAGTTTTGATAGAAATGCCTAAGCCACATTTGGTCGGCTAACAAATAATGTTCTTGCAGAGTGAGAGAGAGAGACTCACATTTGATTTATATCTCGCAATCCCAGTCAATGTGAAAGAGATTTCAAAACTACCTGCACACATTCCAACATCCTCATTTGCTCTTCTGTCTCAATTTATGTTCATTAATTTGTGTTCATTATGAGCAGAGTTCCAACTGCTTCCATATGTGTCTGTGGATGATGCCTTTCCCTCAAATTACCAGTGTTGTCTTGATGCTGATTGATCTCTCTGAACTATAAATGTGATGAATTCCAGAGTTCCTCCCACAATCACTTCTAATTTCTGAGAGACTTTGTTTCCTGATGCCTGTGGTGAACACAGAAGGTGTGAGACTGTGTGGAAATTGCTCTTAGTAGACAAGCAAGACATAAATGTATACCCACAAAGTCACCAGAATCATTGATCAGAGGAAAGATTTTTTCATTCCTGCCAAGGCCTGCTTCTTTTTGCTTTCTCCTTATCTCCCCCCGCCATCGCTCCCTTTCCCCTTGTATTCTCCCCTCTTTCTTCTGCCTTTCATTTTCTCCTCTTTCCCTACCACCCACTTAATCTGACCTCTTTGTGCAATTCTTTTTTGTAACAAAACAATTAGAGCTAAATATTCTCAGCAAATCCAGAAGATAGATCTTGGATAACTGCAGAAATAAAAGCTATCTTAGCTACCAGTGTGGAAAGACAGAGCTGCTGGATGTTTTCATACACCAAACTGTGCTCCACACCTAATCTGTACCACCTCCATGTTAGTGCAAGATGATCTCCTAAAAGGTATTTATTTTTTAAAGTTCAGTGCACCACATTTAGACTTACTGCTTAAAATGGAATCCATTTTTGGTAGCTATTTCGCCTGTTACATGGAATAGCCAATGTGAAGCTCTTCTACTGTGGAGCTTCTAAGGAGGTAAGAGCATAAGTCAAAGATGCAAAAAACCCTTACGTGTAAGCCACACCATCTCAGTGTGGTACCCCTCTAGTGCTGGCCCCTGCACAAACAGTTGATGTGTCATCTATAGCCGTAATTAATACAGCTGGGTGTTTTGGCTCCAACAGTTGAGGTTCATGCTTTAGAGGTTCCACGTGAAGCTGAGCAAATAATGGATTTCTGAGTTGAGGGCCAAACTTGGGGGAAAAAAACAACAAAAGGTTTGATTCAAACTGAATTTTCGTTGTTGTCACTAAGATGACAAACCAAAAAAAAAAAAAAAAGATTTGTTTTGAGTCTAACTGAGCATTTTGTTCAACCCAAAATAAATTTTCTGTTTGTTTCATTTGAGGTGTTTTTCACCCTTTTCCCCCCTCACACAAATTAGCTAAATTTTGAAATGAAACACTGTTTTGAAATGAAAAGTCAAAATGTTTTCTTTCTGGAAATGTTGAAACAAAATATTTTGACATTTCCATTTTTTCCAGGCAAAACTATTTGCCAATTCAACATGAATTCACAAAGAGTTTCAATGTGTCCCCCTCCAACCCCCAATGCATTATTATTTGCTGAAAAAAATTGCCCAGCTCTAGCCTGGAATTATTCTTATAAAATGGACTCTCACAACTGATTTAAATTAAAATATCCATGGGGGAAAATTAGTCACATAACATTTCTGATACCAACCAGCAATAAGCAATATTGTCTTAAAGATTATCACAAAGTAGGTTTTGCATACCTCTTCCCATGTTGGTACCTACTCCATTCTGTTGTCTGCTTTATAGTACTTGAAAACTATTTGCACAGGCTGCACGTGAACCCTCTCACCTTCAGGTCAGTTAGCTCCCCCCCCAGCCCTGCCCCTTCTGCCTAAGGCCCCATGGCCAGAGCCCCAAGGCCCTACCCCTCTCTAGCCGGAGGAGCCCCAGCCTGCCTGGCTCAAGAAGCTGGCCAGCCCGCCTCCGAGCTGCCCCTGGCTGCCCCAGCCCCTGGCCACCAGCCCGACTGCCAGGTTGCTGACTGGAGCTGAGCCCCTGCCAGCTTCAGGAGAGACGGAGAGTGTGGGCAGGGCCTCCCCTGGCCTATGATACCTGCTGCCCATGCCTATTTGCCTTCTCTACAACCTAGAGTCACTGAGGGTCTCCTTCTGTTTGTGGTGGAGAGTGGCAGAGCTATTAAAAGGGAAACTTTTTCCATATTCCATTGGTCAGACTTCATGCAGGCAACTAGAATGCAAGTTTCTCCCAACCTGCCCCATCAGTGACCTCAGACTTATAGGACCACCCTTGTCTTGGATGAGAAGTAAGTTAAATTACAGGCTGCTAAATTGTTCTGATACTGCCAACATTTTGGGCAGAAGTTGTAATAATGATAAAAAAGCCCCAGTGTAATGGATACCAACCTAACTCCGTAACTACAGGTTAGGTTTTGAAAATTACAAATATGTGTTTAAGTCAGGCTAACCAAAAAGTACTAGATGGTGCTTCAACTGTGGCCAGCTGTATAGTATTTAGAAATTAGAAAGGAATGTTTTTCTCTTCCAAAGTGGAAAAATTACAGTAGGTTGGTACATACTGAGCATATGCTAGTTTGTCCTGCTCTACAGTATGTCATTTATTGTGTAATTTAGTTACATGCAGATAATCAATGGTTGATAAAATACTTCTTAAGCAGCTTGGCTTCTTCCTCCAACACTCAGAAATACTGTTACACCGTCACAATGAGTTCTTATTCAAGGGTATGTGCATTAACTAGTCAATCTTTTATGTTCTCTCTCTCCTGCATTAGAGGCCTGATCCTAAGCCCACTGAAGTCAGTGGAAAGACTGGTCCTATGTCTTACTACACCTGTTGGACCAAACTTCGTTTTCTCAAGTAGTAAATATGGAACCTCATTTTGTCTCTAATTATATACATGGGCTCCTTCACTTGCTGCTTTATGATCTCGGGGTTCCTTCCAGCTCATCCACTTTCAATAGCTCTCTGATTTTTTTTGTTTCTTCTTGGCTTGTTTCCCCTTGCACCTGACCTCTGATTCCTCTCTTACCCATTGAACATTTTCAGATGTGGCTCATGTGGCCCATGGAAATAGTATTCCATGCTACAATTTCTGTATCTGTCAGGCTAAAGCAGAACTTTTTGACCCCCATAAATGGAAGTGCTTACACAATTTCTGGTGTTTGATAAGATATGAATTGATATAATAAAGCTATACAAATGGGGTGAGAAATTTGGTGCAACAAAGTGGGTCCCTTAGTAAGCATTCTGGAGTGACTAACGTAGGGCAGCCTGATGGTACTTGGGATTTCCTGAACTTTTCTTAGGCAAAAGTTAAATTGAATTCATTTGCCACAAAGGCTTGACTTTCTGTTTTGATGCCTGGCCAAGCACCATTAGCTGAGAGGAGTTGGTGACTGAAAGATTGTTCTAGTTGAAGGGTACTGGCAAAGGAGTAACAAAGCCACAAGATTTCCCAGATTTTCAGTCAATTTTCTAAAACAGGATTATAGAGAGGAGTTAAGAATGAGATCCAAGTCTAGGCTGGAGATGGTCATCTCTAGGCAGCAGAAGAAGGATTTTAAAAGGGGCCAATTGACTGCTGGATCCAAAGACTGCTTTTTACTGATTTTTTGTACTCACTTCTTAGTCGAGAGGTTGCATTTACATTGTTTCTTCTTTATGGAGAGATAAAGGAGAATGAAAGTCTCAAAAGACTGACTGCTGTCTCATCAGAGCCCCATCTGATACCTTCACAGCAGACACTGAAACTACCTTTACAAAATCCCTTGTACACCATGGCACAAAGACTTTAACTTTGCAAAAAGGGCATAACAACATAAGAACGGCCATACTGGGTCAGACCAATGGTCCATCTAGTCCAGTACCCTGTCTTCCAACAGTGGCCAATGCCAGGTGCTTCAGTGGGAATGAACAGAATAGGCAATCATCGAGTGATCCATCCCTTGTCAGGCACTCCCAGCTTCTGGCAGTCAGAGGCTAGGGTCACTAAGAGCATGGGGTTCCAGCCCTGACCATCTTGGCTAACAGCCATTGATGGACCTGTCCTCCATGAACTTATCTAGTTCTTTTTTTAACCCTGTTATTTGTTTAGCCTTCACAACATCCCCTGGCAAAGAGTTCCACAGGCTGTGTGTTGTGTGAAGAAGTACTTCCTTTTGTTTGTTTTAAACCTATTACCTATTAATCTCATTGGGTGACACCTGGTTCTTGTGTTATGTGAAGTAATAAATAACAAGGGCCTTGGAAGAAACTAACAGAACCTCCATTCATGGTATTAAATTGTGTCTCACAACAACTAAAATAATATTTCTCTTAAAGACCTTTGCAAGACAAGAGAATCAATAGAATTATTTCAACAGAAAAATCTTCAGATGAACTGGAAAGAAGATTGTGCAGAATTTAAAATTAGAAGCTTTGCAAATGGCTCTAGGAAACTAAGGAGAACTGGATAAGTGGGCATGAATGGGGGAAGTGTGACTGAAGTTGTAGCAGAAGGAGTTGGGAATCAGGACACTTTTATGTTTCATTTCAACTTCTGTCATTGACACAATGGATCCTAAGTCCATTGAAGTTAATGAAAAAACTCCCATTAACTGTAGTGGTGCAGGGTCAAGCCAGGTGTGATGACCCTGAGCAAATCATTTAACCTTTCCACACCTCATTTTACTCATATATTCATGCCCCCAAAGATGATTTGGAGAGGTGCATTAAAATAATCCACACAGGAGTGATGAGGCTTAGTTAATATATGTTTATAAATCCCTTTGAAATCTTTGGATAAAGTATTTATTTTTATTAATTTGTTTGCCACAAAAATACATTTTTAAAAGTTCTGGTTGGTCTCAAAAACAACGAGGAGTCCTTGTGGAACCTGTGATACAGCATGGCCAGACAGCAGTTTGGAGGAGTTGAAGCAGAGTGGATTGGTGTTGGAGTAGAGAGCAGTTTGGAGGGAAGCAGAGGAGAGTTTGGAGAAGCGCTGAGGTGGGCTAAGAAGACCAAGACCCTAGGTAAAGGGACACCTGGTTTGTACAGAGGGAGGGCAGGAAGCCCCACAAGCTGAAGGGCAGGAGAGGGAAGTAGCCCAGGGGAAGGAACCGCTAGTTCTAGTGGTTTACCGCTAGCCCTAGGGCCCCTGCGCTGGGACCTGGAGTAGAGGGCGGGCCCGGGTTCCTCCCTCTCCACTCCCCTCCTCTAGGACACTATTGGGGCAGTTAATACCCCAGTTCAGGGGCAGGAAACGGTGCCCTGAAAACCACCCCCCCAAAGAAGAGAGTGCGAGACCCATCATAGTAGTGCTGGCAATTTGCCACGCACCTTAGAGACTAACAAATTTATTTGGGTATAAGCTTCATCAGATGCATGGAGTGGAACACACAGTAGGGAGGTATAAATACACCGCATATGAAAAGATGGGAGTTGCCTTACCAAGTGGGGGGGTCAGTGCTAACGAGCCAATTCAATTAAGGTGGAACTGGGCTATTCTCAACAGTTGACAAGAAAGGGTGAAAATCACTTTTGTAGTGCTAATGAGGCCAGTGTAAACAAGGTGGCCCATTTCAAACAGTTGACAAGAAGGTGTGAATATCAGCAGGGGGAAATTAGTTTTTGTAGTGACCCATACACTCCCAGTCTTTATTCAAACCTAATTTGATGGTGTCCAGTTTGCAAGTTAATTACAGTTCTGCAGTTTCTCATTGGAGTCTGTTTTTGAAGGTTTTTTGTGGAAGCATTTCCACGTTTAAAGTCTGTTATTGAAGTGTTCTCCTACTGGTTTTTGAATGATATAATTCCTGATGTCAGATTTGTGTCCATTTATTCTTTTGCGTAGAGACTGTCCGGTTTGGCCACTGTACATGGCAGAGGGGCATTGCTGGCACATGATGGCATATATCACATTGGTAGATGTGCAGATGAACGAGCCCCAGTGGTGTGGCTGATGTGGTTAGGTCCTATGATGGTGTCCCTTGAATCGACATGTGGACAGAGTTGGCACCAGGGTTTGTTGCAGGGTTTGGTTCCTGGGTTAGTGTTTTTGTTGTGTGGTGTGTAATTGCTGGTGAGTATTTGCTTCAGGTTGGGGGGCCGTCTGTAAGCGAGGACTGGCCTGTCTCCCAAGGTCTGTGAGAGTGAGGCATCATCCTTCAGGATAGGTTGTAGATCCTTGATGATGTGCTGGAGAGGTTTTACTTGGGGGTTGCAGGTGATGGCTAGTGGCGTTCTGTTACTTTCTTTGGGCCTGCCCTGTAGTAGGTGACTTCTGGATACCCTTCTGGCTCTGTCAATCTGTTTCTTCACTTGACCAGGTGGGTATGGTAGTTTTAAGAACGCTTGACAGAGATCCTGTAGGTGTTTGTCTCTGTCTGAGGGATTGGAGCAAATATGGTTGTATCTTAGAACTTGGCTGTAGACAATGGATCGTGTGATGTGGTCTGGATGAAAGCTGGAGGCATGTAGGTAAGAACAGTGGTCAGTAGGTTTCTGGTACAGTGGTGTTTATGTGACCATTGCTTATTAGCACTGTAGTGTCGAGGAAGTGGACCTCTTGTGTGGACTGGTCCAGGCTGAGGTTGATGGTGGGGTGGAAATTGTTGAAATCCTGATGGAATTCCTGGTGGAATTCCTCAAGGGCCTCCTTCCCATGGGTCCAGATGATGAAGATGTCATCAATGTAGCGCAAGTAGAGTAGGGGTGTTAGGGGACGAGAGCTGAGGAAGCGTTGTTCTAAGTCAGCCATAAAAATGCTAGCATACTGTGGGGCCATGCGGGTACCCATAGCAGTCCCACTGACTTGAAGGTATAAATTGTCCCCAAATCTGAAATAGTTGTGGGTGAGGACAAAGTCACCATGTTCAGCCACCAGGTTTGCCGTGACGTTATCGGGGATACTATTCCTGACGGCTTGTAGTCCATCTTTGTGTGGAATGTTGGTGGAGAGAGCCTCTACATCCATAGTGGCTAGGATGGTGTTTTCTGGAAGATCACCAAAGGATTGTAGTTTCCTCCGGAAGTCCGTGTTGTCTCAAAGATAGCTGGGAGTGCTGGTAGCATGGGGCCTGAGGAGAGAGTCTACATAGCCAGACAATCCTGCTGTCAGGGTGTAAATGCCTGAGATGATGGGGCATCCAGGATTTCCAGGTTTATGGATTTTGGGTAGCAGATAGAATACCCCTGGTCAGGGCTCTAGATTTGTCCCTGTGCTGCTTCAGGGAGTTTCTTGAGCAGATGGTGCAGTTTCTTTTGCTAACCCTCAGTGGGATCAGAGGGTAATAGCCTGTAGACTGTGGTGCCAGAGATTTGTTCTCAGTGAGTTTTAAATTTAAAACTCTAGAAACTGCCCACAAAACATTGGAGAGTCACAGTTTGAAATCCCAATAGGAGAAAAAAGCAGATTTCTTGGTTGAAACAGGTTTGAGGAGTGCATACTTGGAGGGGATAATGCACCCAGCTCACAAGAAATTCCTGAAATTCAGATGGAAAACAATATTCTCCATGACTTCTAGAATTTGCAGTTATGAGAGTGCTGATATCAAAACACAAAGTAATGTGTGTATCTGAATGATGTTAGAAGCTACAGGGCCAAAGAAAATCCCACATAACAAGTGTGACCTATTTGTTGGCAGCATTAACTTTTGTGATGAACAATTATAGCACCTCTTTTCACAAGAAAACCCTCCAATCTGGAATTTTGATGGGTTTCATTTAACTCCACATTCAAAATGTGATCATCTGCAAAGGGGAAAAAGGAACTATTTTCCCTAAAGATAGTGACACTGGGAGTCATCCAGTTAGTTATCAAACTTGAACAGTTCACTGGTGGATTTACTACAACCATAAACCTGTTCTGCTGTCTGTCTCAGTAGAATTCAAGCCTGCCTGTAAATACGCAGGAAAGTTCATTAAATGTCTTTCAAAACAGACATTTGCTCCAAATGCCACCATAATTTGTTCTGGTGGAAAGAAACCTTTATATTAATATTCCCACATTCCTTTCTTCCATTGGTCAATCCAGTGATTTTTTTTTTTTGAGGTAGGTGCTTCAAAACACAGTTTAGGAAATCTAGTTGGGATTGCAGCTGAGGAAAGAGAGTGGCCACAGGAGCTGAGATATAAAGAGAATGGAATGGCTAGCAATCTGAAGATGACCTTCTGTTTTGGTAATAGGCAAGTGTTGTCAGTGGGAGTTTTGCTATTGACTTCAACAGAAGGAATAGATCCATACTGAAGGTCGTCATATACAGATAGTGACAAGCTAGAAAGCAGTGCCTTACATTTTAAAGAGAGAGCAAACAAGAATAATTTTGCCTAATAGGACATTGAAAATATGAAAGTGGATACTGGTAAGGGAATTGTTACCTGTCAGCTCACCACATTCCAGAGAAAGAACATGCAAGAGCAGATGCCATTGCTGGGGGAAGGTGACTGTGGAAAAAGAAATAAAATGAGAGTGGAGATTTTCAGTAAGTTAGTACATTACTGAGGGAAGAAACCAGAAAGTCCAGAAAATGATCAAGCAGACGAGTTGTGACAAACTAGGAAGAGGCAGAAGGACCTTGACAATGTGCTGGGAAGATGTCAGTTTCTATAATTGCCTCTGCCTTTTCATCTGATTCCAGTAATTTCAGCAAAGTGGATTTAAGTCTAAATGGATTAGTGATGCCAGATAACATCAATGTGGCCTTCCAGATGAGAGTGGAGCATTCTATAGTTACTTGAATTTAAGTCAGATAACAACTTATCCCACAGGGGACAGAATGTGGTGTATTAAAGAAGCTTGTGATGACTTGCATGCCTGTTATCAGGAGAAGGATCTTTAAAGAGGGATTTCAGGAGTAATTTATTAGACCCCAATCCTGCAAAGAGGGCTGTGCAAGTGAACCCTTGTGCCTGCATTAAATTTAATGGACTCTGTGTGGGTGCAGGGATCTACTGGCATGATACTTTTTGCTGTGCCAGGGCCTTAGGTTGTTAACAAAAGGTTGGAAAGTTTGACCAATAATTATATATTCCTTCCACTCCCGACTTTAAAACTGTGTTTGAGATTGATTTATTTGCTGAAGTAGGAATGGGAACGCCTCCACCTTCTGTTAAGCGTTTTCCATTAGTCTGCTGTTCTTTTTTTCTTAAAGGAGTGAAGGAGTATAAGGAATAACAGCAATTACTAAAGGGCTATTAACTCAGATAGACAGAAGGTTCAAAAATAAGTAGAGACTGTGGATATCTTATCTGGGAAAAACGGGTAATTTAGGAATTCAGTTCTGTCTGTGAACTTTGCTGTCTGCTGGTTCCAATGGAAGGGCCATCATGAGTTTGAATCAGAAACCTTAAAAAAGATTATTAAACTGAATTAGCTTGAGTACCTGGGACTTTTGATGCAGACTCATGGACTTTAAGGCCAGAAGGGACCACAATAATTGTTTAGTCTGACCTCCAGCACATCACAGGCCACAGAACCTCACCCACCCACTCCTGTAATAGACGCATAATCTCTGGTTGAATTACTGAAGTCCTCAAATCTTGATTTAAAGACTTCAATTTACAGATAGTCCACTATTTGCAATAGTTAAAACCAGCAAGAAACCCAGGCCCCATGCTGTAGGGGAAGGTGAAAAACCCCCCATGTCTCTGCCAGTCTGACCTTGGGGAAAGTTCCTGCCAAGCCCCATGCTCAGGGTCACCAGTTAGACCCTGAGCATGTCAGCAATATCCTCCAACCAGACACCTGGGAAAGAATCCTCAGTAGTAACTCAGAGCCCTCCCCATCTAGTCTCCTGTCTCTGGTCACTGGAGATATTTGCTAATAATAATTGTGGATGCGTCACATGCCATTGTAGGCAACTTCATCATACCATCCCCTCCATGAACCTGTCAAGCTCAGTCTTGAAATCTGTTAAGGTTTTTGTCCCCACAACTCCCATTTGAAAGGCTATTCCAGAACTTAACTTCTCAGATTGTTAGAAACATTTATCTAATTTTAAGTCTAAACTCACTCATGGCTAGTTTGTATCCATTTATTCTTGTGCCAGCATTGTCCCTTAATTTAAATAACTCCTCTCCCTCCCTGGTATTGATCTCTCTGATGTATTTATAGAGAGAAGTCATATAACACCCCAGCCTTCATTTTGTTAGGCTAAACAAGCCAATCTCCTTAAGTCTCCTATTGTAAGGTAGTTTTTCATTTCTCTGATCATCAGGTCAGAGTCCCCAATGGAACAGTGAACACACCAGCTTGAATAATCCAACTGAGGATCAGCTGCTTGTATAATACCCCTGAGATATATTTATAGTGAAAACAACTATAAGTTTATCAAAGATTTGAGATCCAAGAGAAAGTAAATAAAGCTAATGGAAATAAAAGGGTTAATTATAAAACAAAATCATAACATTATTTCCAGAGACTAAACTTAACAGGCTAACCTTCTCTCTGAAGTAGTTTATTTCACCCCAAATGTCCTTAGCAGCATTTCAACCAAGTCTGGCTGAGATCCTGTTTTCACAAATGTAAACGTGCTGTCTGTTTACTTCCTCTTTGCCTTCTACTTATATTGCTTAAATTCACTGTCTATCCTCAGGCACAGTAAGGGCTTGTGCACACTACCACTTATGTTGCTTAGGGATGTGAATAAGCCACCCCGAGTGACATAAGTTACACCTACCTAAGCGCCAGCGTGGACAGCACTATGTGTGTTCTCCTGCCAGCATAGCTACTGCCTCTCGCGGAGGTGGTTTTATTATATTTATGGGAGCGCTCTCTTTTTGTAGTTGTGCGTTTGATTATTCCTTCCTAAATAAAGTACTTTTCATTTATCTTTATTTAATTTCATCTTGTTGAATTCAGACCAATTCTCCAATTTCTCAAGGTCTTTTTGAATTCTACGTTTGTGCTCTAAAGTGCTTGCAACACAACCTAGCTTGATGGCATCTGCAAATTTTATAAGCATGCTGTCCACTCCATTATCCAAGTCATTGATGAAAGTATTCAATAGTAGTGGTCCAGACCTGACCCCTACACAACTTTACTCAATACACCCTCACAGTTTGACAACAAACCATTGTTAACTACTCTTTGAGTATGGTCTTTCAACCAGTTGTGCACCCACCTTGTAGTAAGTTCATCTACATCATCTTTTCCTAGTTTGCTTATGAGAATGTCATGTGGGATTGTGCCAAAAGCCTAAATAAAATCAAGACATATTATGTCTACTGCTTCCCCTTGTGATGGGTTGGGTCACAGAAATTCCCTCAAGACTGTCACTACATGTGCTGGGATACCACTGAGAACAAACCCCCCTGCCAGAAAAGGCTTCCCTCCACTCCTGTCTTGCTGAGCTAGACACGCCAGTCAGCTACAGCACAGACCAAGAGGTTGGGCCACATCCCCCTGCAGTACACAGAAACTAAGATTCACTTGGCCCAGAGGCTTCTCAGTTAACAAGGACTCTCCCAGCACCCAATATTCAGTCTTTCAGGGAGCCTAAACCCCAAATAAATCCGTTTTACTCCATATAAAGCTTAGATAGGGTAAACTCATAAATTGTCTGCCCTCTATAACACTTATTGAGAGACATGCACAGCTGTTTGCTCCCCTAGGTATTAGTCACAAACCCTGGGTTCAATAATAAGCAAAAGTGATTTTGTTAAATATAAAAAAGTAGGATTTAAGTAGTTCCAAGTAATAACAGACAGAATAAAGTACTTTACCAAGCAAAACAAGCAAATCTAAGCCTAATACAGTAGGAAACTGAATACAGGTAAATCTCAGCCTCAGAGATGTTCCATTAAGCTTCTTTCACTGACTAGACTCCTTCCGAGTCTGGGCCCAATTCTTTTCAGACCAACGTTGTGGCTTATGGCCTGGGTCCAGCAATCACTCACATCCCCGTAGTTACAGACCTTTGTTCCAGTTTCTTTCAGTCATCTCTTTGGGGTGGAGAGGCCATCTCTTGAGCTAGCTGAAGACAAAATGGAGGGGCTTCCAGAGCCTTTTATATTCTCTCTTGTGGGCATAAACCCCTTTGTTCTTCTTTGCAAAGTCACAGCAACAAGTTGGAGTTAGTAGCCACCTGGGCAAGTCACATGTCCAGGAATGATTCAACTTTTTGCAGGCAGACGCCATTGTTTACACGTTAGTTTGAACTTTCCCAGGAAAGCTCAGATATGGATTGGCATCTCCCAAAGTCCATTGTCAGTTAAGTGTTTCTTGATTGGGCACTTACTCAGAATAGTCCTTTCTCAAGAAGCTGATCAAATGCTTCACTGATGCTACTTAGAATCAAACATATTGAGATACAAGTACATAGCCAATATTCATAACTTCAAATATAAAAATGATACAGACAGACAGCATAACCATAACCAGCAAACTACAACCTTTCCATAGACACCTTACTTGACCTCCTTTGTACAAGATTTGTTGCAACTATAAGACCTTGGTTGCAACAATGATCTATACGGTCACAGTTCATGACAATAATGTCACAACCCTTTATCCACGAGGCCAGTAACCCTGTCAAAGAAGTAAATTAGGTTGGTTTGTTATGATTTGTTTTTGATGAATCCATGCTGGCTATTCCTTAGAACCCTATTATCCTCTAGGTGCTTACAAACTGATTGTTTAATCATTTGTTCCAGTATCTTTCCAGGTATCAAAGTTAGAATGTCTGGTCTGTAATTTCTGGGTCTCTTGGTTCCCCTTTTTAAAGATAACTAAAACTATGTTTGCCCTTCTTCAGTCCTCTAGGACCTCACCCATCTTCCAGGAGTTTTTGTAGATAATTGCTAATGGTTCTGAGATTGCTTCAGTACCTTAAGTACCCTAGAATGAATTTCATGAGGTTCCTCCAATTTGAATACATCTAATGTATCTAATTATTCTTTAACCTGTTCTTCCCCTTTTTGTTAATATTAATTTAGTTGAGTATCTGGTCACCATTAACCAATTTAGTGAAGACTGAAGCAAAACAGCATTAAACATCTCACTCTTCTTGATGTTGTCCATTACTAGCTCTCCTTCCCTGCTAAGTAGAGGACCTATGCTTTCCTTCATCTTTCTTTTGATCCGAACGTATTTAAAAAACCTCTTCTTATCATCTTTTATGTACCTTGCTAGGTGTAACTCATTTTATGCCTTAGCCTTTCTGATTTTGTTCCTGAATGTTCGTACTATTCTTTTGTACTCCTCCTTATCAATTCCTCCATTTTCCACGTTTTTGTAGAATTCCTTTTTGATTCTTTCTGGTCATTAAAAAGCTCCTAATGGAGCTACATTTGCCTCTTTATATTCTCCCTAGCTTTCCTTTGCAATGGAATAGTTTGCAGTTGTGCCTTTAATATTGTCCCCTTGAGAAACTGCCAGTGCTCCTGGGGAATTCCTTTATCTCTTAGATTTTCTTCCTATGGGACCATACCTGCCAGTTCTCGGAGTTCATTAAAGTCTGTGTTTTTTCAACCAGAGGAGAATTTGACTAGTTCTCTTCTTCTTTTTTTTTCTGTGATGCTTCTAGACTTGTAGAGATACATGTCTCTTTGTAATGGATTACATTTGTTTATTTCTTAAATATCAAAAAATTGTTGAAAGAATACACATTTTTGCTGGACTTTATAACTTCCAGAATAAATAGGCTGTGTGTAAAATTTTCAAAAGAACTTAAATCCCATTTTCAAAAGTGAATTAGTGCTAGATTCTTGAAGGTATTTAGGCACCTAAAGATGCAAATAGTGGGATTTTCAAAAGCAGCTGGCACCTAACTCCCACCAGCACCTATCTGCATATTTATACATCTAAATACTTTTACAAATCTGGTCCACAGGCATTTGGGAACCAAGGGTAACATTTTCAAAAGCACCTAAGTCCCATTTTCAAAAGAAGTGAAGGCCCCTTACGATATTATATCCCACTGACTTTCAATGAGAATTAAGCTTGTTAAGTCAGTTAGGCATTGCAATGCTGAGCTGAGCAACATTAAATATCTTAAAATCTGAGCCTAAATTTCTTTTGAAATAGGACTTACGCTCCTAACTCACTTTGGTGCTTTAAATGTTTTCACTCGTAAGTCCAACTGCAATTCACTGGGACTTAAGGTCCCAAATACAAAAGTCAATTTTGAAAAAAGAACCTACTTCTTAAAAAACTGAGGGCCATATGTTCAGATGTCTTTAGGCATGTAGTGGGATTTTCAAAAGCACCTAAGAAGATTAGGCATCAGTTGGAGTTAGGTGCCTAAATACCTTTGAAATCTGGGCTTTTTGGTAATTTCACTGGCTGAAAAATTTCAAAGTACATACTGAGGTAAATGAAGAAATGTATTTTCCAAAAGCACATTCTTTCATAGATAGAACATGAAAATAAAACTTATTTGACAGCTCAGAAAACATTTTTATGTTTATTCCTCTGTCCACTTCTTTAAATTAAAATTTTAAAATACAACCTATGTACAAAGGCTCAGTTTAAAGAAAATTGGCTATGTTAACCACCCCTCTAATGGGATTCAAGAGTGGAAATTCTGACAGACCGTTAACTGAAGGATATGAGGTCAGCCATAATTTGAATAAAGTGTAAACCAACTACACAGTAGAGCAAATAATCACTTGTTAAACAGTAGAATAAAATCTACTGATAGAATAACTCACAATCTCCTCACCTTAAGCTGATAGCTGTATTACTTTTCAAATGAGAAGTATGGGCTAACTTCTGGCACCAATAAACTGTCATCACCATTTTATATTATCTATGGCCTCAAGTTATTCACACTGCTGCCTCATTATTAGTCATAGTCTATCGTCATCCACAATTAAGTTAGATTGTTAAAAACTAGTGGGTTGAAATATCCCATTCTACTGTAGAGAGATCAGTGACAGAAAGAAAAGCAACCCTCTGTGGGAAAGAAGGAAAGGTAAGAGGTACCGTGTAGTTTGATTTGGGGGTTCAGGCTTAATTGTAGCTAGTGAAAGATGAGTTGTGTGTTCTGACAACAGGTTAATGTTGCCTATAGTGTTTTGCCAACATGAGCTTATAACTGTATTGCTACTTGTATTAAACAGTCTGAAGTAATGAGAAGGACCTCAGGAGATCTGGATTCATGCTAAGTTCTGCTACTGACTTTCTGTATGACCTTGAGCAAGTCACTTGAATCTTTCAGTACCTCAGTTACCCAGCTGTAAATAGGAATAATAATACTTATCTCACAGGAGTGTTGTGAAGATAAAATTCATTATTATATGTGACACACTTAGACTTTAATTAATAACATACAGTTAATAACATACAGGATGACCTTGGAATCAGTATACCCTGATAAAGAATGCTTAAACATACACTTCAGTGGTTTTAAAAAAATATCCTTAATATTTTTTCCTGAAAAATGTTTACTGTAAGGGCTTGTCTACATGCAGTATAGACTGAATTTTTCTGACTAGCTCTAGTGGAAACCCTAGGCTGACATATAATACAGTCCATGTCTGCATGCCTACATTTGCATGAGCAGTTATTACAAAATCTGTTTTCCAAAATCAGAAAATTGTGTGTGCAAAGGGGAATTTGGACATTTCAGTGACTCATGTTATGATGGATCTGCATGTCCAAATGGCCTAACATTGTTCTGGGTTGACTGTGGGCATTATAAGCTGGTGGAGTCCATGGTAAACAAAAGTTACACCTTTTGCTGTCAAAAAGTTATCCCTCCCTGGAGACCTTTTTTTTTTTTTTAATTAACAAAAAAGTAGTTCCTAAATAAGACTACATGAATCCCATCCTAAGCCCTCTCTCCAGGCTTGTCTACTCCTGCAGTTCTCTTCCTCAAGATGTGTCTATTACAAGCCATACCTGTGTTACGTGGCTACTCCCATCTCCTTTATATGCTCAGGATGGAGACTGAGTCACACCTATGCAATGAGTCAGCAGGAATTAGCCTATAAGCTCCCTCTAGGGAATGGTAGCAACAAGAGAATCCTGCTACCCTGAGGCATTGCTTTACTTTTAAAAATCTGGTCCCCAAAAGCTTTAGAATATTGATGTACGTTGATGGTGGTCTAATCACCTAAGAATTTGCAAACATATATTTGGATTTTGTGGTGAGGTATATGTTTCTGCAATAAAGTTACAGCTAAATTAAGTAGCATCCTAATTGTCCCTAGAAGTATTTTGGGGTTTTTTAAGGTCCTTGTAAATGTGGAAAACAATGCACAGATCAGGAATAACATGTGTTGCTAAAATACTAAATGCTTGGTTAAGGACAGCAAATGTCACTTTCTTGATTCCTTTTTCATGTATTATGAGCAGGGCTGGTCCTGAGCCTTTATTAAAGTTGCCTGACTCTTCTCATTATAAGACACTTTTCAGTTGCTTATAACTTTGCCAAACTTTAACCATTTGGGTTGAAATTTTACACTCTGGCTGTCTGCCTCAGGCTGATTTTCTTTCTTTTTTTTTTTTCCTCTCCAGACAAAAACATCTCACAAAACAGCTCAGCTGTTTCCGAGAACAATGATTAGGAAAATATGTTGTTTTGCCCATGTTAAAAAACGTCTGGTGACCTTTTCTTTGAACAGCTCTAGCTCCCCCTGCTTTGGAGGAGAGATCTGAAATTTGGCAAGGGGTGACTATTGTGTCAGAGAAGTGTCTATTGCTGTCTCCTTGAAAATCGGCCCAAATCTGGCCAAGTAATAAGCCTTTGAAAAATTTCAGTTTGCAGACACTCAGTAGAGACTTCTTAGATCTTGGCAGCTATTTCCTTGAAGATTCCATCTGCACTGGGCATACTCCAGCCTGGGACTGCTGAGAAGGACTTTCCCTACAGTAGCAGCTCTGAGTTGCTGCATATCATGCAAGATCTGGGTCTGGTCACCTGAACTGAGAGCAGGAGCCTCTCTCTCCTGCACTCTCAATGCCCCACTCCTGAGCCCAGGCAATGTAGAAGAGGAAGCTGCCTGATTTGAAAGCGGAGCGGACAAGAGCCCAGAGCTGCAGGAGGGAGTGGGTTAGGCTGGGGAACAGACTGAGACAAGGAGCGTGGAGGAAATTTCTGGGACTCAAGGCTAGCAGGGAAATGGAAGTTGGGAAAGGGCTTTGTGGTGGGGGTGGAGACTGGGAATGGCTGGGCCAGGATATTGGGACTGGGACCCCAGGAGGGAAATAGGGGAGGACTGGGAGCCAGTAGATGTGGGGCAGATTGAGATTGGTTGAAGAACTGGGACTGGCTGGGTAAACAGACAGGAACTCAGAACCAATGGGACAGGCAAAACAAGATGGGCAGAGAGATTTGATGAGAAGCTGAGGTACAGGATGGGGGAACAGGGGCTGGCTGAGCAAGGTGAGTGGGACTGGAATGAGAAGCTTGAGGAGTAGAGATTGCGGCTGGCTAGGTGAGTAGAATGAGATTAGGATGATAAGCCAAGTGGTGGGAACAAGACAGGACTGCGACAGGGATAAACTGAGGGGAAATGGGGTAGAAGAGGTCATGCTTGTGGCAGAATGGATAGAAGAGTCTGTACCTACTTGAGCACCATCCTCTCTAGAGTCTGGAATGGAACCCAAGATACCTGAGTCTCACCATTCCTCTGTTCTCTGCAAATATCTGTGAAACCCACTGGTAAAGTGTCCCATCCACTGCTAGTGCTGATCCACACTGAGGATAACAACCTACTACCGCTTTTATTTACCACATTAGCTGAAGTGACAAAGGTCTGTGGAGGTGGATCCTAAGGTTCCAACTTTGCTGAAAACCCATGTGAGTGTCAATATGATGCCATATTGTGGAAATTGATGGAAATTCCATCAAGGTCCTATGGAAACCATAGTATGTGATCATGTAGTTAAAGACTATCAAAATGCATATGGATAATGGGGGTGGTAAAATAAGGTTGCAGAGGCAACCTTAATTCTTGTATTTCCTAACTTTTGAGTGCTTGACATTGTACCCTTATTAATGTTCTTTTAATGTAATTTTTATGTGTACTATATATATGCTGTATAGTCTTGCAACTAATATAATTAAGTGGTTGAGGGTCTGGCAATAATTCTGGTTATACAGTGCCTACTGTTATTCATTCATATTTGTGTTTGTCAGCTTCATAGATTTTTCCAGCTGTGCCATGCTGCTGGAGGCATTGCAAGGTCTGGTGCTGGAGAGCCACTTCTCTAGAGGCTTTAAGGTTTGTAGTTGGGGAACACGGCTCTGGGTGACTGGGAAGCAGGGGTAGTTCCCTCTTTCCAACTTCGCTGGAAGTTTCAGTAGACCAGGAATTAAGGTGGTGATAAATATTAGTATTTGCTCACTCATTATAGGTAAATTTACAGCATATTTATGATTCACAGATTGGTAAGGTGATAGCAGCTAAATTGGAGTAAGCAATCAGGTTACCTAGAGGACCTTGAAGTAATTTGTTACGTTACATTTGGCCAATAAGACAGTATAGAAATAAAAATTAAGTATTGAAAAAATATACATGCATTTGATAGGGTTAAAAGATACTGCAGAAAGTGTTTTTCCCTAGAAAAGCATATTTCTAAAGTAAAACTTCCAATACCCAAGGCCTTATTCAATACCAAGAGCTATTAAGTAGTTGTGGTATGGCATTAACCCTGTTATACTGTCTTCCCAGATCCTGCCTTCAATTATATTACTTAAGAAAGATTTAAAGGTATACTATCTAGCTTCTGCAAAATAGATTTGCGAAAATAACACTGTGGTTATTTTAGGTTAAGCAATTATATTTTGAAATGAGAGTAATACATTCAGTGGAAAAAAATACACCTTGTGGTGATTTAAATGACTCAATTACATTCTGCAACCAGATTAAACTGGCTTGAATCCTGGTGGTATTCAACATTCAAATTTTGCTTCCTTAAAGGATTTTCTAGTTGTTGAACTGCTGCTTGTACCCATCTGAAAAATTCAGAATGCCAATTTGAACGGGGCTAGGTGTATGTTTCAGAAATAGCACAGAGTATTCTGGTAAAGCAATACAAGCATTACTTCCTTGGTGTGCAAGGGAAATATACATTTTTTTTTTTTAGATTCTGTGCTATGTTTATGTCTTTAATTAGAACACCAAGAATGTGATTTAATAAAATAATATATCTTTGAAATAAAAGCCCTGCATGAAAGATCGTGTAATACGGTAGTTGCTATGTTTGTTAAGAGCTGCATGTAAAGAACTGCAGATGGGAAGCCATATGCAGTGCACAACATTGAGGAGTTTTACTGATCCTACAAAACCCAGGAACAATGCGGCATATTCTTGAGCACCATCTCCTGGCTTCTTTTCTATTAACTAACCTCACATACAAAGACCTCTCTTTTAGGGAGCACTTGTGTGTGTGTGAAAGGTATGTGAGTTGTGTGGATTGTAGTTGAGGTCTAATTTTGTCAAATGGGGTTGTATAGAGTAGGCAGAAAGTGGCCCAATATTTGCAGTGAACAGTACAAAATATGGAGATCTGTAACTGAGAATAAAGGTAAATATGGAACTCTTGTGGGTTTTTTTTAATCCTGTAGTCTTTGTTGTATGGATTCATGTGCGTCTATCTGGTCGTTTAGTTAGTTTGTTTTTGTTTTTTGTCATGCTCATCATCTCGGTATCTAAGTGCACAGAAATTAAAGATGGAAATGAGTGCAAGGTCATCTAGTCCCAACTATTTCTAGAACAGGTTCCCTCAATGTATCTTCTGGTGATGAAGGACATTAATCCTTTATTCTAAGGTGGGCAATGGAAGTTGAGTTAACTAGACTCCCATATCTTTCTTCCACTCTTCCTCACTACAACAACCTCCCTGCCTTCTACTTTTCTTCTCCCTAACACTTCACTATCCCCAAAAGTATCTCCCTCATATTCCCAATGCCCAGAAGTAACTTCCACCCCAAGCAGGCAGAGAGCTCACTCCCTGTCTGCTCTGTCACCCTCAGCAACTGGCCTTTCAGCACACCACCCTAGTGTCTGTGTTGTACTAGCTATTGGGCTCTTCATCTACTGTTGAGTTCCTGAGCCATTCTCCCATTTCCAAATGGCTTTCCAACATCAAGCGGGACCCTGCAGCAAGTAGGGTAAGACTCCTAGGCAGACCAGAGGAGTATGGTGGGATTGACCACACCCAGGAGTCTCAATTCAGCCTCCATTCCCTGCCCTCATAGCCTTCCTATTCCTCCAAACAAAAATAGCCAATGCTGAAGGTTAACTTACCTCACGATTAGCCAGAATCCTAAAGGTTAAATGACTCAAACAGCAGGGTTTCCATTACTCTTCTTAGGTGCACACAGTTGAAAAGATCAACCTTATGGGGAACAAAAGTGACACAAGGACAAGAATATGTGACATACGAGCACAGACTGTAAATGAGGTGTCCCTAGACTTTAGGATTATGATAGAAGCATGCTTCTGCATGTCTAGCTATTGAGGACAGAACAATTCTGACCCTTCATGAATGTTTTCCAGGATACTCTGTCTCCAAAAGAGAGAGAGAGAGTACTCTGGAAACACAACACAGTCAAAGATTTTACTTTACACTATTTTGGAAGGCCAAGTATGCAGTAGAAGAGAGAGAAAATAAAAGTAGTTTATATGAGAAATACATGACTAAAATGATACCAGCTGTTCATGCTAGCTTGAAGCTTTGTTATTAGTAGCAGGAAGGGGAGTAAAATACCCCCTTTTTATAGTAGAAAGCTACTCAAGCTGTAAAGTTTGGATCTGCATTCATATCACAGTCCAGGGATATTCTAATAAACGGTTTGGATTTGGCCCACTGTAGTGGTAAAGGGCCAGTCAAAAATAAAAGCCATATTGGGGTGATGGAGAGTTGAGGTACTCACATTAAGAATACAGCCACCAACCCTACATTATGTGGAATTCCTCTTAGGGGTGGTCCCAGGTATACCTGCCCTAGAGAGAGTTCATTTCGCAGTGAAGCTTCATTATATAGATTGTAGGCTAGCAGGAAGTGAGGAAGTGTTTTTTGAAAGGACGAGACATATTGGAGGGAAAGAGAAAAAGTTATAGAACTTTGCTTTTAACGTTCTTGTTGAATCTTGCGTTTTCTTCTCCATGGACATAGATTTCCTATGAGATCATTGCTACTCATTCATTTTGTGAATTCTCCCGTCTTTGTACATGGCAAGAAAAAGAACAGCTGCTATATGCTGATGAAGTTTGTATGCAGTGAATGATGTTAAAACTGACGAGACAACTTAAATGGGTATTTTTTGTTTACGGACATTGTAGGTGAACCCTAATAATATACATTCAAAACAGTGAATTTGTAAGATAAGGGTCTACAATGGTAACATTAATTTGAAATTTTAAAAAATAACCTCCTACCTACCTCAGCTTCTTCTGTGCGACATGCCTTTGCACTATAAAATTGCAAATAAAAATCACAGGTCCTGTTGTCAGAATGACAATTACTTGACACATAAGAATGCTGACCGAACAAACAAAATAGCTCAACCGCAGGCCTAAATTTAGTCCTTACTGTCACACCAGCTGCAGAAAGCAATGAGTAGCTCGGAGTCCCGCACTCAAGATAGAGATAATATTGATGATTTTATTTCATATTTTTACCTGTCCCTCATAGATGGATTGCTACTTATTTGTATCCTTGAATAAACAGTTCCACAAAATAACTTAGGTGTACTGAATAATCCAAAGGTCAGGGAGCTTGAGCATGGGAAAATATTTGTGAATGAGGCCAAAAAAATTACCGAAAGAGCTGATTCCTAGCTCAAAGATTAGTCTTCATTCGGAGACTGAGAATTTATTGCTGCCAAAAACAGCATTATCAGCTTTCTGTCAGCAACAATCATCAGGATTTCCTTTCCCAATCAACGTGAGCTGTGACCTCATCGTTGCAAAGGTGAAACCCTGACAGGGATTAAAGGCTAATAGAGAGAAATGAGGTAGTAGGGCTAAACAAAGAAGAGATTGTTACATGGTCTAGAGAACTGAGGCAGAATGTTACAAGTGAAACATGAACTGTGGAGCCAAGGGGGAAAACAAAGTATTTTTAAACAGAGACCAAGTAAAACTAGGTCTCTGAGTCTTCCAATGGAAAAGTAAGGCAGTCTGCCATCCTTACCAACAGCGATCTTTTAAGCGGGATTAGAGTAGCCATGTGGTTTGTCAAGCGTTTAATTGAGATTCTGGAGGGACACAGTCTGTAGGGCTGGAAACCAATTTAACAATCATGCCTATGATTATATATATAAAATTGCTTCTGTGTGTATAGAATATTTACCAGTCTGAAATGGAGCTGACAAGTCTGGGGGATAGTTTAAGAACATTAAAGTGAAGAAAGGCAAATAAATGTTCGTTACACATGAAGGCAGTTTAATCCCAGGGTTAATGGTAAAAGAGGTGGCGGGGGGCATTTATATTGTGTTTGTTTTGTGGTTACTTTTTTAGCTTAATCTTTATTATGGAACAATCAAGTAAGAGATATTTATTCTACTGAAATTCTGTTTTTCCAGAGGTCGTGCTTGGCCTCCATTCTATCTTTTCATCTTAAACTTCATTATGGTCTTGATCCAGATCCCACTAAAGGTAGTGTGTATCTTTCCATTGCCTTCAATAGGTTTGGGGTCAGGCCCTTCTTTATTGACAACATGTTTCTGCTGCTTATATTAGAGATGGACCTGAGCTGTAATCCTGATACAGATTTTTCCAACATTCAGGAAGTGTTCAGATCCAGGTTTTGGTTTGTACATATCCCTCGCTTCTACCACACATATACCCCTCTCTTTGTGACATCATGATAGTTTAACACCTGATCCTGTAAGGTGCTGATGCTTTGAACTCCCATTAAAGTCAATCAAGTTAAACATTAACTACAGGGTTCTCAGCATCCTGCAGGATCACGCCCCTATGCAACAAACATTTATGATCATGCAGTTTAAGGATTACAGGCCAACTCTGGCATAAGTGGGTGCCACTGTATTCCAAAGGTTCAAGTGGATGGAATCACACTCTTTTGCTCCAGGGCTGAATTTGGCTCTATGATTTCAGGTGAGGGTTAAGCAGAAAGACTAGATGAACCCTTGTTAGTAAAGAGACAAGGTGGGTGAGGTGCTATCTTTTATTGGACCCACTTCTGTTGGTGAGAGAGACAAGCTCTCTAGCTACACAGAGCTCTTCTTCAGTCTGGGGAAAGTACTCTGAGTATCACAGCTAAATACAAGATTGTTAGAATGATCCCTTAGAACATGTGCTAACTACTTATGCTAAACTATCTGTTCCATCTTGTATTTAGCCGGGATACTCCTAAGTGCCTGTCCCAGACCTGAAGAAGAGCTCTGTGTAGCTTGAAAGCTTGTCTCTCTCACCAACAGAAGAGGGTCCAATAAAAGATAGCACCTCACCCACCTAATCTCTGTAATATCCCGATACTGACATGGCTACAACACTGCATACAACCTTGTTAGGAAAGGTACTCTGTGTGTGTGTCCCTAATTATACAAATTAGCTTCTAGTACATATAAATAGAATTGTCTCAAAGAGTGAATTTAAGGCTTTATGTAAGGTGTCGACAGGTCTTTAAAGAATGAAGTATTTTAGAGGTTTTAGATTTTTCAAGTGATTAATCTGTCAGCCACAAGTACAACAAGGTTAAGTCCTTCCCTAGAACAGAAGTAACCAGCCTCAGCTATCCTGGCTGATCCCCAGCTCCCAAAAGGTGGAGCTGCAGGAACAGTCTTCAGACTTTTAAAGGGGTTTTCAGTTTGCTCGAGAACTCTAAGTCAAGTGCAGATAATCCCCAAGCCCACAGAGCAATTATTAAAATGTGAGGCTCATAACATTCAGAGGCACTCGACAGCCGCCAAGCTGACATTTGTTTCCAATATTATAATAATAAAAGCAGGCAGCAGCATTTTGAGGCTGAACACAGTTTGTGCACTTTCTGGCCTGACAGGTTTGGCAGGGCAGAAACATCTGGCCTTGCAGTATTAGAAGATTTTTTTTTAATTGTATAAAAAATCATGGTAATGTTGGGCTTCAGCAACCATATGACTTCTTCCCATGTTTCAGTGTGAATGGCCTGAGAAATATGATGCCTAGTGCTGTATGTGGACATTTCATTTTTATTTTATTTTTTTAACAAAACCCAAAGCCAGGCAACATGGAATGGAAGGTAGCAAGCTTTTGACAGTATGCTAGAAAACAGTTAAGGGTAGGAAGACATATACCATAACACGGTACACTGAAGGGAGAGCTCAGGTAAGCAGAATATAACTACCTTAGTTGAAATTTGGCCAAGAAACCAGACCAGCACCCCTATTTGCAGAGAAAAGCACTGTGAGATATAAGCTGGGCAAGTTCTTTGTGGTGAATAATTTTGTTAGTGGAATTTGCATTTAGTAGTTTTTTATTTTTTGGTAGCAAATTGTGAACAAAAAACTTAGATTTTTATTTTGTTTCCCATTATTCAGCATTGAGTCTTATGTGAATAAGGTTAATAATAAAAACATGTTAGCCTTTCGGTTGTCTGCAAATTATTTGCTTTGAGTGTTTGTTATTCATAGTGTGGAATTGCTTCTGCTTCCTGATTGAATGAGTAGGGAAATCAAAGAGATTTCCAGATAGCTACACAAAAACTTCTTGTTTGAACCTTCACACAAAAATAGGATTATTTGTGAAAATTTGATTTTCTGTAAACATTCTTCTGAAGAAGTCAGGCCACCTATTTAGATGCTTAAGTACAGCATTAAACCTGGAATTTTTAAATTGTTCTGTAGGAATAAGGTTCCCAACACCCACTGAAATTCAGTGGAGGTTGGGAAATTTAATTCCCAGCCATAAAGAGTTAAGGTACTCACGTCTGAAAACTTTGGCATATGGGTTTTGGATAGATTTAGATAGTGTGATCAATACCTTAACATAGCTAAGGAAAATAGTTGTGCTTTCATAATATATTACCTATTAAAGACACAGCTCAGTATAACTGTGGTACTTATCAGAAAAACACTAGTTTGGAGTGAACTGGAACATTTTTTTTTCACTATATATATCAAATACAGAGATTTTCTATTTTTATTGGCTCAAGGCCTGATATGGAATTTGTGATGAAGAACCACAAGCCTGTGCACCATAGCTAAGATGACCCTGGAAAATGCACAGGACAATCAGAAAATCAACCCCTCTCCCTAAAATGATAACACAAAGTAAAAATGGTATTTTAAGTTTCCAGTTTTCAACTTTCAGCCATATCTTCCTTTCTACGTGTCACTTCTTAGCATTTAAAGTGGTGGCCATTGCCAGCTACAAAGTTTGGTTCACAGCCAGCTACAATCTGGAATTTATTTGGCCTCTACCATCTTCAGCACCTACTTCAGCTACCTCAGGGCAAGATTGCCTCTTTCCTTTCCCATGCATGAGAATAAGGGGGCGTAAAGCCCTTCTTTTCTTCCCTGCATGGCCTACCAGCAGTGCTCATTAGAATGCTGAGAAGAGACCAGGCTCCTTGCCCCTGCAGACGTGGGTGGGGATTGGGTTAGCAGTGGTGGGGAACAGGTAGAGCTCTGGCCAGCACATCAGCCACCACAGCTGATCTCATGCAGAAGGGAAAATAATCTGCTAGTGATATGGGCCAGTAGCAGATAACTTCAGCAAAGGGGGATCTGTAACTCTGAATCACAATTCCATTCCTGGATGGTGCCACAGATCTATCCAAACACCTCTCTCTTTCCGCACCCACCAGACTGCTCTGAGGAGATCCAACCTCTGAATCCCCGTATGCTTAAACCTCAGGTGTTTGAACAGAATCCAGGCACTGCTGCTATTTTGAGGCCTCTATGTGGCTTTGAGGTTTCAACTACCCAGATGTTTGTTGGGAAAATAACACAGCAGGGCACAGATTATCCAACGAGCTCTTGGAATGTATTGGAGACCATTTTTTATTTCAGAAGGCGGAGAAAGCTACTGGGGGGAGGCTGTTCTAGATTTGATTTTGACAAATAGAAAGGAACTGTTTGAGAATCTGAAAGTGGAAGGCAACTTGGGCGAAAGTGATCATGAAATGGTAGAATTTACAATTCTAAGGAATGGTAGGAGGGAGAACAGCACAATAAAGACAATGGCTTTCAAGTAGGCAGACTTTAGCAAACTCAGGGAGCTGGTAGGTAAAATCTCATGGGAAGCAAGTCTAAGGAGAAAAACAATTGAAGACAGTTGGCAGTTTTCAAAGAGACATTATTAAGGGCACAAGAGCAAACTACTATCCCACTGCGTAGGAAAGATAGGAAGTATGGCAAGAGACCACCCTGGCTTAACCAGGAGATCTTCAATGATCTAAAACTCAAAAAAGAGTCCTAGAAAAAGTGGAAACTTGGTCAAATTACAAAGGATGAATATAAACAAATAACACAAGTATGTAGGGGCAAAATTAGAAAAGCCAAGGCACAAAACAAGATCAAACTGGCTAGAAACATAAAAGGAAACAAGAAAACATTCTACAAATACTTTAGAAGTAAGAGGAAGACCAAGGACAGGGTAGGCCTGTTACTCAGTGAGGGGGGGAAAGACAATAACAGAAAATGTGGAAACGGCAGAGGTGCTTAATGACTTCTTTGTTTCCGGGTTTTCACCAAGAAAGTTGGTGGTGATTGGACGTCTAACATAGTGAATGCCAGTGAAAATGAGATAGGATCAGAGTCTAAAATAGGGAAAGAACAAGTCAAAAATTACTTAGATAAGTTAGATGTCTTCAAATCATTAGGGCCTGATGAAATGCATCCTAGAATACTCAAGGAACTGAATGAAGAGATATCTGAACCATTAGCAATTATCTCTGAAAAGTCATGGAAGATGGGGGACATTCCAGAAGACTGGAAAAGGGCAAATATAGTGCCCATCTATGAAAAGGGAAATAAGGACAACCCAGGGAATTACAGACCAGTCAGCTTAACTTCTATACCCAGAAAGATAATGGAGCAAATAATTAAGCAATCAATTTTCAAACACCTAGAAGATAATGAGGTGATAAATAACAGTCAGCAGGGATTTGTCCAGAACAAATTGTGTCAAACCAACCTGATAGCTTTCTTTGACAGGGTAACAAGCCTTGTAGATATGGGGGAAGCTTTAGTAAGGCTTTAGCTATTGTCTCGTATGACCTTTTCATAAACAAACTAGGGAAATACAACCTAGAAGGAGCTACTATAAGGTGGGTGAATAACTGGCTGGAAAATTGTTCCCAGAGAGTAGTCATCAGTGGTTCACAGTCATACTGTAAGGGCATAATGAGTGGGGTCCTGCAGGGATCAGTTCTGGGTCTGGTTCTGTTCAATATCTTCATCAATGATTTAGATAATGGCCTAGAGAGTACACTTATAAAGTTTGTGGACAATACCAAGCTGGGAGGGGTTGCAAGTGCTTTGGAGGAGAGGATTAAAATTCAAAGTGATCTGGACAAACTGAAGAAATGGTCTAAAGTAAATAGAATAACATTCAATAAGGACAAATGCAACATACTCCACTTAGGAAGAAACAATCAGTTGCACACGTACAAAATGGGAAATGACAGCCTAGGAAGGAGTACTGTGGAAAGGGATCTGGGGGTCATAGTGGATCACAAGCTAAATATGAGTCAACAGTATAACGCTGTTGCAAAAAAAGCAAACATCATTCTGGGATGTATTAGCAGGAGTACTGTAAGCAAGACACGAGAAGTAATTCTTCCGCTCTACTCCACGCTGATTAGGCCTCAATTGGGGTATTGTGTCCAGTTCTGGGCACCACATTTCAAGAAAGATGTGGACAAATTGGAGAAAGTCCAGAGAAGAGCAACAAAAATGATTAAAGGTCTAGAAAACATGACCTATGAGGGCAGATTGAAAAGACTGGATTTGTTTAGTCTGGAGAAGAGAAGACTGAGAGGGGACATGATAACAGTTTTCAAGTACATAAAAGGAGGCACTGGGGCTTAGCAATTTTGAGTGAGCCTGCAAAAGAGTTTCAACACCCCAGGAGGAAGGAGAAAAATTGTTGTTCTTAACCTCTGAGGATAGGACAAGAAGCAATGGGCTTAAATTGCAGCAAGGGCAGTTTAGGTTGGACTTTAGGAAAAACTTCCTAACTGTCAGAGTTGTTAAGCACTGGAATAAATTGCCTAGGAAGGTTGTGGAATCTCCATCATTGGGGATTTTTAAGAGCAGGTTGGACAAACACCTGTCAGGGATGGTCTAGATAATACTTAGTCCTGCCTTGAGTGCAGTGGACTGGACTAGATGACCTCTCGAGGTCCCTTCCAGTTCTATGATTCTATGTGGACACTCAAGGTGCAGATCCTATATCTGGCACCCCATCCTGCAAGCTGAAACCTAGCAGTCCATCTGCCCAGCCCCAGTACTGATTCCCTCAGACTCTTTCCATAGCTTAAACATACCCTTTCCTAGACTTCCAACCATGTGGGTGTCTTAGGTTCACGGGTTAACTCTTCAACGGCACGTGGTAGGTGTAAAACACACTACACATAGACAAACTTTGCACAGGATTCTAAACCACTATTGTTCTTTACTTAATCACATGAGAAATACACAGATTTATTAAAAATAACCCCTTCACATATTTCTCTGTCTCAGTTTTCTCACTAACTCAGAACAGTCTTTGGGCTGGGGTCAGAGTCCTCTGGGGCTGCCTGAGAGCCATCTGCTGCAGCACATGGCTAGTCTTCTCAATCATGGAGACTTTCTATCCCACCTAGCCTTCTCTAACTATGGCTGACCAGTGCTCTTCCTCTCTCCTCCTCAAACCATTCTGTGTGCCTCTGAGTCTTTTAGTTTAAATGTCCCATCAGCAACACTAATTCCTATGTTTGCCTTCTGGTGATTTTCTACTCTGTCCACTTCCTCAAATCCCCTGCAGCGAAGCTGGAGAAGCATTAGATGACTTCTTTAGCATATTCATTGTTCAGTCAAAGTATAGTTCTTATGGTTAACATTTCTCCATTGTCCCTGGTCTGATGGAAACACATGGACATAGAGGCATCCCATGGTACAGCAATTTTTCCTAAGAACAACTTCACAATATGAACCAGAATCATAAACTGTATATAGACAGATTCCCCTATTCATCACAGACTGCTCCTAAAGTAGTTCTGTTATAGCCTCTGTGATGTCGCACTCCATATGCTTTATGAAAATATGCTTGGAATGTGAATATAATGTAACTGGAATATGCTTTATGCAAAAAGACAGATTTATAAACTGGCAGGGAGAGGAAAAAATGGTCTTCTACTATGTTCATGGCATTTTTATTTTTGTTTTACATTTGTAGGTAATGTTAGTGAGAGTTCTCGGAGAATGAGGGAGACCATGTATCTTTTATAAACAAATTATGCTTGTATGTACTTGTCACCTCCTCTCTCTTCCCTAGGTTACTTGGGAGCAGGCAACACTCCCGTGTTCCCGGGCATCTGATGCTGTTGACGGTAAAGGAGATCCTGAGTATCCCAGTGGTGATATTGGAGAGGTAGGAATCCTCAATCCACCACTCCTCTGCAGTCCCTTTACTTGTAAAGGGAATTAAAATTGGGGGTGCCTTCACCTGGCTAGGCCCTGTACATACTCAATGGCGTGCCTTGGGAACCTCCAGGAATAAAGCTAAACTAATCTGTGCAATAGGTCTAACTCAAAAATACCAGTTATAAACAATATGCATTTAGAGTAAAGTTAACACACCTTTACTTAACAATTTAAGAAAATATGACTGAGATTAAATGTCACCACTCATTTAAATCAGCAGGGGGCAGTTCAATAAAAAAATAACAAACATAGTTTATAGTAATAAATTAAACTAATCTAACTTGCATTTACACTGCCGCCATTTACTCCACCCTGAAGTGTACACTGCTCTGGATTTCAGCGTTCTAAACACTTGTGTGGGCGCGCATGAAGATCTTGAAGCTGGAGACAGCACTCTGTGGGTCCAGTGAATCAGTCCAGCCAAGGCAATAAACTGCACAACTCCTCTGAAGACTGGAGTTGTCTTAACCAAATGTCAGCAACCCTGGGTCCTGGTTCAATGAGGAGACCACTCTGCCTCTTCTCAGACTCAGACAACTCCATGGGTGGCGGGTGAACCCCCACTTTGGGGAGGTAAGCCCCACGGCCCTGCCCCTTCTGCCTGAAGGCCCCCCTCCTGCCCAAGCCCCGAGGCAGCCCATCCCTCAACCAGAGGAGCCCTGAGATCCCCCCCCCCCCAGCTCAAGGATCCCCAGCCTGCCCACCCCAGGGCACCGTCTGCAGCTGAGCCCCTGCCGGCTTCAGGGTAGAGGGGGAGGTAGGTACATGGGTGGGGCCACATCCTGAGTCTGGGGAGGCTTAGGCTTCCCTGGCCTTTGATACCTGCTGCCCATGGACAATCCCTTAAAGTCTCTTTGCTGTGCCCCTTCCCTTGCAAGTACTTTCCCAAACAAGGGTGGTGGCTACTCACACTGCCTTCACTGCAGGCCCAGCTCAGTCAGCTCTGGCCACTGCAACAGTCTCTGCCCTGGTTCCAGTGAAGCCACCAACCCCTGCTGAGGCTCCCAGCTCAGTCAAAGCCCCAGCAGATTGTTAGCAGCAGCTCCTGCTATGGACAGAGCTCCACACAAGGAACCTCAGCTCCTCTCCCAAAATGGAGCCCACGACCGCATCTCTCACTCACTCCCTTGACGACTGCATCTCTCACTCACTCCCTGGAAGAGAAAGTCTCTCTCTCTCTCTCTCTCTCTCCCCCCCCCCCCCCAAGGCATCATGGAAGTTGTGGTCTCCAAGGCTAGATTGCAGCACACAGGATCTTCCCAATTGGAACACTCCCAATTAAAGTTCAGAGGCCCCTCTAGTAAAGGGTGCCTCCTTAATTATACTTGACGTCCAGATATCATAATGATGGTTTCATTAAAAATGCACCAATAGATAGACTGGAATTAACACCCTCGGTAGGTCTGACAGAGTCTGTTAATGTTCTGGCGGTGATTCAAAACTTATTCATATATACAGGCTATATTTATTTAATGGATGGGTTAGTCTTTTCTTGTCTGGGTTGCATGATTCAAATTTATACTCTTTTGTTTTTTTTTAAAAAAATATAGATTATTAGCAGCAGATTTTTATATCAAAGAACAAATTACATCAATTAGATAATTTATATATTCTGTCTAGCAACTTGGGTTCCCTTCTGTTACAGATCAGGGCAACTGCACCATTATTTTCCCCTTAGTGGTCCAGCAATGGCACGCACTCTCAGGCTTCCAGCTCCCCAGCTATTGCCTCTTCTGGGTAGAGACCCATGTCTCTCTCCCTTCCAACTAACTAACTAGGGCGGTGGTTCTCAACTCTGGTCCACCGCTTGTTCAGGCAAAGCCCCTGGCGCACCGGGTCGGTTTGTTTACCTGCTGTGTCCGCAGGTTCGGCCGATCGCGGCTCCCACTGGCTGAGGTTCACTGTTCCAGACCAATGGGAACAGTGGGAACCAATGGGAACAGACCAATGGGAACCTCTTGCTTTGTCTCTTTGAGCTAGTTTATGCACACTTTTCTGGGAGGCGGTTTCTCTGGAGATGTTACAGCCTAAATGAATGTGCCTGATGACCTTCTGCTGTTCTCCTATTCACTGTTCCCACAGAAAACCATACAAATGCCACAATAACACCTAAACAGTTGCATTTTTAATACCATGGGCCCCCAAAAGGATTAAACTTGATTGAATTAGGTTAACTTAATTAAAAAAACATTCATTCAAGATATTGCAGGAAATTGTCATTCTGTCACACCTTCATTTACTGACTCCCTCTCTGTAGCTCTGTAAAAATATTTTCCTTTTGGTGAGACCCCCTGCCTGACGCACAACAAATGAAATACTGTTGTTTAGCAATATTATTGGAGGTAAAATGACACAGTGAGGTGACTGTTTGAAAAGGTGTGACTGTGAGTTTTGAGAAACCTGGGCGAAGAGATGAAGAACCAGATCATCCTAAATTCAGTTCTTTGGGAGCAAGAGGTCAATAGATGCTCAGCAAAGATTGTGGTATAAGTATGTGATATTGAGTAAAGATTTCTGTGACTATTTTGAGTCTTTAAGTCTGTGTTTGTTTATTTGTTTTCTTCTTGCACATTTGTATAAATCTCTAATTCAAAAAATCAACATCTGGAATGAACTTTTATTTGCCATGTAAACCACATCCTTTGACAAGCCTCCTTGATGTTTTTGATATTGGCAGGGTAGTGTGGGAAAGTCTGCATTGCTCATGCCTGACCTGCTCAATGGATAGTTTCTAGGGCTGTCCATCCATCATTTCTCAGGAACATTAAATTCACTAAGGGCCTGACTCTCCAATGCCTTCCACCTTGTACTGTCATTCATACCTATGCTCATTCCTGGTGTTCATCCCCATGCTGGCACTATGCCAGACAGGGAAAGAAGAGAAGTGGTTTGTGCTTCTCCCAGCTCAGGAACTGCCAGGGGCCACCTCAATCACCAGCACAGATGAGGGCAGCGCTAACTTGTGCCCCTGCTGCAATGGTCGCTCTGGGACTTTGCAGTGGTGCGCATCTGTCAGGATTTAAGACTATCTGAGCCACTTCCCTCCCAACTAGGACTTGCTTCCCAGATATCTCTGCACTAGAGTCTTTTGCAAAGTGGGGAGGGGCATAGGGCTGGGTCCACTGTTCCGATAGAAGTCTTCTTCTGCCATGGGATTCCCTAGGAGAAGCTGGGAAAGTGGCAATGCAGGTGCTTTGCAACCCCCTTATGCCATATACACCAGCACAAAGGAGGCCACAGGGCCACTATGAATCCAGCCAGCATATCAGAGTATACGTTTGTTGCACTTGTGTAAATGAGCACACAACACACAAGGCAGTAGAGAATCAGGCTCTACACGTTTAAAAGACGGATGGGGGGGAGGAAACTAGCCTTCTGTCGCTTAATGAATTTATTGGAAAGGGGTGGATGATATTTCAAGACTGATAAAAATGAGTAAAATTGGTGTTTCGCTGTTAAGACCGAGGGCATTGTTAGAAGAGTCCTGTGAATTGGGTGGTTGAGTTAGATGTTGATAGGTGTTTAAATCTCAGATATCATTAGTAATGGGGAGAAAAGAAAAGATCAAAAATGGCCCATTCAGGACAAACCAATTCATTATTTCCTCCTTTACAAACAATGAAAAAGGGAAAAGTGTTCTCATGAGAAACTGTGTGCATTTCCTTAAGAGGGTGTACTTTAGATCAAGGATAGACTAAATTATGTGTGATGTTCAGGTCGCTAAGGTAACAGTGCATTTTTTATGAATACCAAAGCAAATAGATTTTTAAACCTAGAGTAAATCATTAATTCATATCACTATTTTTGAGGTTGGTTGGAGTGACTTGGATATTGTAATCTCTCTTTATTTAAAATTCAAAAGTGTTCTTTTATTTAAAAGTAAACACTTAACAGTGCCTTCTTTTGGCCAGTTATGCTCCTTTTTCTCTATTGCACTCCTTGAGAAATAACTAGTATTGATGGCATTTATGAATCAAATAAAGCAGTGGGGCCTTGATTCATCAAGGTTCTTAAACACATGCCTAGTTTTAAGTATGTGAGTAGTCCCATTGTAGGGACTTTGTAGGACTACTCACATTTTTACAGTTAACCATGCGGTTAAGTACTTTGTTGAATCAGGGTCTGAATTAGTCAGCAGCAGTATATTCGACGCTTGTTTAATTGCAACAATGATTTCTGGTAATGAATAGCATCTTAACTAAGATTTTGTTTTTAACTCACTGTTGTAAAACAAAAGCTGATACACACCCTTTCCTGATCCAACGTTTTTATCTGTTTTAAGCCTAATTCTAGTTTCCTTTTAAACAAAATGGACACAATGCTGAAGACCTTCCTCAAGGTCCAATCCTGTAAAGTTCTGAGTATCTACTTCTACGGGCTGAGCACCTTGCAAGATCACGACGTGATCCTGAGATGTGTTGAGCACTGCTGTACTCATTGACTAAAATGATAATTGTAGGGGATCTGCTCATCTTGGGATCCAGCCATTACTCAAGCAACACTCCCACTTTCATCAATGCCTAAGTAAGGACCTAAGGACTGAGCTAGATCCTAAGGGGTGCTAAGGAAAGGCAGGTGTTCAGGACATTTAGAATTTTTTCCACTAATAGAAGATGAATTCCATTCCGTTATATATAACTTTCTTCTTTCTTTTGGGAAATAAATTATGATCTGTAGTTAGAAAATTATCAGAGTGGCTTTTATTACCCCGAAGACGCGTAGAGACAAATTCTTCTCTGATGTATAAAGTGCAAAGCTGACATAAGTCCACTTAGATTTTCTTCTGCATTACACTGGTGTAGACTGTATGGATATGATTACCCTTACACATTCAAAAAAGCTTATGCAAGTTATCGCTGTAGCTGTAGTGCTTGACTTTCATATTCATTGCACTTCCATATTGCCACTAGTGATACACTATTTCCATTTATAACACAGAAATGGAAAATCCTTTCTAAGAGACAAAGCAAGTTCTCTTCCTATTTTTCAGTTTACTGGGAATAACCCATGATGATGGTACTTCATGCTTCTTAGGAGACACCACCCACCAGGTTGTAAAGTGGGGTGTGTGTGTGAGAGAGAGAAGGAACTGATGCATGTCTAAGGCATGGCACAATGAGCAGGGGGAACTCCACTGATTTTGGAAGCTTTGAAATCCCATATGATGATTATTCCACACTAAGTCATTGTTGACAGTTCCCTGAACAGATTCTTTCGGTGGGTAATTAGTCTCCATGCAGCATGAATAGACTAGTTTTCTATCAGGAGACTGAATTTTAGCTGACAAATTAGACAGATTCCCTAAGGCAAGAGTTTTATGCAGCTTTGCCATTCTCACTAAAAATGTGATTTATAATAGATTCCTCTTTACTAGGCACTCCTTTCTTCAGGAATGAAGGCACACACCATTCCCAGATTCCCTGTTTAACAACATGATTGTACAAACCTTTGTCTTCTATTAAAAAACACTATGCCTCTATGATTCAATTTTGACATGTCATGTGACTTCTACTGACCAACGAAAAATATGACAATACTCCAGAAATTGGGGCCTATATTCACAAGCTATGCAGATAGTGGTGTAAATTACAGCTCAGTAAATGAGTGAGAGTATAATTTTATATGTTGTACATTGAGGGGTGGATGGATATGGATGAAGCAGGAAAAACAACCCACAGAGGTGTGTAAAATAAAGAGCTTGAATTGTACAGGCATAAAATGGAAGTACCATAGTAGAGAATCAGGCCCAAAGACTGAGGGGACCTACTTTATCTTACACTCTCCTGTGTCTTGTTTTTCCTGCTACTACCCCATCCTTCTGCCCCTTATCATGGAACTTCTACTAATGTATGATTACTAATACTCATTTATGAATGTGTAATATGTATCACCATGTATATTATAATACTATGTGGAGTCAGAGACATGACAAACCTTTTATTCACATTTATACAAATCCAGCCATTTTACCAATACTTAGATGAATATGAGTCAAAAACAAAATACAGAGGGCTTGATTTTGTTCCCATTGACTTCAAAGGGCACAGGATCTGGTCCAGATACTTTAAATGTCTGCTTCCACATGGCACCAGCCATTTTTTTTCTATGATCCAGGACCTCTTGCCACCATCCCCTGGTGCCTGAGTCCCCTTTCCTGTGCCTGCCTTCAAGTCATCATTTAGCCAACACCCTCTTCCCATTACCTCACTCCCCTCTCTGCCCTCTTCAGGGCGGAAATCAGTATTTGTATTCAATGAATATCAACCGCCTCAGCTGAATCAAAAAAGTAGCCCCATCCATCTCTAACAGAGATTTTAATATGCCATTTGTTACTGTTGTTTGTAAAGTATTTACAGGAGAGTATCTGGTACCTTCGAGGTTTACAATACATTGTATGATTTGTGTGCAGGTACACAGGTACACCACAGTATGTGGTGTAATGTGTCTAGTAAAAAAAACATATTCTAGTACTAGTAAATGGATGATACTTTAGAGAGACAGATAGTACACATGCTGGAACAGAGCTTTTATTTTAAGTCAGATGAGAGTCGGGACCTCCCTACCATTTGGGGTACTTGTATATAGCCCCTTCAGGCTTTTCTTTCATCCATCCATAAACTGGGAAAATTGCAACTAAATCCCCTGTGATCCCCATGCGGTATAGAAAGGAGACAGAAAAAGTTGCTTCCTTTAGTATCTGTCTACTGATAAAATCATAAGTTAAGTTGTCCTGTTCAATATGCAAAAGGAGCTGCAAGGAGTTGATGCAAGTAATGGAAGTATCTGAGTACCAGCAAAACTTTCTCACAAGTAATAGCTACTTTTTAATAAAAGGTGAAGGTTCACCGAGATTTAGTTTAAATCAAAGTTATGCATTCAGCAGAATTGTGAATTGTATTTGTAGCCAGTCTATGCAGAATGCGCCTGATTTAATCTGCATTTGATTGTTATTAAAGTCAAATGGCTGGGTTGTTTTTTTTTTTAAACAATACATCTGCATCACTAAGCTTGTAAAAAAATCTTCACTCTGGTAATGTGATTCTGTGAAAAATAATACCAAATAGGAATAGAGTCAAAGCTTCCCTTCAGAGGTATAATTAGCTGAACTTTGTGGCATGCCTTTACGTATCAGTTGAAAAAGTATCTTTCCTTTGTTCAGGTCTCTGTGGATGATAGCAGTTTCTTGGTGGTTTCCTTGTTTAGTAAATGAAAAGCCCTGTATATGCCGATTAAATCCCAAATACACTGTGAAGCCCAGTGCCGACTGAATTCTCCATGTCTTCTGAGGAAGTTATTTTTACTCTGATTCTAGTACTTGTTCCTTCTTTAGTAAGCTTCTTGTAAAAATCAAACACCTACTAGTCCTAATAAAATAAATGACTTTACACTTATATGGATTTTGTTGTTCATAATGCTATACCAAAATTAACTAATTGATTCTCATTGAGTCTCTGTGAGTAAGCATTTAAATGGTGCCTGCAGATGAGGAAACTGACACACAAATCAAGTGTCTGATTTAGGAGAGTCGGGAATTGAACCCATTAGTTCCTAGCTCTTAATCTGTTGATTACTTTAGTAAATATTTTTAGGTATAATTTCATATTATTTTGTGTTGATAACTGGTAATGATATTTTAAGTAACACTTCTTAAAGCAATATGGGACTAATTTTCAGAAATGTTCCAAACATTAATCCCAATATGTTATTGTTTGGGTGTTAGTTAAATTTTAGTGTAGGATAAATGGAAATTATGCTGATCTTACCATTTTATGTGATTGTATTTTTAACTTTTATGACAAAGGGCCATACAATAAACTTCTTTTTAAGCTATGTAAATTGAAAGTAACAAATGAACTGTGTATAATTATTTACTTTGTAAGACTGTAAAAGTCAGACTTTTTACTCAGTTCTGAAGACTATTGTTTTACCTCCACCAGATGTCAGTCTGTAGACAGATCTTGTGTGAGGTGGTTATTGGTGAATTAATCAGAAATTGTTAGTCCATTTCATAGCTCTGTTCTAATTTTTCACCTACCATCAGTAGAATAACCCACAAATAGGAGATGTTCTGAGTCACTGCACTGCTCTCTCTTGTTCTCTGATCTTTTATCCCTCTTTTCTCCTTTTAGTAAAATTTTTAGCATTGATAATTTCCACTGATGCTGCTAGATGTTTTCTTTCCTAGGGCATTTTTCTCTGAAAAATATTTCTTTCCAGGGCAAGTTCGATATCTAAAGTATGTCTAGCTATTGTTGCAATAACCAAACAGATTGGCAGATTTAGGAACTGCAGTAAATTCTCAAACCAGAAGGATCTATCTGATATTGGGAAGCATCACAAGGAGGAGGATATGGATTTGTGTACATATATGTTGGCATCCAAGGATCTCTAACATTGTCACTCAAGCAATTTATTTCTTCTTTTATATATTTTTAAAGCAATCACCCACACCTTGTCTCCTTCAAATCCCTTCTCAAAACTCATATTTTCCCACAATTCCTCAAACAATACTCTAATTGCCTCTAAACATGTTTTAAAAAGTAATTATTAAACAACAGTTAGGAACTAACAAGTGTAGTTGTGATAATCAGGATCCAAACACCTCAAGGGGTATGAACCCCAAAGAATAAGCAATTGAATCCACTGCTTATATGCAATTTATTGTGCATAAATTTATGTCAAGTGAGGCCTTTTATAGAAGTGCGTAATGTTCTCAACTTGATGGTCATTAGGAGATATGTATATGATTATGAATGTATATGTGTGTAATACACTATAATTGTAACCAGAATGCAACTCCAGCACCACCTCTCAGTCCTGTGGGGCAGCAGTTAAACAGGGAGGGGCACTTCCTAGGTTAGTTGTTTACACGAAACTAAGTCCAAGAACCTAGTATTGTACAACCTAGGGAAAGAGAATGGTGAACCATTAAAGTTAATGGAAAAGTACTGAAACTGAAAAGAAAATCCCAGTCTTGGAAATCTAAAGAAAGATGGAGTTTCTCCCTCTCTGTGTAACTATCAATAAGGTTAACATTTTGGCACGGTTATTTATAGTAAAAATCACAGACAGGTCGCGGGCAATAAACAAAAAATCATGGACGCCCACTATCTGTCTGTGACTTTTACTAAAAACAATGGGGAGGGCTGATGGGGGGTGGGGATGACTGAAGCCTGAGCCCCACTGTGGGAGGCGGGGGGTTCCCCAGCCCTAGGCCACAGCAGGTAATGAGAGCTCCTCCATGCCTGGGGCTGCAGTGGAGGTCCCGTGCTGGGGCTTCTCCCGCCCTGTCTGGCTCTTCTGCCAGAGAGCGAGGTCAGGTGTGGGGCTCCCCTGTTGCCCCCAGTACACTCCTCCTTCCATCCCCATTACTCGCTGTTATCTCCTGAGCACTGATCTCATTTTATGGGCAATTTAAACTGTGAGCTCTTTGCGGGAGGGGCAACATTCTTCCTCCCTTTGTAAAGTGCCATGCACACTTCTGACGTTATGGACAAATGTGACATAATATTAATATAAGCACATGTACATCCTTAAACTACACTAGCATCAACCTACAACATGAAGGGAAACAACACTTATTTTTCTTTTTAATTTAGAATCATGTGAACTTGTATAAAAAAAAATAATGGCATTAGCTTGGTATTGGACTTAACATAAAAAAAACAAACAAACAGACACACCTAGCATGTGGCAGCTGCCATTTCTCAGGACAGAGAGCAAAGTGGTTTGTTCCTATACCGACCTACTCCCCTCTGCTCCCTTCTCACTGTTGTGTCCACACCCACAAGCAGGTTACATACCTCACTTCTCACAGCTCCTGCTAGGCTGAAAAAATTCTCCTGCTGCCTGAATTTGAATCCTAGCTTTCACCCTTTCTCTGTCCCATATACATCCCAACAGCCAGCCTGTCTCCTGCCATACAAACACACCATACCCAAAGCAGTCCTGCTTTCTCTCTCTCACACACAGCAGTCACCACTCTACCCACACAGTGCAACCCCTCTGCTCCTTCTTTTTTCCTACTACTCACACACCCCAAAACAGCTCCACAGCATCCCACTACTTTCTAGCGGCCTCTCCATCTCTTGACATGCCACAGAACCCTCCCCCGCCTCCCAATACATATACACATAGTACAGAGAAAGCAAAAAAGAGAGACTATTTATTGGGACATGTATGCAGTGAGATGTATGTCATGTGTTGTAGAGAAAAGGAGAATTGCTGTGGCAGTCAGTCTATGTTCTGGGGATTAAACCCCAAACACAGCATGAAGTTCTATTCCCAGGCAGATGCTGAGTGTGGAGCTGATCCTGCACCATAGATGTCAATGGGAGTTTTTCATTTGAGGCAGGATCAAGCGCTATATATGTGAAGCCCTTTGCTGACTGGATTCTCCATGTATGGGGATAAATCTCTAAACGTAACGAAGTCCCATCCTGGCCATCAATCTCTGACAGTGAGCTGAGGCTTCGGTCTTGGTTACATTTTGGCAACACCTAAATAGCCAATAAAATATGATTGAATTGGAAGAGAGGGGTCGTTCTTGTGTGAAAGAGGGCTGCGGAAAAGAGGAGAGAAAGAGACCAGGGTTAGGTTTGTTAGACTCCAAGAGGAAGTCAGTTAGGATTCAAGTTCAAGCAGCCCAAGAGAGATTTTCAGCTGGGGGGGGGGGGGGGGGGAGAGGCAGTAGCTGTGAAATGTATGGAATGTAACCTGCAGGGAGAACAATGTGAAATGGGAGTTAGGGTGTGAGGGGCAAGCGGAAAGACACCATCAGCTTTGCTCTGTCCTGCAAGTTGGCCATTGCCAAGCTAAAAGGGAAAACTACACACAGTCATAGAAATTATTAATCTTCCATTGGCATTTCCTAGCAGATGTGTGTCATTTTAAAAATCAGAATGCTATAGAGCCAAGTTCAGAGGTGTCGTGCAAGGAGATGACTCACTTCCTATTGCTTAGACTCCCTTACATTCCAAATCCTTTAGACCTACTTAAACTCACTCTGCTGATGTGTAAGGGAGTCTAAATTTACATCTCCCAGCTTCCCTTGTGTAAGTTTAGGCCTGCTTTAACTTCACATTTTTACAGCCTCCTGTATTTTGCTTTTCTTGTTCTAAATTAAAATCTAAAACTTCATTTTTATAATAAATATAACATACATAACAACAATAACGCAAAATCCCCCAAACATGAAACTAACAAAACTCTGTCAACTGTCATCCTGACCAATTTGCTTCTGTGCTGTGTCCCTTTCACTCCAAATGTCTTTCTTGTCTTTTTAGATAAGCTCTTTGCGTCAAGGGACTATGTCCGTCTATAAGTTGGTGTAATGGCCCAACATAATTAATAAATTCCATACAAAAAATTGGTTAAAGAACATTGTTAAGGTTGGAACATCAGCAGTCAAAAGTTAGGAAATGCTTCATTCACTGTGGAAGTTAGAAGGTGTGTAGCAAATGAGGTGGAGTAAACTGCAATGGCTCCGAACCTGATACATATAGCAGCACAGAGAATTTCATCCTCTGATTTCTTTGCAATACCACTTGTTTCCATGACAATTTGGTATTGCTTCAATCACCTCCCCCAGTTCTCTGCTAGGTTCCCTTCCAGTCAGACGGGCACAAGGGGCTTCATTTGCTTCCTTTTGGTGAAAGATTGTTTGCTTCTGTCACCACGTAACAAGAGTGTGACACACATGAATGGGGTAAGAAACAAAACCTTAATTTCCTGGCCCCAGTCACATGACCTGGGGCAAGGGCTAAAGCCAAATATCCTTGTCACTCATTGGGTCAGTATCCCATATCCAAGAGTTACTAATAGGTTCGGCAGACTACAATGTCTATGTTGCCTCTCTGTTATTGTAAATTATTTACATCAGATATAATCATAAAGCAGAGGTTATAGAAAGAAGTCTCCAGTTTCACAGTTAGGTGAAGACAATTACAATAATCAAGCCTACAGGTTATAAACACTAATATTATTGTGGCTAAATCCACATCTGACAGGAGAGGACACCATCTTCTCACCAAGCATAGATTGGAAAAAAGGCATTTTTTCATGGTTCTGGCAATATGGGTATTCAGAAGCAATGAAATTACAAGACAGTGAATTTACAACTCATAAAAGGATCACACAATTAGCCTGTGAAACTCACTGCTACAAGGTATCACTGAGCCTAAGAGTATAGCAAGATTCAAAAAAGAATTGGATAGTTACATGCATAACAAGAATATCAAGTTAGTATAAGCCAACCTGTAAACTAATGAAGGTTATGAAGAAAGTACCTCTGTCTGTGTGCAAGTTATTCCAAGACTGTGTATTGCAATGATTCGTGCACCTTCCTGTGAAGCAGCTGGTGTTGGCTACTGTCAGACATAGGGTACTCAATTAGATGGACCTGGGATCTGATTCATGACAACTGTTCCACCTATTTTGAGATTCCATTCCAATTCAAAGAAACAAACAAAAGTTTCTAGCTCTTTCAGAGATAAAGATAGCCTTTGAAATGTACTTCGATGTGTAGGCTTGTCAGTTTGCCACAGGAACTGTTGTAAAAAATCATGAGGGTTTGTGAAATGTTAGGCCATCTTGTCCAGTTATTTAATTTAATCAATATCATCTGATAGTTCTTATTTATCTAACTAATTTCCAATTGATATTTGTACAAATCTTATTGTTTATGTGTAACCTTCAAGCACTATTTTTTGATACATGCCCAAGTAACATGTCGAGGCTGGCTTCAACCCTTGTGATTGGCAATCATTAAAAACAAAAGGGTCACTGATGGATATTAATGCAGGAGGAAGAGAAGTTTACCTCTAGCCTCGCTCAGGAGGGATGACAATTGAATTTGTTTCTAAAGGAAAAGGCAGTATGTCTGTAAGCAGCGTCTGAATGAATGCTTCCCTGACAGCTAGCTGGGAGGGGGAGAAACTGTTTATGTAAATACGGTTTGCTCCTGCTCTGCTTACATATTCAGCAGATACAGTGGTGTCAAAGTGATCAACTTTGGCTGGTGTTGGGTACAAATCACCTTAGTACTGAATGCAGGGGTAGTGTTGTAATTACAATGTTGTAATTACAGGGAGTCCTCTGACTTACAACACAATTTGTTCCTCAGAATTGCATTGTAAGTCGAAATGTTGTAAGTTGAAACCACTTTTCCCATAGGAATCAATGATATGAAGGGGGGATTGGTTCCTGAACCAAGGCTTGATACCCTATTTTCACCACAATGACCCAGATTTTTGTACTGAATGAATCATAGATGACTAATGTTGCAACATCAATGTATTTACTGTATATTGTATTTTGTAAACAGCATTCACATAAACATACAAACTCACATATGCTGCTCAGAATGCCAGCAACACAGCCTCCGAAAGCCAGTGAGAACTGTACACATGCTAAGGCTCAGCCAATCACTGTTCAGGCATTCTGATTGGCTGAACCCGGGGCTGGGAGCCAATCAACAACAAGCAGCAACCCTATCCAGCAACAAGCTACCCTGCTGCCTCGAAGCCAATCAGAAGCTACCCTTTCCAGCTCCATACCAGTATAACACAGCCAGGAAGTGATTTCAAGCGAACTTTATGCAAATCAAGCATTGTGAGGGCGAAACAAGCATCGTAGGGGCGAAACGGTCAGTCAATTGAAATGCATCATAAGTGGCGTCCAATGAAAGTTGGGCATCATATGTTCGAGGACTCCCTGTATTGTAGGAATACAGGAAAGCAGGACTGTGCTTAATCTGTCCCAAATGAGGGGGCCACCCTCACTTGAAAGAACCTCGTTAAGCCAGGAGCTCGAATGTCAGCACCCTGTGAAAGTAAGAGGATCCCAGCCAGGTAGCTGCATATCTCATCAAGGATTCTCGCTAGACTGGTTTAACCTGTTCCTTCCCACTGTTCAAAGAATAGAGATAAATAAGCTTCATTAGGAGCCTCTTTGTTATGTTAACTGCCCAATAACAGCTGAAATCAGTTGTGGTAGGACTGTGTTTCTGCCCTGCCTGCTAAAAGATAAAAATCACTGAGAGCTTAAATTTACTTGAGATGGGGCAGTGTTTCTGCCCAGCCTGCAAAGAGCTAAAAATTACTAAGATACTGATGTCTCAGAAGAGAGGCAGGTGGCAGCAGAAGGCGACTGACAGTCAGCTGGTGAATGAGTGGCTGGTGTGGCAGAGAGGCATGATGAGCAGCCAGCAGGGCGGCTAGTGGAGAGACGGTGTCAGCAGACGGCCAGCGGAAGCAGTGAGCTGGTGGCTGGCAGGAGTGAGCGGTCATTAGGGTGGTTGGCAGAAAGGGGTGGGGAGCGCCTGGACAGTGGAGTGAGTAAGATACCTCTTTACCCCACCCAGCGGGGGAGGTGAACTCTGCAGATGCACCTCTGAACTCTGGGTCTGCACTGACCAAGGACAGCAACTGTGAGTGGGATGCAGAGAAGGGTCAGGCATGTGAAAGGAACTTTTGGATTGCTTGTCTTAAGAACCAGAGGGGAAAAGAACACTGCACAACTTACTTGGTGGTGGGTCTTTTACTCATGGTTTATGTTTATGAACCCTGTTTGCAGTGTTTTCCCAAACTAATGCCAAGTTACTTCCCTCCTTTTATGAAGAGTTTCTTTTCTACACTCAGACTCTGTGCTTGTGAGAGGGGAAGTATTGCCTCTCAGAGGCGCCCAGGGGTGGTGTGTAATTTTCCCAGGGGGCTTGAGCCGGTTCTGTGCTATATCGATGGAAGGGAACCCCTACTTATTGAACCTGGCCCTGGTTGCTGCTGGCTCCAGCTGGCAGAAGGGTTGCATGTTTGTAAAAGTAAAACCTATTCAAATGGTAATTGTGTATTGATTAGAGGTGTGTTGTTCCCAATCCTAACTGACTTTTGACCTTACTAAATGTATGGACTCTACAGCTTCTCCAATTACAGTGGACATCTGAGCCGTATAGAGATACTTTGTGGATCATGGGAACTGGGATTAAAGAGACAGCTGTGGAACTGTTCATCACCCAAAGACTTCTCTAACAAAAGATTTAAAACTATGTTTGGGAATTTAAGCTTAATATTAGCCTAGCAATGCTTTCTGTAGTATTTAGATAAGAATATTTCTTTTAATCCATACCTATTCTCCCTATTTTTGTAAATTTACCAATTGTTTTTATATATTTTTTTAGACATACTGAAATGACTCTCAGAATTGTTAGCAGACAGTCATCTCCGAAAGAAAGACTGAACAGAGCCAAGGGTAGGTAAAGATTGGAGCACATGATCTATGGAACAAAGAGGGCTGTTATCTATCTTCTCACAGTGTCATAGGACTGAGCTGAGGGCCTCCATTGGGCCAAGACAGAGGAGTGAATGGAAAGGTACCCAGTTTGGTTACTTCTTCATGGTGACTTTTGGGAAGAACCTGTCCTTCCAGCTGTGCCCTTGCCTTTATTCCCCACTGCTATTTGCTGAAAGAGTTTCTATCTTGAGTTCTCATTTCTGGCAGCTGGTGTCTCTGCATCTCTTGTCCCCCACAAACACACACACTACAGTGTGACAAGGGACAGGTGATAGCAGACTCTGCTTCCCTCAGATCCCTGCTCTTGCATTCAGCATCTCCCCTTAGCAGTGCAACTGGGAGTTTATTGCCAGTGGTGGTCGTAATTTTGGAAGCACTAGTGTGGAGAGGGCTGTGTGTGACTACGGGTGATTTAAGTACAGTGACATCTAACATTGACCAGAGCATGCTCAATAAGATATGCTTAATCTGGCACTGATGTCTTGGGTTTCCAGTGCTTCCAACATTGCTGCTACTTGCTGAGCTGAAGTGGTGGCAGCAATGGTGAGAAATCTGAGGCAAAAAAACCTAGCATAAAGCCAGAGTATGCTTTACCTCTGGATGGGGAACTTTCACCTCTACTGCTGCTAGAAGGGTTATGCACTGGTATTCATGCTCCTCCCAACCTCAGTGGCCCGTCTTCAAACTTGGTGGTGGAGGAAATGAAAAAAGGAAAAGTCACAGTGCTCAAGGGAAAAAAAGACAGAAAATCAGAGAATCTGTAACCCTCATGACATACTCATCTTCCTACTGATTGCAGAAGACATAAATGTTCAAGATTTACACATACAATTGAATAGCAGAAAGGCAACAAAAGCTACACCCCACTAATCAAAATCCTTTAATTAGGCTTGGCAGAATGTAATTTTTATTTTTTTAATAATTTCGATGGCTAATATCAATGTTTATTTTTAAGCATTTTTTTCTATTTTTATCAATTTAAATTTTCATAGCTGTGGGAAAATATGGGGTGGTCAAACAATGGGGGATCAGAAAATAATTATTTAATGACAGTAGGCGTTGAGAGTCAAAAAGTTAAAGCTTTATAGTCATTTAAACACAAATTGTGAACATCACATGTTAAAAAATACAAGTAAATATCCGTAAGTCAAACTCTAATAAGCTCTCAAGCAGCATTTTTATTATTTTGTCTACCTGTAAATTTCCATTATTATTGATGGAAATATTTTTGTCAGTTTCTGTGTGTATGGTGAAATCAATAAAAACAGAATCCATCCAAGCGTACCCTTAAGGTAGACTGCATGGTAGCTGGACTTTGCTTGAAGCAACAAACCTCCCTCTATTATATTTGGTGATGGAAACTTAATTGCACATTCCCTGAGTTTGGGTTTTTGTTTTACTTCCAATAATGTTATTTAAAATGACTATATGTCTCTTACATACACATCTACATGTGGGGCTGTCCACAAATTATGTAACACCTTTTTGTGAGTTTCAAGACCTTTGTAATACTTTATAACACTGAGACAAACATTCTGTCATGCAAAATTAAGGACCCATCCATCCAATAATGCATTATGTAATGTATGGAGAGCCCTTATGTACAGTTATCTAGACCATGCCCACAGGTATCACACGTAGCTGCACATATACAGGCACACATGTGCACACACTCCCATGCACATCACACGTAGCTACACGCCTGCGGGTACACACAGCTACACGCCTGCATAAACCGATATCTGCGCACACAGGCATCCCCACGGCTTACAGTCTCACTGGATATTTCCCTGAGCCCCGGGGCGTGCCGGGGTTCCGGCGGGTTTGAAAACCTTGACTGGAGCTCCACGCTGGGCGGCTCCGGCTGAATTCAACCCCTGCCGCTCACCCCGATCTCCGCACCCCCGTACACGTGCTCGCCCGCATCTCTCGCACATCTCCGCAGCGATCTCACACACACACACAGCGGCCCCCGCCCCCGCGCGTGGGACAGGCGGGGTCGCGTCTCCCCCGCGCCGCGCACAGCACCCCGGCCTGCCCACGCACGGCGGGCCGAGCGGCAGGGGGCGGAGCGGGGAAGAGGCGCACGATGGCGGCGGCCGGGCCCGAGGCGGCGCTGCGCGCTCTGGCCCCGCGGCTGGGACTCGCCGCCCGAGCGGAGCGGCTCTCCGAGGCCTCGTCGGCCCCCGGCCGCCTGGAGACCGTGCGGCGGCTGACGGGCCTGTTCCGGGAGGCGCGGCCCAGGTAGCGGGGAGGAGGGGCCCCGCGGGGGCCACGTGGGGCCTGGGGTGTGGGGCAGGGGGGGTCGGTGCGGCGCGGAGGGGGAGACGGGGTGTGTGCGGGGGTCATGGCGGGGTGTACGTGTGTGGGGCGTGTGGGTGCGCGTGTGGTGGGGGTGTAAGGACGTGTGTGGACGTTTCGTTTACCGGTGGTATGGGGCTGTACTGGGGGGGGTGTGTGTATCTGTACTGGGGGGGCGGCGTATGGGGTGTGTGTGTGTACACGTGTATTGGGGTGTACGGCTTTGTGTGTACGTGTACTAAGGTGTGTGCAAGAAGGAGAGATGGAGTAGAGCTTGGGCCTGTGTCTGGTTGGGGGTCTGTGTGTGTGTGTGTGGCGCTGGATGTGGGGAGCTGGTCTGTTCCTGGCCACAGGAGTGTGAGGGGCTGGGGCAGATGTTGGGGCAGTGCAGTGTCTGTTTGAGCTCTCTGTGTGTAGGGGGACTGGGAGTAGTGGTGAGGCTGTAACGAGGCAGAGGCGTCTCTGCCTAGTTTTCAAGATTAGTTTAAATTACATCCCTGGTCTCTTCAGGTAGCCGCAGACTAGTGATAACCCTGTCAGTGATGTTTGGTTTCAGGGCTTTCTTGTTCCTCATTGAAGGGGGTGCTTTGAAATCGTGTAACTTAAAAACCAAGTCTGCATGCCAGGCTATAAAGCTTACAACAGCTGTTGTAGTTCTTAACCTCTTATCTTCATTGTGCCTTGCTTACCAGTGTCTGGGTGGGTCACGAGTCGGTCTGGGGAAAACAGGACCAGACATATACTGGTGCCCCCTTGCAGGTGCTCTTGCAGCCCTACCTTCTTTAATATTCTACAGCAGTCATGTGTTTCCTGGTCACTTGGAATGATGTGGGAAATGAAGATGGGCCTTTCCTTCTTCTGCTAGGCCCCTGGCTAATGAAACAGACAGGTGGCCTGTGAGCCATCACTTATGGTTTGGGGTCTGATAGGTAAGGGAAATATAGTTTCCCCCTACCTCTACTCTCTGCTCTGTGTATAGATCCTGGGACTATCCCTGCTTCCATACCAGAGCATGGGGAGCAGGTGAGGGAGAGTAGCCTTCTCTGCCTGCACTTGTCTCTGTTCCCTGCATGCGTCTCCGGAGACATTAACAACTGCTTCTTTCTCCCTGGGGACTAGCTTCATTACTATTAGGCCTTGCCCAGGTGAGATTTTAGCCACTGGTGCAGACCGCTACTGTCGACACAGCTTACACCAGAGCAGCACAGGTGTGAAATGGGTAAGCTGTAGCAGTGCAAATTGTGTCTGTGCTAGTGGTTTGCATCAGTTCTGCAACGTTAGTAGCTAAAATCCAAATGTAGACAAGGCCTTTGAGTGGGTGGCTAGGGCATGCTTGTTACAGTCCAGAATGATGGTATGCCAGTGCAAAGAAAGATTAGAAAATGAAACTGACAATTGTTGTAGAAATTAAACAAAGCTCTGTTGAAAGTAAACAAATGGGAAAAAGACATCTCTTCATTTTATTATCTTAAATGTTACACAAAGCATGTAGTTATTAAAGAAAATTCAGACAGAGTTGTGATTATTTTTATTATAGTTTTCATGTAATTGGACCCATATGAGTAGGTCGTTGCACTGATGTGGAGCTGCATTGGCTTCAGTGGCTCTGTTTAGGTGCAAGCGTTGACCCAGGTGGATGCAGTTACAGGATTAGGGGAAACACTAGCTTGTAACTCATATGTTGAAGATAAAACAAGGTAGGTTATTTGTATGTTTGTATTAAAAATCTAACACATCTACATGTTTTTTAAATTCATTTTCTTGAGCCTATATGTTCAAATTCTACTTCCCCTAACCTGGGGTATGTCTATGTTTTGAGCGGGGGTGTACTTCCAAAGTGGAGGGAGCATATGCATGCTAGCTTGATGAGAGTTAGCAAACTAAAAATAGTTAGGTTAGCTAGTCCTGCCCATTCACACCACAATGGCTACACTATTTTTAGTGTGCTAGTGGGATCAGAACTAGTGAGCTGGGAATTGTTTTCAGTTCAAATGTGAACATGCCCCATGTGGCATTGTGAGGTAGTGTATGTCTACAATTTATGTTTTTGTTTGTGTTTTTTTCAAGCCTAATATTGCTAGTTAAATCCTTCTTTAGTTTTTTATCTGATCTTATGCTTAGGACACTGAAACAGGGCTCAAGATCCAGGTTTGATTCCCTGTTGTGTCACAGCTGCTTTGTGTGACCGTAGGCAACGTTCACAATTTGTCTCATTTGCCTGTGTTTAAATACTGCTGTTTGGGAACTTATTGAAGTAGGGCTGGACAAATAACAGATTGTTTGGTTTGATGGCAATTCTGTTTTTCTCAGTTTTTCAATCATTTTGGGTCAAACAAAGCATTTCATTTTTTTGAGCATTTTTAAACAGTTTTGAATTTTTAAAATAAAATTAAAGGAGATTTAGAAAAAGTCATTGAACTAAAAAAAATCAAAACGTTTAGAAAATGTCAAAACAAAATGTTTGGGTTTTTTTTGCATGTTGTTTCATTTTTTCACTAAATGACACATTTTGTGAATTTAAGTTAGTTTTGCCAAATTGTTCATTGTCAGCAAATCTGCATTTTTTGCTAGAAATATGTTTTAGACAGAAAACTTAGCCAAGGTATGCAGCTAAGGATATGTATACACTAAAATGCTACAGTGGTGCGGCTGTAGCGGTGCACCTGTGCCACTGTAGTGCTTCAGTGTAGATATTACCTACACTGACAGGATGGGTTTTCCCGTCGACGTAGGTAATCTACCTCCCAAGAGGTGGTAACTTGGTCACCAGAAAAATTCTTCCATTGACCTAGCACTTTCTACACCGGGGTTAGATTGGTATAGCTACATCTCTCAGGGGTGTGGATTTTTCACACCTCTGAGAGATGTAGCAATATTGATTGTAAACAAGGACTAAGTGATTATACAAGGGGTATTGTAGTCAGGTGTCCTGCCACCAAAGTGTTATGCTCCTAGAGATCAGTAGTTGGGATCTTGAATCTGTCTAACTGCACTGTGGAGCTTGTGTAAATACTCACTGTACATAGATGTAAGTGTTCCTTTTGCAGTGTTCGCAGCTCAGCTCTTGTATGAGAACAGTCAATGATGTGTCTATTCAAACTTCACCATCCCAGCCAAGTTACTTGCAAAAAGCAGTCATATACAAATGATTGAAGCTTAATAAAAGTTTTAAAGGAATTCTGTACACTTAGAATAGGCAAAACCTTAAATTTTGTGAAAGCAAGCTCTTCTAAAACCGAAGGCCAACAGTAGTGGTTTTACAATTCAAAAAAAAAAAAAAAAAAAAATTCAATGAGACTGTTTGGTTGTTAAACAAATAAACGTTACCTTGCAGTGTTTTAAATGCGAACATTGCAACACTAAGAACCAGAAAGTGAAAATAACTATAACCAAATTGATTGCATCAATACCTGAATGGGGAGGAAGAGAAGCTACCTTTATTTGCATTTGATATGCTTAGGATGAGTCAAGAGGGTGCTAGCTGTTCTCCATTATGTATAACTTGTTTTGTAAGTGGCGCTGTCTTGTCTCTGGCCGAAGGCTGGGCTTCTAGATGTGAAGGAAAGGGGAATAGCTAGATGATAAACATACTAACAACATTGGTCGGTTCAGGCTCTGGGTGGGGGACCAATGACTTCTTTTCACTCTGGGTGAGGATGAACGCCTAGTTTTCTGGGGTTTATTGGAGTGGTATAATAAATGCAACTACAGGTGGGGTTCTGGTTAGGGAATAGTCTGAATCAAAACCCTGGATCTGAACATCCTTCCCCCAAAATTCCATTGCCAAATTAAGAGGTCTGGATCTGAATTTTGTGACACAAGCTCATCTCTCTCTACCCAAAGTTCATGTTTCTATGCTGCTTTATTTTTTCTCTGTTAATTGGGCCAGATCATAAGTCTTAGGCCATATCTGCAGTAGCACTTATGTCGGCAAAACTTTTGTCGCTCAGGGGTGTGAAAAAAATACCGCCCTGAGCAACGTAAGTTTTGCCAGCATAAGCGCTCATGTGCACAATGCTATGTCAGCGGGAGATGCTCTCTTGCCAACATAGCTACCACTGCTCATTGATGCTGGTTTTCTTATGTCAATGGGCTCTGTCCCGTTGGCATAACATGGCTACATGAGCAATCTTACAGCAGCACAGCTGTATTGGTACAGTGGAGAAAAGTTTAAAAAGATGAATCCAAAAGGTTAAAAAAACAGGAAGCAAATGGGGAAGGAAAGTCCAATAGTTAGTCTATTAGCCTGAGACTTTAAAGACTCGGGTTTAGTTCTCTGTTCTTCCCCAGACTTCCTGTGTGACCCTGGCCAAGTGAGTTACTCTTTGTACCTCAGTTTCCCAACTTTAAAAAAGGGGACAATAGCACTTACCTACATTACAGGGATGTTCTGAGAATAATGCATTAAATATTTTAAGGTGCTCAGATACTATGGTAATGGGACTGTACAAGTACCTAACAAATAAATAAGTGGAAGTAAAAAGAATCCAACAACGTGGTTTAAAAAATTAAGATTAAAACATTTTATTTAGGAGTTTTTGGGCCTTACTCATGCATTTTAAATATAGGATGTTGGCAATACCGCTAACTGCAGGGTGTGATCTTGTATGTTTACTTTTTTTTTTAATATTCAGAAGCTTTTTCTAATAACAAACAGCGAAATATAACTGTATATATGGATGATAACTTTCTCCTTTTGACTTACCAGACGATTGATTGTGCTTCGGATGAGAACATGGCTGCTGTAATCTGTGTTTTAACCTTCCGTTTGGGCTGCTGTCATTTCCTTTATTAGGGCTGCAATATACAAAGCATGACAACTCCAACTTGGGCAACTCTTTTTAAACAAGAGAAAATGCAGAACAGACTAGGCTGAATCTCTATATGCTCCCCATTCAATTTTGAATACAATTCAAGGTCCTGGTACTAATCTCTGAAGTCCTTTTTGGGATAGGGCATGCTTCTCCATCTGTGAGCTATCAAAACACTTGCACTCAATGGGAACACGGGAAGTTGATTGCACTTTGTGTGAACCTGGCACACTCAGTGAGCAGCCCTTTATCAGTGGAGTGTTCTTGACTATGGATACTCTTATGGGAACAAAGCAGAATGAGCCCAAACTAGACATTTCAGAGCATGGTGCAAACATCTCACAATAACAAAGGCAAAAGAGCAAATTAAATGAACACAGAAATTCTTCCATGTAAAAGGGGGCTTAACTAAGACTGGGAGAGCAGGATCCTCTATGTGGAAAATGAAATAAGTTTATCAGAAATGCATGAAGTTTTGGCGATGCTTAAAGGAGCATGGTAACTTAAATCACACTTCTGCCTGAAGTTTTTACTTACTAATATTACAAGTAGCATCAAAAATTAAGCTCTTTGGGGCAGGGACCATCTCTTTTTTCTGTTTGTACAGCACCTCGCACAATGAGATCCTGGTCCATAACTAGGGCTCCTAGGTGCTCTGGTAATACAAATATTTAACAGATTACAGGAAAATATTTTTCTTCAAATTTACTTTGTACATTCCACAGCATTATGAGTATAGTCAATGTCACTGTTTTACTTGTATGTTTCTGGGCCTTTCACATGGCAACAGGAAAGAGGAAAAACTTTAGTTTACCCCACCAGCCAAAAAAATAAAAATAAAAAATTGTAAACCCACAAATGTTGGCCGGGGGGTTTAGGGGCAAGTGTAGTAGCAGGAACTCTTCTTAACAAGCTTCTTACAATTGACTTAAGCCTTTCCAACCATCCCATTCTGTTTAAAATGATTATGCACGTAATTGCTTGTATCTTTGTTGAGCAATATTTTCACATAAGTACTTTTTAATCTGTGGAAAGAGCACTGCTTTGAGAGGGATGATGGTATTAATGTAAAGTCCTATACTGGGAACCACATCTGGTTCTGTTCCTGGATCTGTTGCAGACGTGTTGTGTGACCTTGGGCATGTCATTTATGGCATTTTTTTTTTTCTTCTGGAACTGGCAAGCACCCATAAAACTAATTTATCTCTTTGTGCTTCACTGCCACATACATGGAATGAACTTCCCAATTTTGTTAATAGTGGGAAGATAAATCCATTCATGTGTGTCAGGTGCTCAGATTCTACAGTGAGGAGCAACATAGAAAAACCTATAAATATTGGCATTTAAAATAGTTTGTTGGAAACTGGCAGAATAATCAGACCTTCATATTTTACTAGAATATATTATATTATAATATTATTATATTATTATATTAATTTATATATAATATATAAAAAATCATGATGTGCTACCTTTTTCTGAACAAATTTCTTACTTTTCAGATTATCCTTTTTAACCAAAACGTCTTATTTCTGTTTGTAATATAGGCTATCACAATAGCTTGAATTTCATGATCCAGTGACCAGTTAAAATGGCTTTCTGAACAATTCCTATGCTGTACAGCTGCAGTTTGCTAAACAGAATAAGCCTTTATATTTGTATTGAAAAGCCTTTTGTAACTGTTTTTTATAATACAACCAGCTAGAGCACACTTTAACCCCCCCCCCCAAAAAAAACCCCCCAACAACTGTACTTAGAGCTTTTGCTTGTCTTTTACCAATTTAAAATAATTGACCAATGTCTACTAGAAAGGGGTGGCTCACGTTAGCTTCTGATTTTCTATATTTTGAAGTTAAGTCAGGAAAATTTACCAAACAGTTCCATGTGGTATTCCAACTCACAGCATAGGTAAGAATAAAGGGAATTGCTAACAGACTATGAAAGTTTTTTATTTTTTGAGTAACTTAATTGGTGTACTGCTCTTAAACACTTGCGCTGTTAATGGTTCTGTATGGCATCTTGACTCAACAGAGCAAATGTGACTCTGAATATAGTTGGGTGCTCCTTTACCAGACACACTCTCTTCAGTGTTTGGAAAAAAGTTCCTATGTATGTGTGGATGTATTTATTTATAGATTCTGGGGAACGTCAGTCTCCAAATCGTGTAATCTCCTGGCTTTTTGTGTGTGTAAATGGCAGTAGTTGCACTCTTGTCCTTGTCAGTGGGAGGCTTTAGTCAAATACATGTTTTTTTCATATTTTAAAACCAAACAAAATAACTTATTATGCATCAAGTGAAACACTTTCCTTCCTATCCTTTCTCATGACTGAGGGGCAAATTTTGCAGTGTTATATCCCTTAGTTACTTCTTTGTTAGTTTTTACATCTGAAAATTCAATTAACAAAAGTAACTGGCAACCAAAATATAAGATTGCAGAAGAAAGTGATTGTGGACAGGTTATTCATCTAGATGTATATTACTGACTGTACTGTAAAATAAAATATTTTATTTTGCAGCTATCTGTACTTGAGTTTCTTAACACTGAGTGACTTTTTTATTCATGGTTTGGTTTATGGGGACATGACCATTTTTGGTGTAAGTGTGACAGAATTCATTATCCTGTATGGCTGGATATTTGATGGTGACATCAGGATTTCTTCCTGATCAAGCATTACGTTAATGAAACATAATCATCTCTCTATGTACCATGATTATTGTCACCTGTGTTGATGAACATTTCTTCCCCATTTTTATCTCCTTTTGGCCCAGTATTTAGCTTGGAAGATATTTCGCTACTGCCGCTCTCAAGATGTAGCATTAAATGCTCCTGTGATCTCGTGTGCAACTTAAATCCATCTAAGGGTCAAAGTGGCTGGATCCTGGTTTTCCATGTCAGCTGCATCTGGCTGGCAGTGTTGGAATGAGTTAAACTCTCTATTCTTAAAGTGACACCATGCTGTACTTTCTTGTGTAGCATAGTTTCATTGGAATTCATACTGTATCAAATATGAATTACTGACTGGCTTTAATCTGTCATGTTCATCCCCTTTCTAAACATAAATTTTGAAAAAATAAATATGCCAACAGCTCTTTCTGGAAGCTTTTCACACACCTGTGTGTGACAGAGGACCTGGAGATTAATGCTTGCTGCTTTTGTGAGAAATGTGCGTGTAAGCTCCAGCATAACATTTTAGCATCAATTCTCTTCATCTGCTTTAACTCTGTGAGAGTGGAATGGCCTGTACATAGGAGGAAACCTCCACTCATATAATTATAGTTCTAACTTTTTTTTTAGACCCCACATCATGGCAAGATATTCTCAAGAGTTGCATAGTTTTTCTCCTGTTCTAGCAGTTTTTCTCCTTTTGCATTCCCAGGAGTGCAGGTTGGTGTAGTCAATCTTGAACTTGCTGCCTCTTCCTTCTGTCTCTCTTATCATCATGTGAAGTCCCTTGCTCCATAATAATCATTACAGTAATGCATAGAGGCCCCAACTGAGATAGGAGCCCCATTGTGCTGTGCATTGCACATGCACAGCGTACAACAGATCTTGCCTTGGAGAGTTTACAAATTAAATAAAGACAGAAGGTGGGGAGAAAAAATATTTCCATTTTAGAGTCGAGGAATTGAGATAGATTGTGACTTGCATTCACTCACCTAGGAAGTCTGTGGAAGAGGATGGAAATTGAGCCCAGATCCCTGAGCTCCATTCCAGTGTCTTAACCACTAGACTTTTTGAGATTATGCTTTCCCTTTGCTCTTCATGTGAATGTACAGTATTAGCTCCTTATAGAACTTGGTTTCATCAGAATAGGGCCTGATCCAAAGCCTATTGGCACTAATGGAAAGCTTTTGAAAACATGGAGTTAAGGTTGCAACCACCTAATGGTGCTCGGTTTTCCTTGTGCCCTTCTTGAACGTGAGAGTTCAAATCCTTGAATTCACGTTTGGGAGGAGGAAAGCAGGGAATGCACACTTAAGTTACCACAGAAGATATCAGGGCAAGGGGTCATCCATTGACGTTGAAAGGCACTAAATCAAAGCTGGTAAAAGAAAGTGATTATTTACAAAAAAGGATAATAACTGGTGGAACTTGCTGTTACAGGGTATGTACACCAATGGCTTAGTAAGATTCAAACATGTTTAAACATTTAATGGATTACCAGGGATCTAGATCTTCATGTTTCAGGATATAAACTTTCCATTAACACTCTGGGACTAGAAAAACTTCTCTCTGGGTGGGTTATTTTATTATGTAGTTTCTTGTTCCTTCCTCTAAAGCAGTGGTTTTCAACCTGAGGTCAGCAGACCCCTGGAGGTCTGCAGACTATGTCTAAGTCTTCCAAAGAGGTCTGCACCTCCATTTGAAATTTTTTAGGGGTGTGCAAATGAAAAAAGGTTGAAGGCCACTGCTCTAAAACATCTGGTGCTGGACACAGTTGGTCTGAGTCAGTATGCTGATTCCTAATTCCTATGTTCCTAAATGATCTTGTGCATCTTTTGTGTATATAGCAGTAGTGTGTGTGGTTAGGATGACTTAGACTGCTTTTGGTCTGAGAGTTGTTACTTAGAGTTCCATGAAAACTAAGTCAATATATGGCCTGTACTCAGTAATGATTGCTGTTTGGTATGTTGAAAGGACGGTGAGAGGTGTGTGTCACTTAAGACTTATTCGACACTGTGCTGACTAAAATTTATATTTTCCATGATGCACAAGGTTGCTGTGGGTTTGCTTTTTTTAGTCCTCATGATGAACTGGTATGCAGAATTATTTTAACTCTGCTAAGTACGTGCTTGGCATATCGTAAAATAAGGCCCTTGATTTCTGGGGAGGGCAAGGTTTTACAGGAATAGAGAGTTCACTTTATATAACTTACAAAATTAGAATGGACCTTTTGGATTTTTCTAATACTTAATAGTGAGTCAAAGATTTGGTGTATCAGGACGGTTAAGTTTTCCTATTGCAGAAATATAGTATTATGTCAACTCTTCAATGTTAAATTTTAAATGACCATGACTTGAATAATAAACTTCATGAGAGATTTTCTTGTCTAGCCAATATTTCCCCACCCCATTTTTAATCCTCCTTTGCTCACTGCAGTTATACTTGATTTCAGAGAAATGGCAGAAGAAAGTATGTTCCAGAGTCTCCTGAAAATCTTGACTAAAGCCTCATGTGAAATGGAATTGGCCTGCAAGGATTCCATGGAACTGACAACTCTAGACACATGTCTGCTGCTTATAGCCGAATGTTTCAGATGTCTACGGAATGCCTGTGTTCGGTGTGCCAGGAATCAAGATGTTATGAGGTATAGTTATGATCCTTATTAGCGTACACAAATTTTACAGAGTTTAAGTTGTTTTGGTGCTTATATAATCTTTTATTTTACCCTGCTGTGTTCTTGTTTGACTTGTAAGTATATTAACGGATATTTCCCACTTACCAGAATCCTTTAAGAAAATATTTAGATTAAAATAAATATAAAAATTCACACGTCAGCGTTAAGGTTGCTGGATTGTGATGAAAATATGCGATTCTTTGTACTCTGAATAATGGAAGCTGATTATGTGATCAGGATAATATTTATGATGTTAACTATTAATATTTTAGCTTCTAAGTGGACGGTTTTGTAAATGATAGGGAATATATTCTTAGAAGTCAGCAACCTTAGCTGACTTTTGAAATGAAGGATGGTTTAATGTTTTTTTAAGACATGTAGGTTTACATCTTGCGTGTGACAAAATATATTCGATATATGCATATGCTATCTGGAGTAAATTGTACACTTCCACAAATGTGGACTGTTAGTCTAATATTAATGGATGTGACGAGCTGGATTCTGCCCTCAATTATGTAGTCTCACCTCCATTTATTTCAGGTTGCATGGGTGTATTTCAAGCAGAGTTTAATTTTAATTTCTTAGTTTCAGTCATCCACTCTGGATTTGCAAAAAACAGAGTAAAAATAAATGTTAAAGAGCTAGTAATACTTTGCTCTTATACTACTTCTCATTTTCAAAATGCTGTTAAAAATTTAGGTAGTTAAACAGTAATAGCTAGCCAGAAAATAGCCATATCAAGGTTGCTGGATTATGTGAAACTGTTGTTCAAAATCTCAAAAATTACTCTTTCTGGGACTTTTCAAACCTGACTTAATGAATTGCTGAGATACAGTATTCTATATGAGATAGAAATTGGAATTTCTGTCCTATATTGGGGCAGAATAGCTGAAGTTAAATAACAGAACTCCATAAATACTGTGGTAGTGTTCAGATGAGGATGTTGCGTCCGTTAATCTTTTTTTTTTAAAAGACTTGCATAACTGAAAAAGGCTGTGAATGGAATTTCCTGGTAATCACAATAAATAAATGTTTAAATATGTTTTATATTGCTGCTTCCTCATTTTAAATGTTTCAGACTTTAGTGTTTACTTAGAATCCAAAATGAGGGTTGTATAATATTTTGTGGTTGCATCCTATGACAGCAAACTATTCAGACATTCTCAAACGACTGTAGTCTTCTTTTCACTCAGCAAAATGTTTAAAGGGTTATTGCTTTATTTCGCACCACAACAATTAAGCACAAATGCATCTAAAATTCAGAAACATTAAAAATTTGGGTGAAATTATTAGTCATTACTTTCCAGATTCTGAAAGAGGTAAATCATCTTAGATATTTATTTAAAGTAGTTAAAGAAAAAGTTTTAGTGTATTTTAAAAAAGAAGATTTATAAGTTTTATAAAAAACATAAAGACATAAAACATAAAAAAACCATAAAATTCTTTTTGCGAATACAGACTAACACGGCTGTTACTCTGAAACCTATAAAAAACATACTATCTAACACGCAATTTACATAATTAGTCTATTTGCTAGGGGTCCAAATAAATGAATATAGCTGCAAAGATGAAATATTAGTCCTGAGGGAATAGTACGCCACTGCGCGTGCGCAGAGTTCTGTGCTGTGTGTGTGTGTGTGTGTATATATGTATATGATTTTTTGCTGAAAATAGTTTCTGCTGGAAAGTTGCTGCAGTTCTGCCTTTTGCCCACCAGAGGGTGCTGTGGTGCTAAAACAGAGCCGCTGTTCCTGGCTAGCCTAGGGTGACAAGAAGTTCCAATAAAATCGGGACTGTCCCGATTTTTAGTTCTTTGTCCCGCTTCCCAACTGATGCATGGTCGGGACGCCATTTGTCCCAATATTGCAGCTTTGGCCACTCTGGCCACTTTTTTTGTGCTTCGGCAACTCTGCTCTGGCCGCTTTTTTTTTTTGTTTTGTTTTGTTTCCCCCATGTGTCCCGATATTTTGTCTATTTTATCTGTTCACCCTAGGCTAGCCCCAGCTACGATAGGGAAGAGGGAGAACCTGCAGTGCCTTCTTCACAGTGCCTGTCAAGCCAGGTCAGGAGACAGACAGCATGGGGCTGCTGGAGGGTCACAGACAGGCTCATAAGGGCTAGTGGTGGAGGACAGACTGGGGTGGGGGCTGAATGGGCTTGTAGATGCAAGGTCACAGGGGGGAGGGAGATGCAGGGTGACATGGAGACAGGAGTGGGGATGCAGGGCCGCTTTGGGGTGGCTGAGTGCGGGCATAGACACACACATGGGGACGAGGTACAGGGACACATGGAGATGGGGGGGGCTGGCTGAGAGAGTGTAAGGACACGGGGAAGGGGGATGGCTGAGTGGGGGCACAGAGACGGGGACAGAGGGGAGAGAGTGCAGGGACACATGGGGGTCAGGGAGGGGGCTGGCTGAGGGGGTGTAGGGCCACAGGGGAAAGGGTGCAGAGACCTATGGGGATGGGAGGGAGTGGGTGTCTGGGGATGGAGGGACACATGGACAGGACGTGTAGGGACACATGGGGACGGGGCAGATGTGCCTGACTGAATGGGAGAGGCTAGGGCTCAGGCAGGGTCTGCATGGGGGAAGCTCTCTAAAAATCCCTCTCTGCCCCTCCCCCCCCCCAAAACAAAACAAAACAAAACAAAAACCAACCCCAACCCTGTTCCATACTTTTCCCACCCATACCCAGCAACCCTCCGAGTTCACACCTAGGCTCCTTCCCAGCAATTACTTCCCTCTCCCTCAACTCCTCTGTTACCCCTGATTGTCCCAAGCCTTTGCATTGCTTCTGAGGGGTGCGGGAAATATGGTTCTGTATTGTGGTTTAAATGAATTATTACTCAGTTTTGTATTAGAATGCCCCTAGTAAGGAATCTGATTGTCAAAAAACATTTCCTGAATCTTTTTTGTTGTCTGTATTGTTAGAGACATACTTGCTGACAGGTATTTTGAAATAAATTACCAAAATAATTGAAACTGGTATGGTTATATTGTGTTGTTTTTGACAAAATATGCAGAATTTTGCAGAATTTTAAAATACTGTGTGTAGAATTGTTGGTGCAGAATTTTTATTTTTTTTTGGCGCAGAGTAAAATTCCCCCAGGAGTAAAATCTACATAAGAAGCGCACAGTTGTGTGATGGCATATTTTAAAAGCAAAAAAAGTAGAGGAAAGTGGTAGTATATATTTTCTGTAAATTTACTATGAGTTATAGAAGTGCAGTGTGGGAGTCCAAACTCAAAGTTGCGTTTAAAAAAATATTTTTACAGTGAATTTCTATACAGGTTGAAGATGTCAGTTAGCAGCACATGGAAATGAAGTATTCCCTGTATCCCTGGAACAAGAATAGCAATGACGGTGCAAGTTTCTTCTTGTCAGCATACCTCAACCTAGATTGAGAAAAGCTGCCTCTTTTTCATCCTTCACAGAAAAGGGTGGAAAAATACCAAAAAACTCAATCGTTTCAAGTCAATCTGAAAAAATTTGGTCGATTCTTCTAAATGAAATTTCAATGCGTCCTTGATTTGACAACAAAAATTAAAAAATGGGTTTGGTTCAAATTGAACTGATATTTTTTGTTGGCTTTTCCTCCCTTGAACCAAAAAATCCATTATTTGTTCAGTTCTACTCTCAATGCTGCCAGGACTGGTGGTGTCTCCTATGATGTGTACACCTAAGAGGACCATTGAATAGCTATCAATTTATGTTTAGTTTCTGTGTAGGAGCTAAGTATTTAATCCCTTGTTCAGTGAGTAAGAAGAAAGATGTTGCCTCCACTGGTTGCACCTCTGTGCCACGCTGATGATCGCCTCAGCAGCCAATTAATGCGAGTTGATGCATTTTGTCAAGAAACTGAATTCTAATAGCCAAACTTGCTGTAGCCTGGCTACATGTGTAAAGGCACCTTTTGCATAGTAGGGATTATTCATAGAGGTCTATTTTGGCTTTGCCAGAAGCCCCATGTACACAGGCTGTGTGTGAGTGGCCTTCTGCTCCTTAAATACCTTGGGAGACACTTGGGATGGGCCACAATGTGGCCCATGGTGATTTTTTTAATTGCCGCAAAGGCACAGTTTGCTCGGGATTAAATGTCCATTTAAATGTTCAGGAACTGTGGATGGAAGGCAAATGATCAGCTGAATTTGGTGTCAAGTTTGCAATATGCAGGGTTTAGAAATTTAAACCTTTTTGATGCTATTTAAAATCAAGCCAATACTTAGCTGAGGATTTTCAGGAAGGAATACTAAGGGTTTGAAACAAATAAGAGCCTTGGATGAAAGTATTTGGAGGCTGTCACTTCATTATTCCTAAGTCATTTTGTTCACTTGGCTCACTGCAAAGAAACTCATGTTTCATACATGTGGACTCCTCTTTGCTTTAAAGTTTAGTTAAAAGGGGCCCAAGTTGTCACTGAAAACATCTGCAGAAATGACAACATTTTAAAAAAAAGTATTCAGCTTGGAGCTAAATTTACATATTCATAAATATTCCTGTGTGCACTGCTCACTGGAGAGAGTGGTGTTCTCCATGGGAGGTGGAGAGCTTACTGGAACAAGTTCTTTGCCTCCAGGATAACTTTTGATTATGGAACTGTTTGAATACTTTGACTCTAATTGTCTTTTCTGGCAAGCTCTGAGCTGGTTTTCTTCCATTCCTCCCTCTGAACTAGAGTTAGGATCCATGACCACCTGGAATTTTCCTTGCCCTTATTCCATGGTTTTGAATATTTCCTTATGATTTTGATTTGAGCCTTAATTTGATTTGAGCCATTTTTGTCTGGTATTTTAAAATCCTGATAGTTAATGGTAGTGCATAATATACTGGGGCATTGATGGCATATTTCATAACTACTTAAACTATCTGAAGTTTTACTTTATGAAAATATTTCCATTTAATTATAGAAATGCCCAACTAAATTCTAATGAATTTGGATTTTTGGAGTGCAAAGAGGGAAAAGACTGAATCTGGATTTAGTAAGGGTCATGTTATGTGACACATAAGCTGTTCCGATGGTAATGCTTTATGGTTCTATTCAGAGCATTGAGGAGTACAAGTGGTGGACTACTAAGGTAGTTGTCCCTGGTGGTTCAGAAGGGAAGGGGTACGTACGCAGTCAGATGAGCTTTTATTGCTTTCCTTTTAGCCAATGGTGCATAGTGTAGATGGGTTTGTTTTTAAGGAAGGAGTTGAGGACACAGTGGGCTGGTCTGTTTCATTGTTCAGGAATGACCTTTGGGTAGGGACCTATGAGTGGAATGGGGAAAGATGTAATGTAACATATACCTATACAAAAACATAAATTGTACATATTCAGTATTTAAAGGTAAATTACAACAAAAATAATAGTACAAGCAATTCATTCTTTAAAGATAAAATGTGAATTTATATGGTGCCTTTTCTTTGAACTGCATCTAGCCCAATGGTGTCCTGCTCCATAATAAGTAGGGATCCGAGGTGCTACAAATAGTAATCCTAGGTAATAAAAATAACTAGTAGTAATACTCCCTATTGTTTCAGTGATAGTGCAGTGACTATAGACAAATGAAGTAGCTATTGTGCATTGAAACCAGTTTACACACAGCCTGTGATATCCTTAGAATTTATTGAATGAGAAAATGTCAGCCATGGAACTGGGGTTATCCCTTAATGTGTTTGGAAAGTAATACAAAGTCTCTAATATCCACCTGGAGAGATTCCAGGGGTTAACAGAGCAGACTGATCTGAAAGACAGCATCTCTAACACTCCATCCCAAATATGCACCTGCTGCACTGACATCTACCCAGCATGCATTGGGTGGGTATAAAAACCCAAATCCTTGTGAGGGACATGAAACTGCAAACTTTTTGCTTAGAACTGAAAGTATGGTTATGCTAACAGTCTGAAATGAAGAGTTAACATTTTGTTTACAAGTGTCAGAGACCCATGTCCTCCCCAATATGACTTTGCCTGTGGTGCGTGATTCTGCATCCACTGAAGTCAGGTGAGAGGCTTGAGTGAGATTAGGATCAATCTGTGATGTTTTGTGATGTAACTCCATACAGTTTTTTTTTTCTTTTTTTTCCTTAGGAGGTTTAAAATTAAACTCCCTCTTTGTTTTAACTATATAATAGGAATTTGGGTCTGACTGAAGTGTCTGTCCACTTGATCCAGTTGCTTCATGGATTAGAAGTTGAACAGGAATCGTTATTCGCTGGTAAGAGAGTATGCATTTTGGGTAATGTGCAACCTACAGTCTTTTGAAAATTATTATATTTTATTGCTTGGTGGCAGTTTTATAAATTGTAGCATTATGAAATCAACTTTTTACATTTTTCTATAAATAAGCTAAATGATTCTTCGCTTGGAACTTGGCATGCTAACCTTCTTTCCTAATTCATACTTTTTTTTAAATTGACTAAGAATAGTATGTGTCTCGTGTGTATATACAATATAATATAGCTGGTGCTTTAAAAGTCACCTGAAGGAGTAAGGCACCCAAATCTGACTTTTCATTGAGAATTCGGTGTCTTAACTCCTTTGTGTCACCTGGAAAATACCAGCCCTAAACCCTTCTCATATACACTGTTTTACTAGGTCCATAATATTTTTCCTCCATTGTTCCCTGGAGATTGTAAAGGGGAAGAGATATAGAAACGTCAATAAAATTATTAGGGTATTTAAACTGGCAAAAATGAAAAATGCCTATGATGCCTCCACTCTAAATATCTTTTGCTGTCTTCTTGTCTTTTGTTTGATTTGGTGTTATTTGCAGAAATGAGTATATATTCATTTTTCTTTCTCTGACATTCTAGAAAGAATTTGTTTCCTGGATTCAGATAAATTATGGGGCTGTGGCCTTTTTTTACATAGATGTACCACTCTTTCTGGCCAGTCCAGGGTAGTATGTGCCAATAGCTGAACAATCGATTCAAGATCCATTCTTCCCTTACACTGGACATATAGAGAAGTATGTTGTTCAGAGAGAAGAACTCTGTGTTGGCCCAGTGATCCTCCCTGGTTCATGTCCACTTGAGTTGCACACTACTTTTGCACTCCCCCAACTCAATTTGCATTAAGTAAACTTTAGTAACTTGTCTTCTCTTACTGCTTTTCTGTGTATATATGAGTAGGGTCACCAACTCTGCCATTCGTGATGGTGAGGAAGGCTGGGAGAGAAAACAATTGGTTCTCAGCCTGCTTCTTTTTCTCCTTCTTCCCTTTGGAGGGATGGGTAGCTTTCTTGCCTCCTGTGATTGCTGTACCTCTCTCCTCTTCTGGAGGGAGTGGAATTAATGCCACCAATGGTTTCTCTTCAAACACCTGCATTGGGTTGGAAAGGAGCAGTGGACCCCAGGCAACCTTTCCCACAAGACTGCCATGATGTAAGGTCAATACAAATTATTTCAGTTCCCTGTTGGTGATTCCTTGCCCACTTCCACCACTGTTCTATCCCTTGCTGGGCTAGGGAAAGATTAGTGATCCTCGTAGGGATTCTGTGTGGAGGGAGCAGAACCAGAGCCCCCATTCTTGTGTGGAGCAGAGGAGGAGTCAGGGAGGGGAGAACCCTCCACAGAATGTGGAAGGGAGGCATTGGGAGAACGTGGGAGATGAACCTCCAACCATTTCATGGAGCCAGGGAGAGAGCCAGGGAATACTCCATTCCACACCCGACCACTTCACAGGCCATGGGGCGAAGAGCAGAACTGGGGGAAGGTGGAGTGGGACATGAAACAGTGGGAGACAAAACCTGATAGGGCAGGACAGAGGTCCATAGACCTATCCAAGGTAGTAGAGAGTGATAAGACCAAAGAGTTGATCTTTGGGAAAGCACTTTTCACCTAACCTAACTTTTCACCTAACAGTGGTGAACAGGAACAGGGAGAACAGTGTGCATAGAGAACAGAGAGGTCCATCCTTCCCTACCCCTTAATAGGATAAGGAAAGGAGGGAGTCTTTTTTTTTTGCAATCTTCTGTAGTGGCTGAGAGTGTTACTGCACTCATTGCAAAAAGCGTTGTGAACACTGGGAGGACTCTCACTCTAGTGTGGCATGATGCTTGTTGCTTCCAGGAACGTGCTGTTGTGTTCATGCGCTACCTTGCTGCTGTTTCGATCACAAGAAACAGCAGTGAGACGTCGTCATCCAAAAAATCCAGAAAACTGACTTGCTGGAAAAATGAGGCTGAAATACTTAATCTGTGAAACCATATTTATAAGCCCTTGAAATTTAGAGGAATAAACTACTTTGTGGTTTATTAACCTCAATACACATATCAGCATATGGGTTTGCAGAATGAGGAGTTCCAATTTTAAATAAAATTGGTATACTAACCCTGAGAGACACACTGCTAAATACTGTATAACATTGACTAATCTGAAAACTGTGTTCTTACACACACACACACACACACACACGTACGTGTGTGTGTGTGTAAAAATGTGGTGATCAGAGGTTAAGTACTGTACTTGAATTAGCCTATGACAGGATTTGCCCATGAAAATTAATGAGAGATGAGAAAAAGTGTCTTACGCTTATGCTCAATTAAATTTGTTAGTCTCTAAGGTGCCACAAGTACTCCTTTTCTTTTTGCGGATACAGACTAACACGGCTGCTACTCTGAAACCTGACAGAAGTAGAATGTGTTTACAAAATCCAGCATTTATGGTGCACACTTCTACTTAATGTTTATGAAGAGATGGGCTGTTAAACTGGGTAAAATTTTTAGTTGGATTAAACATAAACCTAAATCAGTTTGCCATACTACTATTTAGGTTTTCTCCATTTTTATTACCACATTTACTAATTATCAAATATATGTTTCTCCCTCTGGGCTGTCTTGTCATGTTTCATAACTGCAATGATGTCCTGGGACCAGATTTACAAAGGTATTTGAGGGCCTGAAGATGCAGATAGGTGCCCAGTGGGATTTTCAAAGGTTAGCAGTTTTGGCACCTAAATCCATAAAAATATATTTTTGCAATTGAAAATCCTACTCAGGTGCCTCTCTACATCTTTAAGGTGCCTAAATGCCTTCTGAAAATCTGGCCTTAGATGTTGCTTTTAGCAGCATCTCCTTCAGAATCTTGATAAAATGAAGCACGGAATCTAAGGGCTTGTCTACACAAACACTAAGTGTTTAGCAAACTGGGATATGAATCTACTGTCTGTGTGGAGCCTATTGACTAGCACTGAAAGTTCCCTAGTGCACTTTGATCTAACCTACTTTAGAATGGGAGTAAATTAAAGTACACTAGGGAACATTTAGTGTGCCAGTACGGTCCACCAAGATTACGACTGTGCGGTATGCTAGTGCACTCTAGATTTACACCTCAGCTTGCTGTAAATGAAGTGTTTGTGTAGACAAGCCCTCAGACCTTGCAGGATGAAGAATTCAATATAATTAATGCTTTTCTCTTGAGTTGATTCCACTGTGAAAACCCGCCTCAAACTGTATCATGTAGCTTAAATGAATTTTAGGAACCGAAAAAGTCTGTTTTAAATAATCAGCCTTAAGATGTATGTTTTCACTCAAATTTCATCCAGTGGTATCTATTTTAAGTCGTTCAGTGTGGTATGGCAATATTAGTAGGAAAGTTCAGAATGTGGTTGGTTTGCGGGTAGGGAGGAAAAAGTTTGTTTTAATGATGTATTAATGAATAAAGCAGCAAAAAGAGGCAATGCCATGTTAAGTGCTGTGTGTTCTTAAACCCTGGCTAGATTAAATCCAGACTTGCTTTGCATCTTCTCAGCTATGTGAATATTAACACTTCCCCTTTTTTTAAGTATGTGGTACTATTTATGTAGGGGCCATGGTAAGATTCCACAGGCATAATTTAGATGAAAGCATTGTCTCTTTCTGAAGTATCACCAGTTTACCCTGTGAGTTGGCAAATATCCAGGATCTTTAAGGAGCAGTATTTTCCAATTTCTTTTCTTGAGTAGAAACAGCATAGCATTATTCTTCTGCATTTTAATCTGCCCCTCACACCGAGCAGATAGATACAACCTGTGGAGAAAATAGTATCTGTCTAGTCACGCTCTTTGTTCTCTTAGATGTACATCATCACACAGATTATGAAGATAGCCAGGATATTCTAGAAAAGCTCTGGTGATCTTGCGTCTGTTTGTCAGAAAACTCATTCTCCAAAGATCCACGGAATCTTGTTTGCAAAAGTTCTTAAAATAGAAATATCTGGCTAGTTCATACACATAGCTGTTGGAGATGGTAAAGACCTATTGGGCTACCCAACCCCGCTCATTGCCTATATATCCCTCTAAGAATTTCTTAGCATCTTGTCCCGTCTAGTTTTTAAAAATGTATAGCTATTGAAGTGACTTTCATGACTTTCTTTCAGAGACCTTTCCACAGATTGCTAAATAAATGTGGCAAACTTTCCCCTTTAAGTTCATGCTATTAGTTGTAGTTAGACTTCTATACCCCAGTTCCTCTCCTCCTACATTTACTGAAATGTGTAACGGAGTCCTAACAGTTTGCTGTGCACTGTGCAGAACTTGGAGTAAGGCAGGGTGCCTGCTCTGAGGAGGCTAAACACTAAGAAGACAAACTCAGGGAATTTAAAACTAGATGAGCACAACGCATTGATGCACAGTTGTGCTACAATATTTTTGTATTTTGCTTAGTTTGTTGCTTTCATGATCCATAGCACTTCAGCTGTTGGATTTAAGGCTGATAGGTGTCATAGTTGAAGTATTTTAGAGTAACAAATGTTAAGATGGCAGCTCCCATTGAAAGAGAGAATTGCAAATTAAATTGAGTAGAGATAATGAAACCATGGCAGGGATGTTGCATTTAGTTAACCAAGGCTTTAATCACTGGAGTTCTAGTACAGAAAGTTACTCTTGGTGGTTCCCACCTCCCCTTCCTCCCCCAGTATGCTATATTTATCAGCTCCTTCTGAATCCAGGGAGTTGCCTGTAGGGGAGATGAGCATCCTCGTTCTGGCTTGGAGGACTGCTACAGCTTTGGATGACTAAAGATTCTGGAAGAGGAGGGAACCTTTGTTGCTACTGTGCTCCCTTCCTCTGGCATGAGAGACTATAGTTAATAGGAAGTGGAGATCCTTACAGCCAGTGCTGGAAAGAGGAAGAGGAGGTAACTTACCAGTAACTGTAGTTGTCTGAGTAGATTGTATGGATGAGTCTCTATTTCTGCAATGCATGTGCTCTTGGTGCCCAAACTGGTAACTGTCTGTATAGTAAAGTCACGTCTGCAGACATCAGATTGAACATCTTGAGTAAGGGTATATAAGGAGTAAGGGCCCAAGGACATTGTCTGAAGAAAGTTCTCCCCTCCCCCCCCGCCCCCGGTCTTGCCACCATAAGCTTTAAAAAACATAAGAAATATGTGGATTTAAAAAAAAAAATCTTACAGGCAATAGTGAAAGGCCCTTTAACATCTCTACAGAGTGGATTGGCTTTGTCTGGTGATGTCTGAGATCTAGGGGAAAACTAAGGAGACAGTCAGACTGATTTAGATGGAGGACCAAAGTTACTTTGGGTAGGAATGTAGGATGTGGGTGCAGTGCTTCCTGATATTTATGAAATGCCATATAAGGAGGGGTCTTTTATCAGGGTGTGCATTTCATTGACTCTTCAGGCTGATGTGATTTGTCACTTTGATTGCTGTCTTCTATGAAAGATAAAATGAGGCATGCTCCAAGAGGTTCAAAAGTTGACTCCATGGAAGCATAAGATTTAAGACCAACACAGGGCAGGTTAAGTGAGAAAATTCATGTAGACTTTTAACAGACAAAAACAACAACAAAAAAACCCCCATCCCAACAACCTCTTTACTATTGTGTGTGGAAAAACTGAGAACTGAATAGGACAGCAGGCTGATCTAGCTGCCAGATGAACTTTCATAGATTCCAAGGCCAGAAGGAACCGTTGTGATCATCTAGTCTGACCTCCTAAATAACACAGGCCATAGAACTTCCTCAAAATAATTCTTAGGGCATATCTTTTAGAAAAACTATCTTGATTTAAAAATTGCCAGTGACAGAGAACTTAATTGAACTTGAGGCAGACCCAGTCTCTTTAACAACTCTGAAATAGTTCAGTACGTTAGTGAATGAATATACCAGACACAATAAAAGATCCTTGTTAGAAGCCCAAGTAGAAAATCTTTTTTCTCTTTGTAGCATATGCTTCCTCCCCCATAACAGGGTTTATGGTTTTCCAGCAAAATTCAGTGGACTGGGCAAGGGACATGAGTTTGTCAAGGCCGTTGTATTGCAAGCTTCCAGAATCAGAAATCTGGATTGAGTATCTGTCTCTGACGAGATCTGGAAACAACTGATACATGAATTTGAGGACCTGATGAGTACCAGAACTGGCAAGCCCTTACTGAAACTATTAACACTGTATGGGATTTGTCTACTTTCTCTTTGACCCTTGAAAGTAACAGACATGGAGTTGTTTTGTAAACAGATCCACTGGATGTGTCCATTGCTACAAACAATTTTAAGGCCTAAAATTTTGCAGAATTCATGAAAGATTGCAGTCACCCAATAGGAGCTGCTGGGGACTCTGCCCTTCTGAAAATCAGGCTACTTAAGTGCCTAAATATGGATTTAGGGGCTTTACTTGAGGTGCCTATTTTTTTTTTTGTTTTAAATCTTGTTCTTTTCCCCCTTGCTAATTATTTGGAATGGTTGGTGGTTCAATGTATTTTAGTTGTCTGGGAAGAGGAATTTCAAGTGGGCTATGTAAATCTGAGTTGAAGTAGTCTTCAACACATGAAGTAAAAATTGAAGAAGAAGCTAGTTGCTTAGTTATATTCTGTGTTTCTGTACAATATCATCCAAGTTCTTTTTCTGCTCTTCAGAAATGTTTGTATTCTGATTTCATTGATTTGTTATAGTAATACTCTCATTCTCTCTCTCCCGCTTTCCTGAGATTAACTCTAGCTCTGTGTGGGGAAATATGTATTTTAAAGTATTGTGAAAAAACTGTCAAATTTACTAGAGAACAGAATAGAATAGTGAGGATCTAGCACTAGCCCAATGTGTTTAAGAAATCATTGTTAGCTTTTATTGCCTTAAACTGAGATCTGGGTTTTGCTCTCTCTGTATAAACTGCAACTGTGACTATTTGGGTTTAAGTATTTGATTGTAGTGCAAGTATAGTAAAGGAGGATGCGATTGTAAATTATACTTCCTGGAGCCTCTCAAATTCAATGACTGAATTTTATTTATTTGAGAACTTAAGCAAAATTGTCCTCCTAAGGTTGCTAGTTTGTCCCTTCTCACAGAAATTCCTCCTATATATTATTATTATTATTATTATTTTATTAATCTCTATGAAGGGTCGTGGAGAAGAGAAGCACTGGGTTTTTTTTGTTTTTGTTTGTGAGCAAATCCTTTAAGCTGTTAAATTGCACATTTATTGCTTGAGTTACAAAAGTTATATCGTGATTTCCATTGCCTGGAGAGAGAGATGATGGATGTGTTATAAAACATTTGCCATTCTACTTGTCTTGCAGTGTCAAATCTCATGAATTGTTAGCAACTGAGTGAATCAGCTTTAAGTGTGTCTATAGTAGTTTTGTATTCAGGGGTTAGGAAGTGGGGGAGAGAGGTTACTGACTGACCCACAGCTCAGTGGATTAGATTTGCAATGAATAATCCCAAAAGGGGAGTTTGATTTCCACAAGCGGAAGGAGAATATTTTAAACTTCTTTCCATTTTATTTTTGTATTTGGGGTTTCCTTTTGCCTGTTGGTGGCACAGCTAAGTTACTTAGAACCTACGTAAACCAGATTTTTTTTAAACAGACTTTTTAGTCATATAATAAAGTGACAGCCTTAATCTTAAGAATTGCCTACTTTAACGTGTGATTTTTGCTTTGTCTATCTAGACTTTTTGGACAGGAGATTGGTGCCAGTACTTTTATTACCACTGTTAAAGCAAAAACTATAATTACATTGTCAAAATAATATTTATAGTATTATTTTCAGAGAATAATTGTGGGAATGTGATGAATATATTATACTCATCAAAATTTTATGTAAACATCATGAGTTTTTTTTTTTTTATTTGAGCTATTGGTATTGTGTTTGGACTTCATGCTTTTCCAATCTGTAAAAATAATATTGGGATTTTCTTGGTCTTTGTAGCATTTGCAATTTGTATCCTTTAAAGATCAGTTGATTAAACTATCTGGTTGAAGTAAACTTGTACAGGTGAGTCGCATCATACACACATTTAACTTACACAAATTCAACTATATGCGCTTGGCAAAAAAAAAAAGAAAAATAACAAGATACCTGTAAATAGTGCGGGCGATTCCGCCCACCATTCCACTCAATGAGCGTATGCCCCGGAGTGAGCGTGAGATGGGAGATGTGAATCTGCTGTTCCCTCAGTCGGTCTCAGTTCCTGCGTGTCTCTCATAGTGTGAGCATCTCACCGCACTGACTGTGATTCTAGTGTTTAAAGATACTGTACTATTTTTCGTACAACATGGCCCTTAAACGCAAGCCAACTACTTCAACTGGTGCTCAACTGAAGAAACAGTGATCTGTTCCAATGCTGTAGGAAAAACTGGCTGTGTTGGACTTATTGAGAGACGGTATGTCGGTCTCCAACATGGCATGTAAATATGGCTGCAACAAATCTAGCATCTGTGCTATCAAGATTTGAGAGAGAGAAATTCGTCAAGCCATGTCATCAAGTGCTCCAATAACTGCTAAGATTACGAGGTAGGTGTGTGATAAGACTTTAGTGAAGACTGAAAAGGCATTAAACTTATGGCTGGAAGACATTAACCGTAAACATGTGCCTATCGATGGCAACACGTTGCGAGAAAAGGCTCTTAGCCTCTATGTGCTGTTCAGACCTCACGCAGAAGAGGGACAGCCTTCTGATGAGAAGGAATTCAAAGCCAGCCAAGGTTGGCTTAACAGTTTTAGGAACCGCTTTAACCTCAAAAACGTGCAGACTGCTGGTGAAGCTGCATCTGCCAGTGAAGAGACAGCAAAAGCCTTCCCTGAACAATTAAAGAAAATCATAGAAGAAAAGGGCTATCTTCCGGAACAAATTTTTAATGCTAACGAGACGGGCTCTTCTGGAAAAAAAATGCCCAACCGCACTTACACTTCGAAATCAGAAAGACAAGCCGCTGGCTTCAAAGCAACTAAAGACCGTGTGACTGTGTCGTTTTGTCCCAATGCTGCTGAGCATTTAATAAAGCTGGGCTTGCTCTACAGGGCTCCAAATGCCCGTGCCCTAAAAGGCAAGAACAAAAATCTCCTGCCTGTGTTCTGGCAATCAAATAAAAAGGGTTGGGTGACGGCAGCATTATTTCTGGATTGGTTCCACAAGTGTTTCATTCCAGAGGTCAAGCAGTACCTTGAAGAGAAAGGACTTGACTTTAAAGTGTTGCTGATCGGAGACAATGCTCCTGGCCACACTGTGGCACTCCGGTTTTGCATAATGATGTAGAAGTAGTCTTTCTCCCCCCCAGTACCACCTCCAACCTCTCGATCAAGACGTGATTTACTGTTTCAAGCCACATACACGAGGCTTACGTTCTCACGGATACGTAGCACCATGGATGCTGATCCCAATCTTAATGTGATGGAGTGTTGAAAGTCCTTCAACATTGCATCACTTATATTAAACAGGCAATGGATGCAGTCAAGCCTGAAACAGTCAATGCATGTTGGTGAAACCTATGGAAAGAATGTGTGAATGATTTTAAGGGTTTCCCGACCATTGACAAAGAAGTGAAACACATTGTTCAGGTGGCCAGGCAAGTGGGTGGTGATGGCTTCGTCGACATCCTTGAGGAAGAAATTGAAGAATTAAGTGAGAGCCATAGAGAAACATTGACTAACAAAGAGTTAGAGGAACTGATAAAATAATCTACAGAAGACGAAGATGACGACGATGAACAGGAAGATCCAGCAAGTTGGAATCTTCATAAATTTGCTGAAGTGTTCCAAGCAGCGAAACACTGGAATGATTTAATTTCTGAATACGATCCCTTTCTGGAATGAAGCCTCAAAATCACATGTAGTATTATGGACGATTTGAGACCATATCGAGAAATGTTTGAGCAGCTCAAGAGACAACAGCGACAGTTGCCGAACACCATATTTTTCAAGGAAAAACAACCAGCAGCAGATGAGCCTACACAATCAACTTCTTGAGCTGAACCAGAGCCAACCACTTCATCTACGACTCGCTCTCTGTCACCCAAGCTCTCCGTCACATCCGTCTCCTGGTTCGACATCAAGCCCTGACGACCCCCTGTAATTAAAGATACAGTACTGTAAAGTCATATTTTGCATATGTACTCTTTATTATATACTGCATGTTACTGTATACATTGTACAGTAATATGTATAAATGTATAGGGTTGTATACACAACCATGTACAGTATACTGTATTTTATGGCCAATTCAAGGGTAATTTTGACTATGTGATTTTTCACCTTACGCTCTGACTTTAGAACCTAACCCCCGCGTAAGATGTGACTCCACTGTATTGACATTTTAGTTGCATATTTCCACAGTTGTACTACTTACAAAAACCTTTCTCTTTAAAGCATTTCCTCCCCCTAATTATGGTATTATGATTCAGCACATTTATTTATAACTTACTTGCTTGATAGATAGATAGGGTGACCATATTTCCCTATGCTGAATACGGGACACCCGGTAAAATTACTCGTATTCAAGCGAGTTCAACAGCACTCAGTCGTACAAATGTTCAAATTAACATCCAGTTTACTGAGCTCCTGTTAAAGAAATACTGCGTAGTTTTTATTTACCTTCTTATCTTTAAGGCTTTAGGGTTCACTTGGGGAAGGGTGGTACACACATCCCTACCCTCCACACACACACACACACACACACACACACACACACACACACACACACACACACACTCTCTCTCTCTCTCTCTCTCTCTCCCGTACACCTCTCACACTGTGTGTGTGTGTGCGCGACCGACTGACCTGACCCTACCTGCCTGGCTGGGCGCCTGGGACAGACCCGTCTCTCCTGGTATCTGGCAGTGAGGCAACATGTGGGAGGGGAGGAGCATGCAGGGTCACACGCCCCCCCCCCCCCCCCTTCCCCAGGGTTCACACCAGAATGTGGCCAGCAGCAGCCTTTTGGCACTGTGTGGGAGGGAAGGGACTGGAGTTGCTTCTAGCCCCTCCACACTGCTCCCGTGTACCTGGAAGCAGCTTTGTCCCTTCCTGCCCGCACAGTGTCGAAAGGCAGCTAACACCTCAAGGCTGCTGATGGCCATCGACATAACCCAGCCGCCTCCTGTCCTCTGGCTATAGCGTGGGCAGGAAGGAGTTAAGCCCTAAGGATGTATTGTGCACCAGGGCCAAGGGAATCTGACACCAGGGGCTTCAGCAAACCTGGCCAGAGAGGTGGCTCAGGAGGGGAGGGTGGCTAAGGGATGGAGCAGCCCTGCGCTCCCTCGGGGCAGGACCCAGGACTGGGCTGTGTGTGAAGAGGGTACAAAGCCCCTGCCCGGGGGGCTGCTGAGGAACCTGCAGTTTTGGGGCATGAACAGGCTGGAAATTGCTTCTGCCGCCACTCCAGCTCTTAGCTGAGGGGTGGAGAGGCTTCCTTATGCCAGCGTTGTGCGGGGCTTTGGCACGTACAGGGCTTGGCTCTTCCTGGACAGTGCCCTGGGCTTGAGGGTCTTGGGCTTTCCTGGGGCGCATGGTGTCCCAGCAAGAGGCAGTGGGGGAAGGAAGGAGCCTGATAGCCAGGCTGCTTGTGAGTTCAGCACTCCGACTAGGGGCTGGTTCTCCGCACAGTGCTGGAAGTGGGACGCGCCCTGCCGGGGAGATATGAAGGGGTAGCAGCGGGGCTGTGGGGTGAGGGGGGGCGTGAAGGGGCAAAGCAAGGAGAGGACAATGAGAGGGGAAGGATGTAAAGGGCCGATGGGTGGAAAGCAGGGATGACATGTAACTGGCTGGCACCTGCCTGCACTCGCCAACCACTGCAGCTCTCAGCCAGTACCAGACAGAAACAGGCCCGGGCCCTGCTGGCCAAGAGCTGGCATGCACCGGCGCTGCTCTGACAGACCAGCAGAGGGAGTGGCCTGCCCCATGCACTGCACCTGCGCCCCACCCCCAGCCTTGCACACCCACCCCCATCGTTGGCCACTGGACTGCCCCTCTCACCGCTGGTGGGCGGGTGGCTGGTGAGCAGGGATCTGGTTTTGCCCATTTGTAAGAAAAAGTCTGGACAGCTGCAGGAGGGCTTAAATATGGGACTGTCCCTTTAAAATATGGGACGTCTGGTCACCCTATTGATGATTAGTTAATCTGTTCATTCTTAGAACCATTGTATAAGTTTTTGTGCTGGTGTACTGAAATATAAATTGAAAGTAAATTTTAGTGCCCTTTAGAGATGCCGGATTAGCAGTTTCTGGGTGCACCTGCAGTAAAAAATCTTGTACCTGTTTTCCAGCAAAAGTACAACTGCAAATGAGCTAACAATAGTGTAAGTACTGCTGCAGACAAGGCTTGGACATTTTTACTGTTGGCTCATGATAATTTAGCAGATTTTCATAACCACAGTAAAAATACTTCAGCCTTGATTACACTTCTGCTTCCACTGTTGCCAGCACTAGAGCAGCTGCACTGTCTGTAGGAAAATGGGGACAAACTTTTCTGGAGACTGAAATCTTTTGTTTATCCACAGAACATTTACAGCAAGGACTGCAGCAGTGCAAGCTTCTCTGCAATTAAGTGTCGGTCCTTGACGGTCAGGATTCAATCTTTAGGGATGAGTTTAGTTTTCATGTTCATTCACAACATGATCCAAAGCCCACTAACATCAGTGGAAGACTCCAATTGATGTCAGTGGATGTTGGATGAGGCCCTTAAACCTTGGCCTCTCTTCTGAGGTTGCAAAGTGCAGGTGAGGGGACAGTTCTGATGCCCACTTCAGTTTTCACAAAAGAACTGGACTGATGCTATCAGCACATGACAATGTATGGATTTATCTAAACTCTGGGCTTCTGCAAATTGAGTGTTGCTGCTCCATCCAAAGCGCTTCTGCTTCAGGTCCTGGCTAGATGACTGCAGTGGTTTCAACAGAGTGGGTAATATTCTCAAATCAGTTGTTTTCAACCTGTTGTCCGCGGACTCCTGGGGCGGTCTAAGATTTCCACAGGGGTCTACACCTATTTTGACATTTTTTAGAAGTCCACAAATGAAAAAAGGTTGAAAACCACTGTGTGGTGGTGGCATGTGCAGGCACAGCTAACCATGCTTCATTGCTCTTTCCTTGCCTGGAAAAAAGATTTTGACATGATCATGCCCTGCAATGTTAGTATAGTAGATTAAGCTTTATGTAATGCAGTGACAGTCATCTTGACTAGATGCCAAGATTATTGTTTTAAGTCTGATGCATCTCTGTTAACACACATGGCTTGGCTTTCTACTCCACAGAGCGAATATGGAAACTTTATTCAAGCCTGACCTTTTTCTTATTTTTCTCATTTCACAACAGCTGGATCAGAGTAAATATTAGAGGGTAAGAAGCTCATATGCACTAGAGCAGTGGTTCTCAACTAGGGGTTTGGGGCCCCTGGGGGGGGGCGCAAGCAGGTTTCAGGGGGTCCGCCAAGCAGGGCTGGCATTAGATTTGCTGGGGCCCACGGAGAAAGCTGAAGCCTCACCACATGGGGTAAAGCCTGGGGCCCCGAGCCCCGCCATCCGGGGCTAAAGCTGAAGCATCAGCAACTTAGTTTCACGAGGCCCCCTGTGACATGGGGCCCTGGGCAGTTGCCCTGTTTGCTACCCCCTAACGCTGTCTCTGTTTTTCTGCCCGTAGAAAGCCAATTGTGGTACAGGTGGGCCATGGAGATTTTATAGCATGTTGAGGGGGCTCTCAGAAAGAAAAAGGTTGAGAATGGAAGAGAAGGGTAGGTTAGGGGTGTGTGGGGTGAGAGGATTCCTGTGAGTCGCTGCTTGAATGAGAAGTTATCTGTGCTTGTGCACAAGTGGGAGATTCTGTATTTTTCAGTTGTGTTGTATGAGTCAGGATGACAGACAGTAAAACTCCACTCATTCTTCATTCTGATTATTAGTTCATGAACATTAGGCCAAATCTTGCCCAGATAGATACACCTGCGTGACCCTCATTGACTTCAGTGGATTTGCATGGGGGTAGCAGGGAGCAGACTTTGGAACAGTGCCTTTAAAACCTAGTGTGGTGTCGTCATACCGGATGACAAATTAACAATTTACTGTACATCTTGGAATATTTTAATCTCAGAATTATGTCAGTTTCTGTGATACTTAAGAGAATTATTTTTGATTTCTGCACCAGAAGGCAGTGAGGCTTTGAGCTGAGTTAATGTAAATCTTCATCCTGCCCTCTGGGGAGGGGAAAAATTAAATTGAATGTATACTTTATGGTTGCAGCAATAAATAGATTGGTGGGATCCATTACGAGGGTTCCCCTCTGCTAGTCAGTGTTGCTGCTTTTAGGCAACCCGTGTATCTGTGTGCAAGATCATGGAAAACAGAACAATTTGGAGGCTTTCTAGCATGAACTGCCAAGATCTTGTTGATTTGTGACACATGCATGGTGCAGTCTCTTTATCATGAAAGTTGAACTTACAAATGTAGAATTATTTGTTTTTAGTGCAATTATGTTAAAAATATGTAAAACTGTAGAGCCTGCAAGTCCCCTCAGTCCTTGCTATGGATATGGAAAGATTTTACCTCAGGATTTTAGCATTCAATAGGGAAATGAGTTGTGTAGGAGGCTTTTTTATTTTTTTTTCTTGCTGCTTGGTTAGCCTTTATTATGTGTACTATATTGTGGGTGTCTCCTTTAGAGGAGTCTTAGCTTATTGAAGGGGTAAGATTTTTTTTATCACAGAAAGTCAGTATTCTGGAGGTGGGAGGGGTGTGTGTTGTGCAGGAAAAGGGTGAAGTCTTGATGCTGCTCCTGTTGGGTTGAGTTTCTGAGCTCACCCGGCTCGCCTCCTGTCCAAAGAGGAAGAGAGTTTCATCTTCGAAATCTGCATTCAGTATTGTGGGAGGACAGAGGATGGGGGAGCAAGCAATGACTTGTGCAGGAGGAGGGTGTGGGAGGTGTCTTGGTGCTGCTTCTGGAAGGGTGGTTTTTGGTACTGGGCTTGCCAGGCTTATCTCCTTTTACTGAGCTAGGTGGGCTCCCTTCAGCCGAGCGAGCCCTTGTTTGCGAGGGAAGGTGGATATTACCTCAGGGACTCGGCATGTTGCAGGGGAAGAGAGGCTGGTGCAGGGAGGCTGAGCTCACCAGGACCCTGTTCTCCGAGGTGTGTACCCCCCCCCCCCCCCCGAGTGAGAGGCAGGGGGAAATGGGGCACGGCAGGGTCAGGTCCCTACCTTTCCGGGATAGGAGCCACTTCCTCTCCTCTCCTTTCTTCCTGACCTCCGGAGGCAGATTGGGTTACTGTGCCTGACCGAACACTGTTAGGTCTCTCTGCAGCCGATGCCTCCCTCCCTGCCCAGAGGTATGTGATTAACTGTTTTTAAAAGAAAAAAAAAGTTAATTTTGTTTTCATTTAATCTCAGGCATTAACTGTGATTGACAGCGCTAATAATTATAGAATCATATAAATACAGGGCTGGAAGAGACCTCAAGAGGTCATCAATCCAGCCTCCTGTACTGAGGCTGGACCAAGTAAACATAGACTGTCTTGTCCAACTTGTTTGTAAAAATCTTCAATAATGGGGATTCCACAACCTCCTTTGGAAACCTATTCCAGAGCTTAACTACCCTTATCTTTAGAAAGCTTTTCCTAATATCTAACCTAAATCTCCCTTGTTGGAGATGAAGCCCATTACTTTTTGTCCTACCTTCAGTGGACTGGGAGAACAATTGATCACTGTCCTATTTATCTCAGCCCTTAACATATTTAAAGGATATTATCAGGAGCCCTCTAAGTCTTTTTTTTTTTTTTTTTTTTTTTCCTCAGAACTAAATGTGCCCATTTTAAAAAAATCTTTCCTCATGAGGTCAGGTTTTCTAAACTTTTTTTCATCTTTGTTGCTCTACTTTGGAGTCTCTCCAATTTAGCCACATCTTTCCTAAAGTGTGGCACCCAGCTGAGGTCTCACCAGTGCTGGGTAAAGCAGGACAGTTACCTCTTGTGTCTTACTTACGACAGTCCTGTTAATACACCCCAGAATATTAACTAGTTCCCTAGTATGCTTTAATTTACTCCCATTCTAAAGTGGGTTAGCTTTTTTTGCAACTATATCATATCATTGACTCTCATTTAATTTATGATCCACTATTACCTGCAGATCCTTTTCAACAGTACTACTACTTAGCCTGTTCTTCATTTTGTAGTTTGTGCATTTGATTTTAATTTGCATTTGTCGTGAACTTTATTTTGTTGATTTCTAACTAATTCTCCAATTTCTCAAGGTCATTTTTGAATTCTCATCCTCTCTTCCAAAGTATTGCAAACCTTCCAGCTTGTCATCTCTAAATTTTTAGAAGCATGCTTTCCACCCCACTTTCCAAGTCATTGATGAATATATTGAATAGTACTGGGACCAGGACTGACCCCTGCAGAACTCCACTTGATACATTCTCACAGTAGACAGCAAACTGTTGATAACTACTCTTTTATTATGGTCTTTCAATCAGTTGTACACCCACCTGATAGTAATTTCATCTGGACCACACTTCCCTACTTTGCCAATGAGAATGTAATGTGGGACTATGAAAGAAGCTTTACTAAAATCAAGGCATATCACATCTACTGCTTCCCCCCTCCAATCCACTAGGCCAATGACCCTGTCAAAAAAGGAAAGTAAGTTTCTTTGGTATTATATGTTCTTGAAAAATCTCTATGCTGGCTTCTCCTTATATCCTTGTTATCCTCCAGGATGGGTTCTTGCAAATTGATTGGTTAATAAGTTGTTCCAATATCTTTCCAGCTACAGATGTTAGGCTGACTGGTCTTAATTTCTAGAACAATTATGTAGATATATATTCAAGAAAATATTTAAAAATAATTTTTTATTATACTTTATCACGGGGATGTCAAACATGCAGCCCCCACAAAGTTAAAACCCTTTACTCACAGTACTGTGTTATCAGTTAATGCACAGAACATGATACCTAATTAATTGTTGGAATGTCACAGATTGGAAGGAATACTTCATGTTGATTTGCCATCATTGGCAAACAAGAAACGGATAAGTGGTATTAATTACACATTGGATGAATTTCAGAAAGGAAATTGGTTTCTTAAAAGGTCTCCAGTTCCCTTCTGTACACTTGTTTCAGATGAAGCTCTAGAACAGTGAGTTTGGTGGGCATAACACATCACCCAAATGCTCTTTCCAGGTTTGCTTGCAATCTCAAACTCCATCAAATTTTGAACGAAACATGAGTGGCTGGGATGAATTCCCCAGAAATAACCAAGCTCTATATAGACTCATTGGGTGGGGTTAAATGCCTAGGTGGGACAATTTTAAAGGTACAGAATGAGCTTACTCGCACTGGCAACCCTTTTGAATATGATGGACTGGAGCTCATTAATATCATCGATCTGGAACTGCAGAGTCGTTGAGTGGTGCTGGGAGCGGGACCTGCTGTGCGATTGGGATCGACACATGGATCAGTGTAGCAAGTGGGAGTGTTAGCATGACCTGGACTGGTGCCAGCACTCTGTTTTATCAGTGGTGTCAAGGGCTGGAGCATTGCCGGTTTGCCTCGAGACAGTGCCACTCGATGTGGTACTGGAGACTTGGCACGAAGCGTGGGTGACCTCGCCGCTGTCATGATGATGAGGCCCCTCGCGGCCTCAAAGGTATCCGGGGTTGTCATAAATATAAAGGGAAGGGTAAACACCTTTAAATCCCTCCTGACCAGAGGAAAAACCCTTTCACCTGTAAAGGGTTAAGAAGCTAAGATAACCTCGCTGGCACCTGACCAAAATGACCAATGAGGAGACAAGATACTTTCAAAGCTGGAGGGGGCGGGAAAACAAAGGGTGTTCTCTGTCTGTGTGTTTTTTTGCCAGGACCAGAGCAGGAATGCAGGTCAGAACTCCTGTAAAGAGTTAATAAGCAATCTAGTTAGATATGTGTTAGATTCTGTTTTGTTTAAATGGCTGATAAAATAAGTTGTGCTGAATGGAATGTATATTCCTGTTTTTTGTGTCTTTTTGTAACTTAAGGTTTTGCCTAGAGGGGTTCTCTGTGTTTTGAATCTGATTACCCTGTAAGGATTTTACCATCCTGATTTTACAGAGGTGATTCTTTTATTTTCTTGAATTAAAATTCTTCTTTTAAAAACCTGATTGCTTGTCCATTGTTCTTAAGATCCAAGGTTTTGGGTCTGTGTTCACCTGTACAAATTGGTGACGATTTTTATCAAGCCTTCCCCAGGAAAGGGAGTGTAAGGCTTGGGGGGATTTTTGGGGGGGAAAGATGTTTCCAAGTGGGCTCTTTCCCTGTTGTTTTTGTTAGACGCTTGGTGGTGGCAGCAATAAGGTCCAGGGACAAAAGGTAAAATAGTTTGTACCTTGGGGAAATTTTAACCTAAGCTGATAAAAATAAGTTTAGGGGTTTTTCATGCAGGTTCCCTCATCTGTACCCTAGAGTTCACAGTGGGGAAGGAACCTTGACAGGGGTGGACGGCAGTTCCACCTTGATGATGTGGGCTGGGGAGTCCAATGGCACTGGACTTGACGGTCCTCCTTGCGGGGCCAAAGTCGACGGTGCCATCTCTGCAGACTTCGGCACTGGGTGCTCCTCATGAGGACGCACCCCACTGGCCAGCTCTAGAGGGGTGGACATCTGTGATGGAGAGCTGCTCCTCCCTTGCTTCTGGTGCTGCTTCTGCACCAGGGCGCGGGAGCGGTGCTGGGTCGATCCCGCTGGTTTTGGCGGCAGTGCTGCGGGTCTTTGCCAGAGTCCTTCCGTGCTGCCGCTTCCACCACTATCGCTGGGGCACTACACACCAATGAACTTGGCTCCGGGTCTTGCTGCGCCGGAGGAGGCTGAGATCTAAGCACCGCGTCCATAAGCAGCTGCTTGAGGCGAAAGTCTCACTCTTTTTTGGTTCTGGGGCGAAAGCCCTTACAAATCCTATACCAATCAGCTTGGTTAACCTCCTCCAGACACTTTAGACAAGCGTTGTGGGGGGTCGCCCGTTGGCATGGGCTTGCTGCAGGACTTGAACCCCTGGGACTTGAGCATGTAAGCCCTCCCAAGGAAAAGCGGTTGGGACAGAGGGTAAACCCCCCCAGCCCAACCGCGAACTACTAATACTAACTAACACGTAAAACTAAGTAATACGTATAGAAAACAACAAACAGTGAAGCTAGGGAAAATTGGTAGAACTTGCTGAGTAAGATGCCACAGTTCCAACGACCGTCACTGGCAGGAAGAAGGAACTGAGGCGGCGCCAGGTTGGCAGGGTCATATTCAGAGCGCCATGAAGACACCGCTCCAGGGGGCTCCACAGCTCATCTGATGGGTTCTGCTAGGGGGAGAACTTTCTGAAGGCTGTGTGTGGCGCGCTCACCTAATTGGAATCTATATGAGCAACGCGTCTTGAAGAACAACAGTTACAAGAGATGAGTAACTGTTTTCTATCTAGATTCATTGGGTGGGGTTAAATGCCCAGCAGGGGCCATTTTAAAGGTACATAATGAGCTTACTTGCACTGGCAACCCTTTTGCAAATGATGGACAGGAGCTCATTAATATCATGATGAAAGCAGTTTTCAGGGGTGATATAGCTAAACATGTCAATTGAATGTATACTTTGGGTCACAACTTGCATGAAGCTTTCAAAACCCAAAGAATTGCCAATGCTCTGTCAATCTATGGGCTCCAATAAAGAAGAACAGACTGAAGCTGTGCTCGAATGAAGAGAAGAAAGTCAGAATGAAGGTGGCAGGGATTATTAGAGAGCCAATTGCAGACAATTCACTGTTTGCTCGTCTCCTGGTTGTGTTCAGATCTAAGTGTGATGCTGATGTATGAGAGTCTTTAGGAAAGTTTGAGATCTCCGTGGTACCTTGAATGCGACGGAACAATGTGTATGTTCCAGGCATAAAACAAACTAACAAACGCCTTGCATGGTCTTCCTAAGCTGGCACCTACTGACATGACTCCTATAGTGGTCATAGTTGGTATGGCTGAGGTAGAAGCTCTTGACAAACCAGAAGCTGTTAACACTAGCTGATATTTGGCCAAACACTTCATTTGAAGTTACAGAGAGAACACTGGACCTATGACAAAGTCCACCTGGTGTTTGACATGTATGCAGAGGAATCAGTTAAAAATATTACCAGAATGAAGACTCCATAATATTGCACCTGTCCAGGACAAAATCACGGACTCCATGAATGTCTCCAATGTTACAGTGACAAAGCTGCTGTCTCATACTCTCATGAAGGATGAGGTAATCGCATACCTTGTAGCAAAAATTCTTGAAGAATTTCATTGTTGCATGGCATAATGAAGCTGCTGCCTCGCACCGTTCAGTGTGTTTCTTTGTGGTTCCCACAGGGAGGTGCTATTAAACTCCAGATGTTGCACAAGACACAGGTGTTCTAGTGCAGTGTGTGAGAGATGCTACCCAGGAGTTCAGCAAGATTCTGGTTTTGTGCCTGCTGCTGGGGAACGGCATCTCTGTATATCTCACCGAGATGTGTTCCTATTATTCAGACCATTAAAAGCTGCTGCACTGTCAAGTTTCCTCACTCTTTTGGGATGTGACAGTACTGGAAGGTTGGCTGGAAAGACCAAATTATCTAAATTGGAAGGCATTTGATTTCAGCATCTGAAGACACTCTGCTTGCTCTGAAGATGCTTGCAAGAGCTGAGACGGTCACTGATGTGTGTGGGGGGGTCATAAATGCACTGGAAGCATTCATATGCTGAGTGAGGATCAACATTTATTACACTTCCAGTGTTACGGTGATATTTTCCAAGAAGCTGACAGGTGGAGAAAATTGCTACCGACAAGAGGTGCTTTTATACTGCCATCAAGTGGGTAAATTATAAAGAAATGAAATGACTCTGGGATGATTGAGCTCATCCAAAACTAACTTCCCCTGTTTTGCCCGGATGGGTCTTGGAAGATGGACTGATCACACCAGCTATACCTGAATACCGTGCACGACTGAATCGATCCTTCAGCTAATAAAATATGTGTGCAAAGATCAGATGCTAACCACCGTGCAAATGTATGGCCAACTATTTTCCCTCTATGGATATGTGTGACTGCTGCATGAGTCAGTGTGACTATTCTTCGCAGTGATACCTTACATAGAGACGGTACTGATGATGACTTGGATGAATAAATGTTTTCTGTCTGATGTGTCAAGGTTAAATTTCCTAGGATTACCAAAGGTCAATGTCTTCTGTTAATATAAGTAGTGCATCCCTGTTAAAGTGTAATTTTAAAAATGTTGAATTTTTTGAAATTTTCTTGACTATATATCTACATAGTTGTTCTAGGTTTATCAAGTTTGATACGTGCATTTGTGGGAGAAAGGGTTATCATTTAAAAGCTAACTTGACTCATTTCTGATGATGTATTATCAAAATTTCTACCAATGGTAGGACCTGTAGCTGGGAGCCTGGAGGGCAGCAAGTCCCCCCTGCTATACTGCAGGGGGTGACACCATTTAAATTATGATTCTTTAGATTTTTATGAATCAAATGACACCTCCCTTATCTTTCTATCACTAACGTGCCCAAAGAATGGGACTTTACTACATTATGCTCTCAAGCTATTTTGTGTCTTGCTGTATTCCTTTTCGAACAGAAGTCTGGGTAATTCAAATCCCCCATTACTACCAGGTCTTGTGTGTTGGATATTTCTGTTGTTTGTTCTGGAAATGCCTCATCTACTTCCTCTTCCTGATTTGGTGGTCTATAGTAGACTCCCTTCATGATGTCATTCCTGTTTTCTTACCCTTTTATCTTCACTCTGCGACTTTCAACTGGTCTTGTTCTCGCTTCCTTCTGGATTTCAGAACATGTGTGTATATTCTGAGATCCTCCAGGAGATGCTGGATGGAGGGGGAAGGAAAAATTCCAAGGGTGGGAGCTACACAATGGAGAGCTGGTGCTAGAAAACACCAATCCAGACTTTCAAACTTTTGTGAATGGATTTGCAGGTAACCCTGACATGCATCATTTAAACAGACTGGGTTTGCCACTTATCCATTGTTTGGAGCCACTGAAACGTTTATTCCTGAATCTGTTCCCTGGCTGTGGCTCCAATTAAGAGTTTGATCTTATGAGTGGTTGAGTGCCTTCAATTTGTGTCAGAATTATGTCCTAAATAGGCATGCCAGTTAACAGGGCTATGATTTAAGGAAGGTGTGTGGATGTATAAATATGTGAAACCAGTTATTTGTTTTTCCACTTAGGATTTGGAATTAAAAAAAATCAATCTTTTTTGGTAGTCATTTTTCTGCACATGTCTGCATGCATCAAATCAATACTAATATAACACCCTCAGAATATAAAATATTATTAGTAACCATTTATATTATGGTTGTGCTGAAAGGCCAAAATTGGATTGGGTGCTAAAACAATCCACGTGTGCAAAGGCAAATAAATAAATAAATAAATTAAATAAACACTGACTTCCAACAGAAGTAACCCCAGACAGAAAATAAAATGACTGAAAACCAACAAATAACTTTAAATAGAAAAATAACCTTTAAATTATTTGAAATTAGGCTTAAATGAATTAATACTTGCATGCAATATGCAACCAAAAATAAAGGATGGGAAACTACTGTTCTTCCTGGCTGGCATTCTACATGTTGTTCTAGTTTTTTGATCCATGCTCTGTATTGTGTAGTGTGTCCTGCTTTCATACCATGAATAACACACAGTGGTTGGTCAATCCTCTTAATTATTTTTCTTGATTTCTTGGAATGATTTTAATCCAGGTTGAGACTTCCAAGTGCTTTGAGGTTGGCTGATTTCATGCAACAAATTTTTAAAGAGACACTCTTGACTGGGTATAGACTCAAATTTTAGGTTGAATAAAGAAAAAGCTTTTAAATATTCTAATATGAAAAGAAAGTCTATAAATATAGGCCCCAAGCTTGCAAATGCTTAAGCACATGCTTAACTTTAGAAGAGAGTATTCCCAGGAATGCATTTTCACTACTTATGGGGATATAAGAGGAGTTCCATCTGTTGTTCCCCAGTCCTTTTAATTATAGAGGATGAGTCTATGATGGAGAACATCAGAAGCAATTTTCTAAAAAGAGAAAAATATAATTTTTAAAAGACCAGAGGTTCAATATGCAATAACTTTCCTAGCTTTGAAAATCCCAAACACACTTCTGTTATTATGTTCAATGTCTTTTGCTAATGCTGTACAAAATTAATTATGTGTGATCCAGTAGCCTGCTGAAGAGCGGACCCTTATACTGGTGAATAGTTTTTTGTTGTTGTTGTTTTAAAATCTAGCATTATGAGATCTTTCAGGTACTTAATTGACATTAGATTGACCCAATGTGAACTATTTTTCTCTTTCCCATGAATTTTAAGTATATTGATCTTCCATTGATTGCTTCCGGCTTTTTCAAATTCACTTACAATTTAATATTTTAAAACTAATATGATTTTAAAAAAAACTAAGGGCTAATTCTCCTTTTTGGTAAAATTAGAATGAATTGTTGTAATAAAAATGTGATGATATGCCCAGCCATTGCTTTTCCAGTTGCAGGACCATTGTCCTGACACTGTACATATATTCCATGAGCATTAGAGCTTACATACTATCTGGAAGGAAAAACTTAAAATTAAAAAATTATTTTCCTTTGGGGGCAAGAGAGAAATCTGTTAAGCTCAACATTCTTTATATTCCACAGAGGGTAAAAATTGTTCGACATTCTGCATTGCAGCAAGTGCAGTGTAGTCAGTGAAGAAGAGTAACCAGTTGCTATCCATTAATTTCATTTACAGAAATAGAATGTTAAGCACTTTGTGTATTTTAATAAGTTTAAATGACAGGGCCCACATATGTATTGTACATTCAATCTGAGTAGTCTAGACAGACTGTTATCCAAGGAAAATACATTTTCATCAGTATTTGTGGTATGATTCATGGTGGTGAAGAGGCAAATAACTCTTTATGACTGGAAGTTGCTTTAACTTGCAGCCACAAGGGAACAAGTCAATAACTGGATGACAGTGGTGGAAACTAATATTTATTTAGCAGTAGAGGTCTACACCTTATGCAGTGTTCTCAGGTCAGATTTTCCAGCAATGGCAACTGTCAACAAACATGCTACCAGTATCTACAGATAACTTCAAGTAGGCTAACTAAAATTTCATACCTATTCTCATTTGAAAGGTTCACAGGTGACTAAAATTAGTGTCTAGTAAGGTTTCAAGGAATCCAAATTCAATATTAGTACAGACTCTCAACCTCTTTAAGTTGACTGTTTAATGTAGAAGAGAGCAACATAATATATTTACTTTATCTTGGATAGCTAATAATAAGCCAGTAAATAGATGTTAACAAAACTTTTATTTGACATTTAAACCTAGCTTTGAGCCACAGTTGGGTAAGCCTCATGATAGGCTGTAATATTGCAGTTGTAGGACTGTAGTCGTTTGACTTACATGGGTATATTTTTGTATCTGTATGTATTATCTTCGGATGGTTGGACTAATTCATTGGCTGAATGGCTTGCTATTTATTAAAATATGTATTAAAAAGAAAGGGAAAATACCTATAGTGCAGCATACTTGCAAGTAGCTGATCAAGTATTCTGTTGTATATTTCAACAGACGGGGGGTAGCTGGTGTCTCTACTTGGCCACAAATGATATCTGTTCAACTATAAACTATAGACAAATTTTTCCAAAGCGATAAAAGTGATTGAGCACCCATTCTGTGTAAATAAGGCCCCTTCCACAGCATGTTAAATTGCAATTGTAATAATCCTGAAAATATTTATTAAAATATTTAGCAACCAGGAAGTAGCTTCCATTTATGTACAGTTGGCATAAAACTATAACATTGTATCCCTATAAACGTTTTTAAAATATTATTGCGAACGTGGTGAAAAGTGTGCTGTTTGAAAGAAAATGTATAGTAATGGTTGTACACTGGAGAATTGGTTCAAAAAAGATATTCTGGGTAAAACTGCATTCCACTTTGAACAAAAATGATTAATCTATTTGCTGCCCAAGTAAGAGCTGCTAAGCAGCTCTTAAACTTTCTACCTTTAAACTAAACAACAAACTTGTTGGAAATATCTTCTCTTCTTCTTGTGGTGCTAAAGGAAACTAATCTAGTATGCAAGTTAACCTTTTAAAAGGTAATGGGTGAAATCGTGGCTCCATTGAAGTTAATGGCAAAACATGTATTGACTTTGGGGGGGGGGGGCACAATTTCACCAATACAGGACCTGAGCTGCAATGAGCTGCTATGGAAGCAGTTGATTGTGGGGTATGGGCCACAAATATGTGTTTTGTATAACTTCTAGCACAATGGGGCCTCTGGATACTACTTGGGCTTCTGGTTACTACTCTGATATAAACATAAAATAATACACTTTTGCTAGAGCTTGGTTAAATATGCATGTGATCATCGAGTCCTGGAGCAGATGAGCAAAGTGGAGATCTCGGAGAGGTGTTGGACAACTGGAATAAGTTTGAGAGAATTGAATATTAATCACTGGAGAAACTTATCAAGGATTGTGGTGGATTCTCCATCACTGGCAATTTTAAAATTTAAGATTGTATGTTTTTCTAAAAGATATGCTCTAGTTCAGTTAGGAATTAATTCAGAGAAGTCCTGTGGTTTGTCTTATACATTAGGTCAGACTATATATTAATGTTCCCTTCTGGCTTTATAATCTATGAAGCATGCTGATTGGGAGGAGTCTGCTATATAATTAGATATATCTGATCTTCACACAGATGATGCTGATCAGCTACAGAAGATAGATTGTGTTTTGAGTCCTGACAACATATCCAGCTATTAAGGTTCATTAGGAATGGAAAGGCTCAGTTTTATGGTTATGCCTAATTTGATTTGTTGCCCTGATCTGCAAAGAGATTATTTCTATAGAAACTAGAAAGTTTTCCCCAAGGAATGAAGTGTCATCATGAAACTTTTGCATATTACTGAGTCTTTGCATTTGCCAGAGCATTTTCTCCATTTATAGGAACCTTTAAATCACAATGGAAAAAAATCTTTTCTGAAATAGGGTTTGTCCATGTATTAAAAGTGACATCTCGGTACATGTAATTTCATAGTGGTTGACCATCGGGTTAAAAATAGTCTCTTCGACCACACACACTGTTAGGTTTTTAAAATTAAAATTTAGCTGTACCCACAGCCACAAAATTATTTGTTAAAGACAATGCCGATGGACACCAGTGTTTGTGGGAGGAACTGAAGCTCTTCTCAAGTATATTGCTGTTAGGAAAAGAATGTGTTTTATAAATTTGATGTGTATCTTACGTGAGTAGTCTCTCCCAAACGCTAGCTAATGCAATTGGAAACAGAGGGTGGAGGTTTATTTTTAGCTGCCTAAAGGCCCATTAGTTTTCAGGAAAAAGTGAAATACACTTTTGTTTTTATAAAAACCCATGGTTTATTGCATTGGAAAGCTAAACTATTTTAGCTAAGATAGTGTAATGAAGTCAGACTAGTTTCTTTCCAACTTGCTTTCAGACTTTGTTTCGCTATGTTTTATTCAGTCCATTTTGGCATCTGTGGATGTTTCATCTAATGGCTCGTTAGCATGGTACAGCAATCCAGCCTGATGCAGTTATAGTTGGGTATAGAATCAACCACACACCCAGCATGGAAGCTAAAAGTTGGGGAAAACCTTTCACTGTTGTTAGTACAATGCTCCTTTAAAAAAATAGAAAGTATGCACAACATTATGGTGTTTACCTTGTGTCATCAGCAGGGTTTTTAAACCTAAGACTGTCAGCACCAAAGCACAGGGGTCTTGAATTAAAGGAATAATTCCATTGCTGGCAGCAATAGTAGGCGAGATAGCTTCTGCATAGCTTTCTATTAGAGAGAGATGCAACACAAACACATTACAAGCATGTTACACAAGCACAGCTAGTCTTTCTCAGATGTTCTCAGTTGCAGAATTACTCAGCTGGAAAAAAATTCCGGGTAATATTATACACTGGTATACCAAACATACTTTGTGTCTGTTTGATCTTGTACCATGTTGATTCTTAGAGGTCAAAACACATGTTTGTCATTTCATATGTAGCATGTCTAAACCCTGTTTTAATATGATGAAAAAAGTGCTTGACACCACTAGAGATTGGTTTTTTAGGACTAATAGATGTCGCTTGCGAGGCTTGTTTTGCCTGCCAGTACTAAAAAGGCTCGTATAACCATAGTATATCTTGGTGGTGCTGGTATCCCAGCTAAATTTGTTAGCCAAGTCTCTGGATTCTCAAATATTGTAAGAGAAATTAAGTACTAGCTGTTGACATAGTGTATTTTGGAGGCTTGATATCCATCTTTCAGATGAGACATAAAATGAAACTTCTGACATTCTGTGCCTTAAAATCCAAAGTTTTCAAATAGTAGACCTATTAAACTCAGTGCCACAGCTAGATTTCAAGCGGGCATAATTACATTTTTGCCTCCCTGAAAATTCCCCATTAGTTTAAATTGGATAGGTTATAGTGTTCTTAATTTGTTGTGTTAAATTATTGTGTAGAATCACTGGTAATGGTCCTGACCCTATAGCTATCGTTAAAATTTTGAATAATCCTTATTCTCAAAGTGTCAGTAGAAGTATATATTACTTCAGTGTCAATAGAAGTATATCTTTTTAGTGCAGGCAGTGGGATTACTTATGTGAGTGTGGATTATTTTCATTAGTAAAAGTTTGCAGGATCAGGGCTTCTCATTTGCTGCTTGGCTATGAAAAATGACATTGATTTAATCCACATTCCTGCTACTTGGGTGTATTCTGTGTCATGCCTTCTTTTTTTACGTTTTTACCACTACTGGATTCTTTTCTAGGCCATACATAAAATGTGATCTGTTCATCAGCTGCATACTTTCCCAACTCCAAGAAGAACTTGAGAAAGCAAAGACAATATTAAAACAAGTTATTCACCAGTTGTGTGTGGACTGTGATTAAGTGTGTGGTTTGCTGAATAGTTCGTGGGTGTTCGTGACCATATCTAAAACATGTCCATAGCATCCCGTTTCTTAAGAACAGAACTTTAGAAAAGTTTCTTCTAACTTTTCCTAGTTTTATCAATCCATATTGCAGCTTAGTCTATAATGGTCAAAATGAAATTAATTGGGATACATCACCCCAGGCCTTCATTAAAAGACGAGAGTGCAACAAAATTACTTCATATGTTCCTCAGAGTAGTTCTCCTCTTAGCACAGTATTATCTGATTTCACCAACAGATTTGCAAATGTTTCCCCCGTATCCATCTCCTTGGTGGTTTCTGCTAGCAGAGAAGCCCTCCCATGCAATTTCTCCAGAAGAGTAGTACTTCCATACTTGCTGTGCTTTAGCAAAGCTCTGACTCAACATGAAGTAAGCCAGATGGAGGAGAAAAGTGGAAGCTTAATGCTGGTCAGAAAATAAGAAGTGCAGGAAAAGAGCAGGATAGAGATTTAAAACTCAAAGTTTAATAAGATGTATTTAAAAATGCATTATATAAGGAATACACAAATTTTAGACATTAAAAATAAAATTACCATTCCTTGAGCCCAAGTGACCCCATTTTAGGCTTGCTTTCTATTTGTTCCTAAGGGGAGATATTCCCAGACTTCTGTAGGAAATCTGGTTGCCCAGTGGAACAGCACCTTTCAAAGAGATCCTGAAGTTTACGTTTTCAAAACCTGGCAATCTGTGCTCCCACTATCTGCAGTGGGCTGCTGTTTGTAATATCTGTTAAACTGCATTTGAATATTTAATTTTAAGTTTCTGGGCCAACCTGTAATAAAGGCCAAGCTATTGAGAGCTTGTCAATACTGCCAAAAGGGTATCTTTTAATTTTGTGGGCTTTGTGGGTTGACATTCTCATTTTTTATTAATTTACATTTCTTGGCTTTTTTTGCGGGGCGGGGGGGGGAAGGGGTCTTGGATATTAACTTGCATGAGGAAATATCTTGTTCCCATACTTAAAATCCTTATTAGGAGAAGTCTGGAACAATTCTTCTGTAACAACTGTAGAAATCTGTCTAAAGCTGGAGACAAATTTACTTAGTGTATTGGCTCTGTACACTTGCGTGCTTCCCTGGGGTACATGTCCATGTCCTGCTAGCACATGTACCCTGTACCTGCACTGAGTGTCCACATATGCTGTGCTGGGAATGGCTATATACTCTCCAGAGGCATAGACCCATGTCCATGCTGCCCTTTTTCAGTACACGAAGGTAGTGCTACCATTTTAGGGACAGTATCTCAGAGTGCTTCACAGGCGATGCTGGGAATTGCCTTGATATACGTTGCTGGTACTGTACACCCCTGGTTCTGAACCAGGGGTACGCGTACCCCAGGGATACACAGAGATCTTCCAGGGGGCACATCAGCTCATCTAGATATTGGCCTAGTTTTACAACAGGCTACATAAAAAGCACTACCTAAGTAAGTACAAACTAAAATTTCATACAGACAATTACTTGTGTATATTGCTCTATATATACTATACACTGGAATGTAAGTACAATATTTATATTCCAATTGATTTATTTTAAATTAGACGGCAAAAATGAGAAAGTAAACAATTTTTCAGTAGCAGTGTGCTGTGCCACTTTTGTATTTTTATGTCTGATTTTGTAAGCAAGTAGTTTTTAAGTGAGGTGGAACTTGGGGGTATGCAAGACAAATCAGGCTCCTGAAAGGGTTACAGTAGTCTGGAAAGGTTGAGCGCCACTGCTGTACACTGCCTTTACGCGTTGAGCGATGGCAGCTTCCAGTCATCTCTCCCTTCTGCCAGACTGTGTTGAAAACATAGAGCAAGTCCATGATGTGGTTCTGCTCCTGCTTTCAAGACAAAAGATCATGTACTGGATGGAATGAGTCCAGAAAAATTTGAGACACCAAAGATAGCTGACGGAGAGGGCAAATAAAAATCCAGCGGGGTCCAATGGAACAAATGTACTGAATGCCGAGATTGCAATGATATGCACATGAGTGGACTGCTGCTTCTGGTCCCGGTGAACCGGCACTGTGTGGTGGGACCACATTGTTTTGGAAATCTGGAATGATGACTAACAGCTGCAGAACTTCCAAATGGGGAAGCAGATCTTCAAAGAGTTGTGTGAGCAGCTTGCACCAACCCTTGAGCTTCAGAGCACTCGTTTTCGGAAACCCATACCTGTGCAGATGCGGGTGGCTATTGCTCTTTGGAAGTTGGCAATACCTGACAACTACCAGTCAGGGGTAAACTAGTTCAGGGTTGGGAAGTCAACTGTTGTGGTGGTGGTTATACAAGTTTGCCATGCTATCGATACTGTTATCTGCCCATGGGTGGTTGCCATAACTAAAGTCCCTGAAATTATAGTGGGATTTCAGAAAATGAGGTTTCCGAATTGTGCTGGGGCCATTGACAGAATCCACATCCCAGAATTTTTCTTTTTCCACTGAAAGGGGCCAGTGAATTCATGGTTACTTACTAGTCACTCATTCTCCAAGGCTTAGTGTGGACCACAGGGATTGGTTCATGAACACCAACACTGCACACACAGGAAAGGTCCAAATGCCAGGTTGCTCAGGACGTCAGGATTGTACCACATGGTGGAGGAAGGGATTTCCTCTCCCTCCTCCCCCAAATGATGTGGATCTGCATGGTGTTTCTGTCCCCACATTTATTTTGTGGTATTCCACATAGCTACTTTAGGAGTGGGTCATGAAGCCATACTCCGACATTGCCACCCCCAAGGAGCAAGGAAATTCAACTATATCTGCAGAATGCTGGTGGAGTGCGCCTTTGGGCATCTGAAAGCTTTTTGGTGGTGCCTATGGGCCTGTCTGGATGCCAGTGTAGCCAATGTGGTTTGCATCATTGTGGCGTGCTGTGCCTTGTACAACATTTCTGAGGCTAAAGAGGAATACTTCTAGAGCAAGTGGGCACAGGACAGATCTGGTTTTCAAAGCCGATACAGGCAGCCAGATCCCACGCTGATCCTGGTTCTCAATGGGCCAGGGAAACGCATGATGCCATTTGCTTGCATATTGTAGATCAGTGTGGAGCCAGAAGGTGACTTGTGACTGGTGCTGCTGGAAAAGTTCAATAGAGCATTGCCATGTACTTGTGTTGTAACATCTCTTGGTGGGTTTCAATCCCCTGCAGCTGATGCTAATGTATTAACTGACTGTTGGGTGAAGGCCCCCAAGGTTAACACCTTTGGCCATGGTTTTGCGCTGCAGAGAGCGTATATGCAATGTAATGCCATTATTGAGCATTGAGTTGGTTATATGTTAACAACTCTGTTTCAGGGTACTTTATGGAGAACAGTTAAGCTTTGTTCAAGTAATTTAATTTAAAAATGGTTCTGTAACGTTTTGGGAAGGGTTTTGCACATTTCTTCTTCCCAGTGTTTTCTGGCACTGTTGCTCACAGCATTTGTCAGGAGCTATGCATGAATTACTCCCAGGGTTGCAAATGGTAACTCTTTGGGGGGTGGAGGAGTTGTAAAAGCAGATATCTTTGGTGTTAATTTACTATTGTTTCTTTTGTCTGTATTGTCAGTTAAGACGTTAACAAAGCCATAACGATGCTTCAGTTAAGGTCTCTTCTGATTTTCATTCTGGTGTTTTGGTCAGCAACAGGTATTTCACAGCTCAGTTCATTGTCATGAATCCTGGGTTTTTTTTACAGAAGGAGATTTAAGGTTGGGGGAAGGAAGGAGGATGGGTAGGACAGAATTCATTGCATTTCTGTAGCACCACACATTTACAGAAATCAGTCCTGCTGTGAATCCTGCTGCCCCATCCCAAATGTATGGGAATTATCATGTTGCTCATGCATGGAAAGCAAGGTGCACACCCAAGTGAAGTGACCAGTAACTTTTTATTTACAGACGTGTATCAGACATAGAGCTTGTGACATTTTGTGATAGGAACAAATGATCAAAACACCTGATCAAATTCCTTGAGAAGAGGGCAAACATTACTGTCTGTGGAGATGTGCCCTTGCCCTTCACCTCCCTATTGCTGTGACAAGGGGGAATGGGCTGCAGAATATTGTCTGGGGGGACAAACTGGGATGGCGCCTTCATGGAGTTTGGGGAACAAACACAGGCTGGGCTATAGAGACTGACTTGGGCTCATTGTTTCCCCTCCTGCATGATCTGGGGGGTTCCACATAAGAGGGATTTCAGGTGCTGGTGCAGGAGGATGTGCTGGCTGTCCATCATGCTGCTCCTCAGCAGGGGTAGTGGTGGGATTCAGTGCCTCAGCAGCAGCCTGAATCCCAGGAGGAGGAAGAGGAGGAGAAGAAAGTGTTGCCTGTCCCTGGAGAGGAGCAGCAGCCACAGTGGTGATCAGGACCCAAAAGTGTTCTCCCACCAGTTGTACCAGTGATTGCATGAGTGCATGGTCCAATTCCCTCTTGACGTACTCCCTCTCCATGAAACAGTTCATCATTGCCTTCTCCTGCCTTAGAGCACAATCTTCCCTTCCCCGAAGGAACCCAAATTGCTCCTGACTCCTTGGATATGTACACATTACCACTTACTGCGGTATAACTTACGTCACTCAGGGATATGAATAAGTCGCTCCCTGACTGACTTGAGTTCCACAGCCCTAAGCACCTGTGTAGACAGTGCTATGTCAGCAGGAGAGCTTCTTTCACTAACGTAGTGACTGCCGCTCGCGGGGCCTGGTGTAATTAAGTCGACGGGAGAGCTCTCTCCCACTGGCTTAGAGCATCTGCACTAGCAGCGCTGCAGCTGCATTGGTGCAGCTGTGCTGCTGTAAGCTCTGTAGCGTAGCGATAGCCCTTCTGTCATTGCCAACGAGCCGGTCCTCCAGAGCCCTGTGTCCAGTAAAGAGCATTGAAAAGGACAGGTAAACCAAATCAGACCTCAAATATATTTTCCTCTCTGAAGTTTTTGGATTAACACCGCAAGCCAGTTGCCTCTCCGCTGCCAAAAGGCATGGCACTGTGTGTTCGAGCAACTGCTGAAGTGCATGATTCACTCACCCCTGCTTCTCCCAATTTCTGCAGAGTGGCTTGGGGTGGGAAGAGGCCACTCACCAGAGACTGGGATTGGTAATAAATACCTGAAATGGTCACAGGCAGAATGGACCACTATGACATCCCTCAGACAATCAAATGGTTCCCTTTCCCTTCCCAGACTTAGGTAGGCCTGTACTCAAGCAACCCAGCAGACCCATCCGCCTTCCACATGGCTACCATTCATAAGGGGAGAGAGACTGGTGGGGAGGGAGAGAGGTGGTATATTGCACAAATATCAGAAAATTGTTCTTTTCCCACCTGGGCCCTTTCAGAACCCCTCTCTTCCCTCCCTTTCCTCCTGGTTTGCGCAGCCCAGGGACTGTTCTAGTGCTGGCTGAGAAATGCACAGACACGGGCACAGTGACTGCTCATTAGTTGGGACTATAACAGACTGCTAAATACTTTATAGTGATTCATAGGATTTAAATGAAGTCATTGATTTACAGTTGTATCTTGTTTGGGGATCATGTTGGAGTCAAGTGGAGAGGAGGGAGTAGTTGTTTTGGAGTGGGGGGGGAGGGGTAGTTTCAGGCATGTATTACTGGAGCAAGAGGGGATTTTTCTGGGGAACGTGGGGGTGCCTCGGATTCTGGTTTCTGTAGCAGCTTGGGGTCCTCCTCAGGCTACTTGTGGATTTCCCTCAATTGGGTCCATCAGGTACAGGTCAGAATCACATGCTTCTCTTCTTCAGAGTCTCCTGGAGCTTCCTGCAGGACTTCTTTTGAGGTCCCTGCTGCCTCCTTGCCCTGTCCGTCATTGCTGTCCTGTCGTAAGATGAGGCTGGCAGTGTTGAGGAGGGGTTGAGAGTCACTTCAGGATATGTATTCGCAGCCCTGGAGAGCACTTGGTTCAGCTCATCGTAGCAGGGGCATGTGCTAGGTCTCCTCCTAGAGTGATTGTTTGGAGTCCTTTACCATCCATTACAGGAGTCTGAGGTGCTTTATGTGCTGCCAGCACTGGGATGGAGTCCGGTGAATGCCTGCCTCCTCCAGCCTCTGTGAAATGTCCTGGTACAGGTGTATGTTCCTGCCAACCCATGCAAAGCTGTGGAGAGTGGTTTACTCTGCCCACACGTTGATGTGGGTGTGCTCCGGAGACCAGGCAGCAGCTCTTGAAATATGTTCCATGATTGACTCTGCTGATCAACAGAGTTCACAAGAGAACTGATCTTGAAGTGTTCAGTGCTGGTTGCTAGTACCACTGGCAATGGGGGAGAGGACCTTTATACCTTTTGGGTAAGGGTCAGGTAGCAAAAGGGATCAGTGCATTGTGGGAATGGCCCTAGAGGACTGTCACTACTCGTGACCTGGTACATGCCCCTTGCTCCCATCTACGTTGCACTGTAGAACAGCTTTGGACCCATACAGAGCAGAGGTGTGCACATACCCACACCCCTTGTGTGCAAGTGTTCACACTGTGCACTCTCCTTCAGGAAAATGCTTCAGATGTGGACAATGGGGCACAACACACAGGTAACCATGTATAGTTGTAAGTGCAGACATAGCCCAGAAGTGAAACCTTAAGGTGTTGAGTATCTTGAAGTAGTTTGCCACATTACATACAAATAAAGTGGGTAATGAGTGAATCAGATTGTTTGCAAGGGTTGCTTGTTGAGGGTCTACGTACTGCAATATATTTTTCATAATCTAAAATGATACTTTCCTCAGCTTGTTACCTTGTTTCATGATACAACATAAAGGTAGTTAGTTTTACCCTGTAGCAGATTTGCTGTGCAGTAGTACAGTTTGTCTAGTTACTATGAACAAAATATAACTTTTCCTTCTGAATAACAGTGAACTGAACTTGCCATTCATATTCCTGAGTGTTTTTGGGAAATGCCCTGTATTTCGCCAGCTCTTCTCGAGAGGGTAGGGATGTAACTGGTATAAGGGATGGAAGGAACTTAAAAATAAATACTGGTATTTTGCTACTGTATGTTTGTTGTGGTCATCAGTGTTCTGTGCTACCTGTAGTTTTGTCCGCTGCTTGCAGACAGAGACTAGTTCTGTAGTCACTTACATGGCTGACATACATGCTTCCAGCCCTTTGAAGCCTTGTTCACATGTCCATAACTTTGTAGACAGGTGGTGCAGCTTTGCAACTTGCCATTCAAAATCTGCTTGGGTTTACAGAGGTGTTGGCCACTTTGCTGTTTTATTTGAGGGTAGGGTGGGCTCCATTCCATTTGAGGCAATACAATTAGCCCTACCGCCACCATCATTTACTGTCTCTTGTTTATGGCGCCACACATAGTGAAATGAGCTGGTGTATTTTCCCATGGCTGAAGTAATTTGGAGTGGGACAAGAACTATATTATCTGGTCCTGCTAGCAGTTTCAGAATTAGTTTCATGGCCAGTTCAGGGAATGTCCCTGGCCTTCTCTGTTACTAGCCAGCAGAGTCCCAGTAATCAAATACTGAAAAAAGCCACCACAAATATGGAAAAGACAATGTGGCAACTGTTGCTCCTTCCTGCAGCAAACTTACTTTGATTGTGCTTCCATTGGTCATTCTTTCCAACCCCTTCCTCTGCAGTGGCTATCGTTCATATTCAATACTATTGTTAGCCAATGTTTCTACCAAAACAAAAAAAAAGAAAAAAGTATTGTCTGTCATTTCGGGGTGTATAATGTGCGTTATGGAATTCTTGAGTACAAAATTAATTCACCGTATAAGAAAAGCAAATATGGGGGGGGAAATATATATATATATAAAATATTATGATAAATATGTTTTAGAGCTACATAAATATTGTCTCAATTTTCTGAAATGGATGGCTTTCATAGTATAGATATGTACTGATATTTGCATGAGTTTATTAATCTTTGAGATCTCTCTGAATTTCCTGGTAACATGTGTTCTTTTTCCTCAGCTTTACGTTGTAGCCTCCAGTTTCTTGGAAACCTTGCAGCAGGAAATGGAGAGTCCCAGAATAGCATTTGGAAGTGCGCTTTCCCAGATCTTTTCTTGTAAGCATTTACATGGGTTTTTCTAATGTAATCCCTATGGTTATATTTAGATCTTTTGTACATGATATTTGCTACTCTACTCGCACCATAATGCTTTGAAAAATAACTTTTTGGGGAGAATAGACCCACTGAGACCATATCCTGCGGATGTATATGTGTAACTCCACCTCAGGAGTCTGGACCTGAAAAACCTCCTTCTTCTAAACTGACAGTAGACTGGTTTATTTGGGAAGACATTAGAAGAAGATCTGTGTAAATGATCTGCTTCAATTGCTGAGGTCTTGTTCAGAGATCTTTACAGAGAGGAATGCGGTAATCATTTCTGAGAACCTAAGTCTGCCCAACTTCAAATTGCTGCCACATGAATATTGTTAGGCCTGAATGAAGACTGGGAGTGGTTGGGTCATTACAAAACCTAAACCTAATTTTCCCCCATACTAATTTCCCCCTACCGTTACTCACACCTTCTTGTCAACTGTTTGAAATGGGCCACTCTCATTATCACTACAAAAGTTATTTTTCCTCCCTTCGTATCCTGCTGTTAATTGAATTGTCTAGTTAGACTGACCTCACATTTGGTAAGGCAAATCCCATCTTTTCATGAATCTATACCTGCTCCTGTATTTTCCACTCCATACATCTGATACAGTGGGTTTTAGCCCACGAAAGCTTATGCCCAAATAAATTTGTTAGTCTCTAAGGTGCCACAAGGACTCCTCGTTGTTTTTGCTGATACAGACTAACATGGCTACCACTCTGAAACCTATAAACATGATAGTTATTGATGGGGGGAGGGGACGGAGAAAGGTGAGTGAAAGTTAAAACAAAAAAAGCCTCTGAATGTTGTTGACATACATAGGAAGTATTGCACACTTACATATGTATCTACATATCTAAAGAGTGGATTTGGCCAAAATTCCTGGATCAAGCTTACAACAACATACAGCTGTTCAATGACAAATTTTATTTACAGTATTTCATTAGATCTGGCCTGAAATATCTTTTGGGATTAATTTGCTTTTAATAAAAGTGCACATCAGCAATACAGTGTTTTTACAGTTTTGATTTTAAGTCATGCTTATCTTGTTTGACAGTAGTTCCATCTTGAAATCTAGACCTAGATACTGATTTTTGACTGAATTAGGGCAGGTCTACACTAGAAGCGCAACATTGGCACAACTGTGTCGGTGCAGCTGTGTCTCTGACGCCCATCGGATGAAGATGCTGTATGGCGACAGTAGAGCGTTTTCAGCATAATTACTCCATCTCTGCGAGAGGTGGAAGCTATGTTGGCGGGAGAGTTGGAGGACAGCACTTAGGTTGCTGCAATGTGCGTTGCTCTGACCGGTGTCTTTTTCACACTCCTGAGTGATGTAAGTTAGATCGACTTAAGCGGTAGTGTAGACCTGCCCACAGTCTCTGAAACTGCAATGAGATAAACTGTGTGCACATAGCTGTTAGATGTGTACAAACATATGAAACGTAAGCCGTTATAGTTTGGAAGAAGAAAACTGGAGTGGGCAGTTTAATTGTGACAGTGGATGAGGGGCAATTTATAGAAATTAAAGCAGGAAAGAGAGACTGACTGAAGCTCTGAAATAGAGCAGATCAGGGAGCTGAGCTAGGGAACTGGAAGGGCAGTGAAACAGCTCTGCTTTAAACTTTGTGATCCTGAGAGAGAAATCTTTAACTGATGATCAAGTTTTCATGTTTGGTGCTCCAAGTTTTTCATCTGAAACAGCAGTAGCTTGGTAACATAAAAAACTTTAACAGCAGACAAAGGAAGCTGTAATGTCCATTAACATTTTTTCTTCAGGCTTGCAAAGTTTCATATCAGAGATATAATGGATTTATTTATTGGCTCGTCAGCTAGTCAGCCCCCTTTTTATGGCTTCTCAGCCCCCACATTTACATGTTAAAAAAACAAACAAAAAAAAACCTATGCAAACTTGAAAATTCTCCCACAAAAACGTAATTGCTCATTGTCATCATAATCCGTCAGAAATAATGGGAGTTGTTAAAATGCATCATTCTGTGACATCATTGATATAGTGCAAATAAGACTTCTGGTGTCTCTCAGAAAGGTATTCTGAGATGTCTTCAGCAACCTGGGAAGTGGAGGGCGGGAGACTACACAGGATGGATTTGGAGAGAAAGTAGAGGGAGAATAAAAAAATTAGCTTATTTAGGAACATAGGAATTGCCATATTGTTTCAGACCTGAGGTTCATCTAGTCCAGTATCCAGTCATTCACAGTATCTATACCAGGTGCTTCAGAGAAAGGTGTAAGAACCTCATGGTAGGCAGATGTGGGATAATCTGCCCTCTATATTAGGTCTCATCCTCGTCTCTAATAGTTAAATCCTGAAGCATGAGGTTTCAACCTTTTCAGCCCCAAGGCTTCAAAAATCATGAATCAAGCCTCAAAAAAAAATCATGAGTTTGGCTTAAATATCATGAAACTATGTCTTCCCCCCTACCCATCCTTGTTTTCTTGTTTGAACTGTCATGGTGTGCTTGGGCCACGTTTTCAAACCTTTTTCTCCACAACTTTGAGGGCTAGAAAAAATATATATATATTTTTAAATGAAAACTGAGATTCTCATGTAATTACTTGATACAGAACCTACAATTTTAAGAAAAACACTAATTATTACAAGAGTCACAATAATATCCTGGAAATTGGCAACACATGTCCCTGTGTTGAGTACTTTATATCCTTCCTGATAGAACTTTCTGCAGATAACTATAGTAGAACCTCAGAGTTACAAACTTCCAGTCCCGAGGTAGTGTTAACTCCGAGGTTCTACTGGTATGTTCTTTTTTTTTTTATCATGTCTAGGCATCCCTGACTTGTGTTGAAGTTAGTGGGAATCAAGTGCACTTAGCACTTCGCTGGTTTGGGGGTCTAACATGCAGAATGGATATTACTTAAGATGAGGAAATATTTGTGATATTGTTTCTTTCATATTAAAAAGTCTTTATCTTTTGGTGGTGAAAGGAATTATTTTTCAAAAAACTTTACTTAACTCCATTTTAATTTTAGCTTTGCAATTTTCCTTAAATCTGATCTCTAAGATTACTTGAAAATGGTTATGTTTCGTAGGTGCCATTTATTTCATCACCTCTTATGCATTCCAGTGCTGATGGCTCTGTAGTTCATGAAGTTCTTCATGTTTCCTTTCTTATTAAATACCACTGCTACATTATTCCAGCTTGATTCTTAACAATAAATTTTCTTTTCTTTCTTTTTTCTTTTCTTTTTTTTTTTTTAAAGGAATTGCCTCAATCACCACGATGAGAAAATTATTACCTATTCTTGTATGGTACTGTTCACCTGCCTTAATTCAGAGAAAGTGAGAGAACTACTGGAGCATAAGAACTTGAATGTAGCTCTTGCTGTTGTAAAAGTCTATAGAAAGCAACTGGAGTCTGAATGGTCGTATGTATCATTTTTGATTTATTTAAATAGCATGGATAACTACTAAGATGCAAGTCTGGTTCACATAAATCAAAACTGAAGACACAAAGTAACTGAATTCAGAAGTCTAGGTTGATTAGGATTCTATCATTTAGGGCGAGCAACCATTTTTGTCAACTTTGTACTGATTCTGCATTTTGTTTTTAGACTTACAAGATATGCATTCCAAATTTGTGTGGAATAGAGAGAAATTTGAGTCTAAAATTAGCAGCATACATCTAGTGAGTCAGTTAAGGGTCATATAATAACTCATTACGTTTGCATGTTGGTTTGTTGCTTCTCTGTCTTTGAGTATCTGTTTGTAAAAACATGTATTGAAACTTATTGGGTTTTGAAGTGGAAACTAAGCCAGGAAATAATCTTTCACAGATTTTGGTACTTGGGGTCTGACAGTAAGATTAAGTAGCAATGAAACATTGCATACATTAGTTTTCTTGCATGTCTTAAAAGTTCTAATGCAACATGCAACAATTAAACAAAAGTAGGACACAGATGGTATGCTTGTGAATTTTGAGTGTTTCATTTTATTAGTTTAAACAATATAATCAGTGTTTTTACCATGTTCGACTTTATATGTTTTTGCTAATAACAGTTACTATAAACTGTGTTTTCAATTATGCATTTGTGACATGTTCTCTCTTGCTCCAGCCTTTCCATCGGGATGCAAATAATCCGGTGCCAAGGGGTAAGCCTCTCCAGCACACCCCCTTGTGGCCCTGCTGCATCCCCTTCGGGTTCTTTTCAATCAATGACCAGACTTAGGTTGGCTTAAGAATATGCACCCACTTCATGGGATCCCATTTATTAAGTTTTCTACAAACGCTGACTGTTTGTGAGTTGCCCCAAATCACCCTACTTTGAGTCCCTGTAAGAGTCCTGGTCAGTTCTTTGTCCTGGTTGAGGAAACACCTCAGAGCCCCTTTCCTGGAGCTAGGGTTGTGATTCAAACAGCCTTTCTCCCCAGCTCTTCTCCTGGAACAGAGTAGACAACAATGGAAGAGTCACACTCTCTCTCCTTAGAGCAGGAGCCCCAGCCCCACTCCTTGGGGGTGGGTTATAATTTAGCCAGTTGTAGGGCCTTTTTTAGTTCCTGCCTCAGCTGATCACTTTCCCCTCAATTAGTCCTCAGACTGGGAGGATCCAGGAGACAGCCTCCTTCTTCTACTGTCTTCTCCCTGCTAACTCAGGGCCCTGCCGGAGCCTTCTCACTCACTGAATTGTGTGCAGGCATTTGCCTTGCTGTGGGGGAAGAGACAGCATTTATGCTGATCCTCTTTTCCCAGCTCATTCCCCATTGTGGGGAGAGGGGAGCCTTGCCCTGCCCTCTCTGCAAGGCACCTAGCCCCCGGGCTCTTAAAGATAAAGTGACACAACTTCCAACTTCGTTCCTGGGACCGCTTCTTCTCTCTCCACATGCCCCTTAGGTCCTCAAACTGAACTTTTCAACCCCTTAAAGGGCCATTTGGGGAGCTGACCACTGAGAACTAGTTCGTTTAAGGGCCAGATTATCCTGTCACCTCCAGTTTTATTTAAATATGGGGGTGTTTGGAGAAAAAATACTCAATAGTGAAAACAAAAATATTTTTGCCGATTTTGTAGTTCATTATTTTTAAGGTTATGTCTAAAGTCAAAATTTAACTTCTATGTTTGATATAAATGTTGTAATTTGGAAGAGATAGTAAGGTCCTACTGGATATTTGGAAAATCCTCCAAAAGGATTTAGAATGACTAAAGGAAAAGCAAATGTCATTTAATAGATTGGTTTTGTTCCAATTTTATTTAAAATATTGTTTGTGGGTAGGCTCATAACCGGGTCAATTTACTTAGGGCATAGACAGTTTCCAAACAGCAAACTTAAAGCTTGAGAGTCAGGCAACCAGATTTCTATTTGAGTCTTTTTATTGGGAAAGTAATTATAGAATACATAAAGCAGCAAAATAAACACTGGACTATCTATTTGTTTGCTCACTGTAGGCTCATTCTGTTGACTTCTGCTTCATTAATGAAGACCTTTAAGTCGTGTGACTGTGGGAATCCAAAATTGCTGTGGAAGGAAAGCAGTATAAACAGTCTTTCGTCAGAATAACCTTCAAATGAGTAGGGAGCAAAATATTTTACAAGGTCATCAGATGAGGATAGAAGGGGAAATAGTAGGCAGAAGTGGTTAATCCAATATCCATAATAAGGCACTTGCAGAATGTTTGCTTTCCCCCCCCCCGCCCCTTTCAGAATATAGAAGGTGTCACATTCAGTAAATCACATCTCCTTGATCACATGTATGCAAACTCAGGACACTCATGTAGACAGTTGGAAAGCCTATCTATAAATACACTTGGTTGCACTTAATAATTCCCAGCTATCTGTTATGATGGCATTTTGCTCATTTACAAATTGTTCCGATATTATTATTAGGAATTTAGGAGCCAAGCGACAATGCTAGACTTCTGTTACTATTATTTCCACTGTGACAGCTTGGTCACACCCATCAACATTTACATATCAGTAAAATTCAGTGGGAAGAAAGTAGTGTGGTTTTCAAGAAAATCAAACGCTGAAAAGCAAATTATATGTATTTCACTTCAATGGTTATGCTGCTGCTATTATGAACCAGATTCAAACGTTTCACTGTCGCTGTTCTGGCAGACACATGTTCACTTCTGTTGGTAGCATGCATTGCGCATAGGCTAATGTCTGCATATTGTCATAGTGAGTAGTTATGATTTTGTTATACCCGAAGGCAGCTTCATAAATACAATGTAGAAAGGCTTTTACTTCTTGACAAGGACTTGGGATCGAAAACTCCTTTAAGAGTAAATGAATTTTCTTTGTAGCTGTAGCTGAGCAGGACTGATTTCTGATTCATTAAGTTCAGTCTTGAAAAACTTAACTCCTCACCTGGAGGGAACTCAAAAGAATGTTAGATAACTTGCAATTACCAGCTGCCTTTAAGGGGACTGTTGATGAAACATAGCCTCTTCAAAGCTGGCTCGCCTTTTACAAGTTGGCTGGCATTCTGTTTAAAATGTTCAAAGTTGGGGAATCTGGAAAGCAACCTTGGATAAGCCCCCAGTTTTTCAAATCTCCATCTATCCAAAAGGTTTTGAAACTATGCAGCCCAAGAATTATATAGTCTAAAATTAGAGCATTAATCTGTTAGCGCTGGTTCAAGAAAACCCAAACTGAAACGCTCCACACGCTTTTGTCAGAAAGTAGCGTTTCATTGAAATCTAAAATTTTCTGTGGGAAGAGACAGACAGATGTAGTCCAGTTAGGGAACTGGGACCAGAGGAGAGAACAGAGGAATGAGGGAGCAGAAATACAAGTGCTATGATGGTACGGTCCCTCAGGAAGATGCAGAAATTAATACCTGAAATGTTTCAACATTTCTGAATCAAACTTTTTTCTAGAACATTTTGTTCCACAAATAGTTTTGATATTTTGTCTTTTCAAACATGATTTGCGATGAATACAAATGTCAAAATATTGCAATTTCCTGTGGGATGGAAATTCTGTTTTTCAATCAGCTCTACTGTTTTCATGGTAGAAATGTGATCTTCCTTATTAATACTGAAGGTCAAGAAAATAGTTGTGATAAACTGTCTCTCTCAACTAGGGCTGTCAATTAATTGCAGTTAACTCAAGTGATTAATGCAAAATAAATTAACTAAATTAAAAAATTAGTTGAGATTAATTGCCGTTTTAATCACACTGTTAAATAATAGAAAACCAATTTTAATTTATTATAAACATTTTGGATGTTTTTGTACATTTTCAAATATACTGATCTCAATTACAACAGAATACAAAGTGTACAGTGCTCTTTATATTTTTTATTATAAATATCTGAACGGTAAAAGATTTAAAAAATGGTAGGAGGTGAATTGAAAAATACAAGTACTATAGAGCAATCTCTTTACCGTGAAAGTGCAACTCACAAATGTAGATTCTTTTTTTTTTTACATAACTGCTTTGGTTTTGGGTGCAATGTAAAACTTTAGACCACACAGACACACACTCTCTTCCCTTCCAACACCAAAAATATTTAAATAAATGATATTCTATTGTTTAACAGTGTGATTAAAACTGCAATTAATCATGGCTATTTTTTTAATCTTGCAATTAATGGCGATTAATCTTTTTAATCGTTTGACAGCCCTGATCTCAACATAATGAAAGTTAAGTGTTTTTTTGGAGAAGCAAAAGGTAACCCTGTTTCTTGAAGAGGAAAACTATAAAAGCAATACCATATTACATGAATGCATGATGTGTGTATTGAATATAATAAAAACAGGAACAAAAATTATTCAAACATTTTTAATTAAAAAATGTTAAACTACAAGCTAAATAGAAATGTCAAGAGACTTAGTTGTGTCTTCAGTTCAGCTCATATCATTGTAATACCTACTCAGTGTTGCAATGGAGCTTTGTTTGTATTTTTCTTTTCTTAATGTACTAGCTTATTTATATTTTTGTTTTTGAAAAGGCCACATAAAATGCCCAGAATATATTATTAACTCACATGGAAAAAATAATGAGAATGTACTACCTCTAAGAGTAGTACTTGGTCAATACTAAATATTGCAGAAGAAAAACAAATATGTTAAACTTTTAGCAAGTTGTCAGGTATTTCCATGCAGATTTTTATATATTTACTGATTAAGGTTCAAAAGTTAAAAAATCAAAACAAAAATCCCTTTCTGCAGCAAAGTGCCTTTTTGCCACTATTGATTTTTGAAGTAATTTGCGGTGGGGGGAAGCAGGCATTTTCATGCTGTCTCTTCAATCGCTTTGTAGCTCTGCACTCAAGTTTATATGGAATGGACAAAAACATAATTTTGAACTCCGGCTGAATTTTTGGTTAACTAGGTTGCTTCAGTGTCAAACTTCAGGGTATATTTTTCCTTGCATATACAAGGAATGCCTAATATCCTAATATTTTGTTAGAGTAATATAACATAATAGCTGTACTTTGAATTGTGTTTGTTTCTTGGTTTGTCCTTGTGGCTCACTGTGAATGAAGATTATAGGGAAAACAGAAATTCTTTCTTTCTTTCTTTTTCTCTCTCTCTCTCTTTCTTATTTTGTTGGGACATCAAAGTATATTTCTGATTTAAAAAGCAGCTAGCCATAAGTGAAATTTAATAATTGCTTCAGTGTTGGTCCTGATGTGCAGTCTATGCTGTCACTTAGCATAGCTTTGGAATAGTTTAAGCGTTCATAACATTTTACATTGATGATAAACAGCTCTTTCTCCCATAAAAGTTTTCTGTATCTGAAACATTCTTGTTGATATGACTGTTTCTCAGATACTAAGTGAGCTGCAGTTTTCTGCAATTCAATGTGTGAAAGACAGATGCTGTCTTTATTGGCTCCAGGATACGCTGACAATAACTTAAGATGATTGTGTATTGCGTTTGTAGCCTCGGTCTCAGTTTTATTATTACATTTAATTTTTTGATCCAGGCTCATGTTTGATTCATTACCAAGAAACATTTTTCACATCTAAGGACTAAGCCACTTTCCCCATGTAGTAAATAAATACGCAGTAGATGCAGCCAGGTAGGAGTGCAAAGATTTTTGTCTCTGTTTTCATTAACTCAAAGCTGAGTTGTTGTAATGCTTCTTTGGCAGGAACATTGAAAAAATATTTTGTCAGCAGTTCATTCAAAATGTGGGGCTGTACTTGGACTCTCACTAGCACATACCACTAAAATTGCTTAAACGAATTTACATAGCCGCGGTATTGGCGGTAGAGCCAGTGCTTTGCAATAAAGAGTTCAGGCCTCTGTGCCACGGCTACCGCATTGCACAGCAACTTTTTAAAGCAACTGTAATGTTATATTTGGGCTCACTAAAATGGTAGACTTTTCTTCAAGAAGTTATGATGGCTGCCTGTTTTGTAAAGAATTGAATTAAAAATGTTCTTAATGTTAACATAATTCCTGCATACCTTGTTGAAATGCAGTCTTTTAATCTGAGTGTCCAAAGCAATTTGAAACTTGCTGTTCAGCACGTGAATAATATCTATACTCGTTCCTCTCATGTTAGCTCTTTGCTCTGCCAAATGCTGATTTTTGGTACTGGAAATGTTTCCTCCTTTTCTTAATAACAATTTGTTCATAGCTATAAATTGTATTCATCCTTTTCCTTTTCCTTTTTCTTTATAGAGTACTAAAATAGAGTTGGTCTACATGAACATTTAGATGACAGCAAGCTGAGGTGTAAATCTACCCCACAGCAGCCTGCCATGCACTAACTGTTCGGTGTGGACTCTGCTGCAGTGCACTAAAAGTTCCGTAGTGCATTTAACGGGAGTAGATCAAAGTGGACGACTACTTCTAGTGCTTGCAGTGCTTGCCAATCCACCCGACAGCAGCTTAATCAGCAGAAAGAAGGGCCCTAAAGCCACCATGAAGTCTGGTTAATTGACACTCATCAACAATATTGACTGACGGAGACCACGTTGATAAAGTGGGTTGTTTTGCAGACCGCATGTGTAGAAGATGGCTGTGCATATTCCTTGGCTAGTTTGGAACCTGTTCAGTAGAGTCCAAAGGTGACATGGCAGGTCAAATCCCAGTGGTCGAACGGTTGGATCAGCAACAAAGAAATCATTCCAAATGTCTATAGCTGACCACTCATCACGTTTAGGGTTGCTGCTGACCGATTCTGATCTGGCAGTTGAGACCACACAGTGGTGCCATCCTGTGGGTTTCTAGTCATTGGCCCAGCATTAAGAGTTTTCCAACTCAATGTTTAAGGTTCGTCAGCATCCAAGCGCAATGTAATCAAAGTGAACTATGGAACTTTTAGTGCGCAGCAGGGTTCACGTAGTGTGAGGCAGGCTAAAGCGGGATAGATTTATACTAAGTGTTTGTGTAGCAGACATAAGTGTTCATCAGTATTAGCATCCAAGGAATTACCCAGGTAAATATTCACAATGCTGAAGTTACTTTTAAAGTTAATGCCATCAACCATTAGGAACAGAGAGGAGAAATATTGTGACTAATGTACTGCCTGAACTTTTCTTTCTCCCCCACTGCTCCATTAGTCCAGTACTGGTGGGTTTTCTGCCTTTGACCTACGCTTGGGAAGCGCATATCCTACTTGTAATCCCCCCCCCCCCCCCCCCCCCGTGATTTGATGGGTCCATCTGCTGGCATAGTGCTGTGCACATTTTTGGAATCCAGTGTTCTGTCCCCACATTGGAAGGCAGAGGAGTCCTCAGGTAGAGCTCGGGAGGAACCTCTCTTTCCAGGCATGATTTTGGCTTCTGTTACTTCCTTTCACTCTAGTCCAGTAGCAGTTCTGGTAGGGAGCAGTTTATGCACTTCTGGTAGAGAGAGGTTCTTGAAGGGAGAGGTTCCTTTAGCCAAGCAGTACCTCTACAGTGCTTCCACATTAGCAGAAGCTGTTGTATCAGGCCTTCTTCCTGCTCTCAGCATCACACCCTGCTTAGCAGTTCTAGGAGGATTCTTTTGAGGGTCTTGACGCCTTTTTCAAAGGCAGAGCCTAGATTTCTGGAATATCAAAAGGCAGGAGAAGGTGGCAGAGAGCTACCAATCTGTGAGATGTCATTCAGGAGCAAGGATCAGGTCACTTGCAAGGGAAAAAAAATGCCATAAATGTGGAAACCCTGTTTCAATCAGAGACTCTTCTTTCCCCAGTGCTTCTAGCACCATTGCCTGTTCCCTTTCTTCATCTTCTTTGTGATCATCTGGTGTTTCTACAGTTTTCCACATTTCCCTCCGTGAAAAGGAGGCTCAGTTCAGGGACATCTGTGATTCCCATTCTGCACTGAAAACTGAAGCCATACGTTATCGAAATAGCCTTTGGAAGTTCAAGGAGTCCATCCATACTCCACATCAAGGTGTTGGAACTTTGAACACTATCACTGGCATTGAAAGCTCTCCCTTGAATTGAGAGCTTTAGTATTTTAGATCATTGCTATAGATGACACTGACACAAAGTATTACCTCAGTTATTGGGGAGGCTCTGTCCCTTACTGCATGGTCTTGTCTTTGGGGATGATGAGTTCTTCAGTAATTGTTTCCAGTGGCACCTGTATCTGGTGGGCGGTAATTAAGTCCAAGAAAGAAGTCATCTCTGTGTTGTGTATAAATCAGACTTTGTATTCAATCCTGTGACCATGTGAGATTAACAAGACTGAATGGTCTGGTTGCTTGTGTGGCATGCTTCAGAAATGCTTCAATTTCTGCCATCTGTGAAGTCACATGGAGTTTAATTCATACCTTTACTCAGCATCATTCTCTGAATTTAAGAGCTAAATTGCCACACCCACCTCCGCACAGGTACGCTTTTTTAGGGACTTGACTCTAGGGTTGACTCCAACCAACTAACCCGTTTTAAAATGTTGTCATTATCTATACTTTGTGCTAACTGATATTTGAAATAGTGTGAATTAACTTGTTAGGTAATGCATTTTTAAACTGCCTCTCATTTTCCTAGTCTACACAAGTTTCACAGTGTACTTGTTTGTGGTGACCAGTCCTTTAGTCTTGTTCCTTTTCTGGGATCTGCTACTTCTGGTCAGTCTCCTGAGAGTGGTGATCTGCAGAGGCAATTCTATCTGTAATTGGAGTTCTCCAAAATGTTGCCGGGGCAGATGTATGTGTGATGGGGTGTACAAACCTCATACTGGGCAACAAGGTGTTATGGGATTATTTTGGGCTCAGTCAGCCCTGCCCTGCCACACCTGCAGCAAATGCTCCATCTGCTGGAGGAATTAAAAGGCAGGGAATTACAGTAGCTCATTTGGGTGGCCAGCTGGGGGTGAGCAGACCTGCAGCTGGCAGCTCTAGGAGCACAGAGCAGCCTGAAGGCTCTGATACAGCTGCCCAAAGGTGCCCTCTGTGAGGGAAGGGAGGACCCACCCCAGAGACAACCAGGGAGGAAAGTATCCTGGGGACCTTGGACATTGGTAACTCCCTCTTATTACTTTTGGTTTGGATTTCTCCGCCAGGGGAAGGCCTTAGACTAAGCTGACCCCCGGGGGGAGGTGAAGGGGATGAGAGGAAGGGGCCCAGGGAGGATAGCTTTAAGCAGCCCTGGTTGCCAGACTACTGGTAGCCTAAAAGGCTGTGGGTTGGAGCCTGGTGGAGCAGGAGGGCTTGGGATCTCCTCCGCACAACCTCCTTGAATGTCAGGGGTTGCAGCTGTGACCGCTAAGCCACGCTCCCCAACCAGACCCCGAGTGAGGACCATTGCAGTATTCTCACCCACTTCATAGCCTTTGGCTGACATTTTGAAGCATAAGAAGGAACTGAGTGCTTTCAGGGTTGAATGTTGTTGAAGTGTATATAGTCTGGCCCTGAATGCGTGGAACTGCAGTTGAGCTTGTACAAAGCCCTACTGGTTGCTGCCTTCAGGATCTTTCCAGGACATGTGGTGCTGAAGGACATACTTATGCTTCAAAGAGTATGGATCTGCATGGGCAATAGGTCTGCAGTTGCAGGTTAGTAACCTAACTTTCCTTGGTTCAATTTGACGAATGGCGTTAACAGAATTATACGATCTTTATTACTTTTCTTTGCTAAAGCCCAGCTGTACAATAAAAGCTCTTGTTTTCCAGCAGTATTTTCTATCTTGGTCCTCTGTCTGAAAAGAGCATTTGCTATCTAGTGTGAGGGCTTAAACATTTATTTGATAGCTAGGGCTTAAAATACCTGTATTGCAATGTGTTAGTGGAGGGAGGTGCCCCTTTACCCATTGTCTGGAGCTCTCAGTCCAGGCTCCCTGATGCCTTCTCCTGGGGGAATTAAAAATTCTGCACACAATATTTTAAAATTCTGCATATTTTATTTGTCAAAATAATACAATATTATCACGCCCATTTCAATTCTTGTAGTAATTTTTTTCAAAATATCAGTCAGTAATTGTCTGTAACAATAGACAAAAAAGATTCAGGAAATGTTTTTTGACAAATAGATTTCTTACGAGACACATTAATACAGATCTCTGAGTAATAATTCATTTAAACTACAATACAGAAACGTGTTTCCTGCACCCCTTAGAAGCAGTGCAAAGGCTTGAGAGAGTCAGGGGTAACAGGAGCTGAGAGAGAGGGAAGTAATTACTGGAAAGGAGCCCGTGAGTGAATTTCAAGGGTTGTTGGGTGTGCGTGGGAGAAGGGTTTTGCAACAGGGTTTTTTTTGGAGGGTGGGGAGGGATTGTTAGGGAGCCTCCACCATGTGGACCCTGGTTGACCCCTAGCCTCTCTCATTCAGTCAGGCACATTTGCCCCTGTCCCCATGTGTCCCTGCACCCCCATTCAGCCACCTTCTCCCCCATCCCCATGTGACCCTCCACCCCCCATCAGCCAGTCCCTCCCCCAATGTGTCTCTGTACCTCCCTCCCCCGGTCTCCATGTCGCCTTGTACCCCCAATCAACCACCCCTCCTCCCCGTCCCCATATGGTCCTGCAATCCCTGCCCTGTCCCCATGTGGCCCTGTAATCCCATTCCCATTCAGCCCGCTCCCCCATCTGCACCCCTCAGTAGCTCTTCTGAACCCCTGTCTGTGACCCCCGCCATGTGCCCTGTGCTGTCCATCCCCATATCCCGTGCCTCATGCGTGCTGTGAGGAAGGTAGCTTCTTGCCCTTCCCTGTGTGCAGGTAGGGCTGCTCCTGCCCAGGAGTGGCTACTCTCTGTTCTGGTGCCACCATGGCCCCTAGTAGGCGAAAGGAGTAACTGCAGCATCTTTCCAGCAGAATGTATTTTCTGGCCTAGGGGTGGGGAATTCTGCATGGTACATGAATTCTGGATGTGCTCAGTGGCACAGAATTCCCCGAGGAGTACTAATGCCTAGTGCGTGCTCCCTTGTGGGAGGGCCTGTCTCTGATTTGTTGCCCAGGGGACCAGTGTTCCCTATAATGAGCTTTCCTGTCTGTGGAAAGTTTTAAACCTATAAGCACAGTCTTTTCCACTTCCCCCACTTTTACCTTCTTCTTTTCCTCCTCCTTTATTCACTATGATGGCTTGCAACTCAATCTTTCAGTATGATTTACATCATGGCTTCTCCTCTTCACCTGTTGTCTCCACCCACTCTCTCGTCCACTTGTTCTGGATGAATGGGCCAATAGATATTTCTAGCCCTGTAGAGTGTAATTTATTTTGCTGAATATTTTTAATAGTATATTGGTATCACTCATACCCTTACGTTTAAATCTTGACTCTTATACATTAATCAAGTCAAATATGTATTTTAACACATTTTAAGCAGAAATATTTATTTCATAAAATAAGACTCTTTTCTCCTGATTATTTCTTGCAACAATCCCTACCTCTCTAAAGTCACCAGGTGGGAACTGGATGGGATTTTCCTTAAAAAGTCAGTGCTATTTCTGTATCAGCTGGAGGAAATACTGTTCAGTGATGCAAGTACTCTCTAACACCACCCATATGATCCTACTACTTTGTAGAAAGAAAAGGAGTACTTGTGGCACCTTAGAGACTAACCAATTTATTTGATCATAAGCTTTCGTGAGCTACAGCTCACTTCATCGGATGGGTGCCACAAGTACTCCTTTTCTTTTTGCGAATACAGACTAACACGGCTGTTACTCTGAAACCTTCTACTTTGTAGCACACTCTTCTTCCTCTCTGGGCAGGGGAGAAGAGAAGTCATGAGTAAGAGTTAGTGCTTCAAGTCAGTGCAGAGTACAACAAATGGACTTGCTAGAGTTGTTTTTCCTTTTAAACTCTTCTTTACATGCAAACAGCTCAGAAAGCCATGCCTTAGGCTCTGGAAAATTGAAGCGTCTTTAAGAAATCAGATTGTTTTTCTTCTTCTTTTGGCTTGTAGTAATCAACAGCAGAAAAATGTGTTATGCAGCTGGGAAGCTACTATATGTAGAAGAAACCACCATAGGATGCCATATGAGATTGATTTTAAAATCTTGAACCTGCATACATATGTGTTTTTAAAATAATTAGGAAAAAGTAGTACAGAATTACATTATAATTCATCCTGACGAAGACCAATGTGTATTCTAAAAGTTGTTTATTCTATAAATGCTTTGGTGGTTCCATTAGAGATGGGAGCACAGTTCATACAATCACTTTGTGTGTGTGTGTGTGTTGGGGCGGGGAGGGAATATGTCTGTTTTTCAAGTGTGGGGATTGCATTTTTGACGGTGAAGGGCAAAGAACAGAAATTCTCCTTTTTTTTTTTTAAATGGAAAGGCGTAGTGCACTTCTTGGCCTTTCTGGAAAAAAATATGTGAAAGTGTGGTCAGCTGTCTGGCACTGAAAGTAAGGATTTTTTGAACATCCACTCTCTCTTTTAAACCACAGTTCAATGGTGAGTTTAAAGATTAGGTTGTGGGGCTCCCCTTCCCCATTTTCCTGGAGTTATTTAGTCCTAGCCCATGGAAATAAGCATGGGCAGAAAGCACGACTGCTGTGGGCAGGCCTCTAACCCGTTGAGGCAGACTAAGGGAGAGCTGTGCAGTAGAGTGCTGAATCTCGTGCCTTATATAGTATGCATGTAGTATATAAATCAGAAAATTTTACCATTCCTGTCTTTTTTTGTGAACTGGCAGTTAGTCTCTTCTCTGACAAATTAGAGTATTTCTTTCTCTTCCCTCTATTAGGCTTGTACTCTCCAGAGAACAATTTTGTGTCTAATTCCTGGAAAGTTGGCATGCTATCACAGGCTGCAGGTTCCAAAGGCAACTGAGGGTTTAAGTGCTACTGACCATTGGAAAACATTTAGTTAGTTGTAGTGCTATAACAGTTACTTATTATTTGCAGTAGGATTGCCCTGGTATTCAAGAGCAATTTTAGAAAACCTTTCTCCAATAAATCAAGGTGCACAGCTGGATCTTGCATTGTCTTGTTTCACCTCTTTTATTGTATCATTTCTTGTGAAAAGTGAGAGGGGAACATTCCTCTTTCCACAGATATTTGAGGTTCGGATGTGACACCTCATGGAAATTCTCCAGTTGAGAATAATGTTGTTCCCAATTTGGATGTACTAAGAAGCTCCTTCTGGTTCCTATCAAATTCAGATGTTAAATCAAAAAGCAGTGACCCTGGTCAGTCACTGAGAATATGCTGATTTTTGGTGGTGGTCTAGCACGGTAGGGAAAGAGCAGGCCAGAACTCAAGATATACATACAAACATACAGTTTATGGATAGCAAGAGCCATTGGTCCATCTGATACGTTTATAAGAAGGTTGACCAGGAATTCTTCATTCGATTTTGTAATTTTTTTAAAGTATGCAGAATTTCCATCTTGGCATGAATGAATTTAAGTTTTAGCACTCTCATAATGTCTAGTGGCTGTTCCATGTTCTAGTAATTATGTGAGAAGAAATTTGTCGTAATTAGTAGTCTGAACCTTTCCCTTTCTGCTTCTTCCAATGCTGATCATGTTATGCTTCTTCCTTGAGGAGAGAACAGGTCACAAGCCAGATCATTTTGTGTGCTATTTAGGTATCCGAAAACCACTATGAGATGAGTGAAAAATATGGTAGTAAAAGGGGGTGGTGGGGGGTAGATCTCCAGAAATTTTAGAGTAATTCCACAAATATCTCTTTAAATATGGGGTTTACATTTACTTCCCTTAAACCTATACCAGCAACAATTATTTCAGGTACTCATGGTAAATGTGTTTAGGCTAACCTAACAAATTCTTTCCAAAAAATGTCAAGTATAGATAACTGTTTGAAGCCTTCCACTTCTCTTGATGGTATTTCTCTGTGTGGGATGTACATGACAACTTTTGAAAACCACATCTGATCAGTTCCAAAATTTCAGTAAATGTTCTGTGCATCAGTTGGCAGAATCCTGCTAATTTTTTAGTGAAAACCTCAAGAGGAAAATGGGAGACATGTAGAGCCCCTCATGTCTGGTTATCAAAGTCCACAGCTTTGACCAGGTCTATAATTGTCTGTAGATTGCAGAACCAATGGATGACAGCCATTAATACATGCCCATATAACACCCTTCTTGTGGTCCCAGAGGAGGATGGAAGAGTGGAGGGGAGGTTAACACATAAGAAGCTGGGGATGGAAGGGAATTGAGAGATGCAAGAAGCCGTTGGTGTGCTTGGGAATTTTGGCCTACTGAAAAGTATGCGCCTTTCTAGACACAGGTAGGCTTAGACAGGAGCAGTCACAAGGGAAATTGAGGGGCACAGAGCATGACATGGACAAATAGAGCACCTGGCATGAGGGTGGGGTAGGGGTTCAGGGAGTCCCTGAAATAGAGGGGCCTGGAAGGGTAGTTCACATCGGGGGGGAGAGGGGGGAAGTGCAGGAATGCAATGAGCCCCTGGTGTGTGTAATGAGCTCAGTCTACAGAAGCGACAAAGCGTGTGACCCTCTCTCCAACTGTAAAGACAAACTCTGTGATTCAGCAGCAGAACCAAAACAAATATAAAAGTTAATCTGAACTTTTGTCTTCTAGACTTAAAAGATTATTCAAGGCGTTATGTTTCTTATGAAGATCCCTCTCTGAGGAACAGATATTATGTGTGCTATTGTGATCTCTGCCTGTGTTACCTCAAGATTATAGTACTGCAAGGTATTGTGTATACACTAGCACACTAATATTTTTCCCCTGTGCTTTTGGTAAGTGAGAAGTACCTTGATGGGTGGGGTGGAGTATCTGGTCTAGAAGGTTGTGTGAGGGCACATTTATTTAATTTGCCATTAAATAACTTCATTCTGTAAATTGATTTTTAAAAAATAGATTGTATTAGTCTGATGCAAAGCCAACGAATACTTTTGTTCCTCAAACGTCTTTGCGCAAAGGGTATAATTTTAAAAGGATTTTGAAAATCCTATTAAGAGTTGCGAGTGAGGCACTATGTTTTTTGGTTTCATTAGTGGTTGGAGATTTAGATTGGACAGAGGAAGAGAATTTATGAACTCCATCTCTTCAAACTTTGGATGGTCTACCCTGTCAGTCCAAATGCTAGATTTCAAACACATAGTAAACTATGGAAAAAATTACTATTCCATTCCTAAGTATTTTGGTTTGAATTGCAATGATACAAATAATGTGATGTATTCTCACTGAAGTCTTCTTTTGAAGATGAAACATTTAATATAGAGTGGTAAGAAGAGGATCACCATCATTCCATTTTCTGACGTGCAAGACATTGCTCTGTAGGGTTGCTAATGAATACAAATTGACTTAAATCTGGAGCGCTACATTTTATGATAAAGTTCATTGCTTACACCCAGCTTTGGTTGGACCAAACTCATTGCTCATCTGGCATGTTTAGCATATACTGGGCATAAATGTGGCTTATACCATTTCATCTTGGCTACCTCTCAAACTTAGTTTGGTACAATATATCCCTTGTGCTATTGTAAGAGTTTGAACAGAACATCTCCTATGTTTATCACCTTGTGAGAACTTGAGTTTTTTAGGATATTAGCCAAACACTTAATCTAAAGACAGCCCAGGAAACTGGCATATTTAACACTATTCATTTGTTGCTGTATTCTGGTTATATAACTATAATTTTCACCATTTCCTTTACTAAATTGCAGTGGTCACCAGTTTATCCCAGTGGTTCTGCTGTTGGGCTCTGAGCACAATTAAACCTTTCTGAAGCACAGTGCGTGCATCTGAAATGCCTGATATTCAGTTAGCAAGTCATAAACAAACACCTTTTTATTTTAAACTGCGTTGGGGGGAGGCTTGTGGGCTCTTTTTTTAAGACTACAAAACAGAAGAGTGGCGAGTCTTTACATCTTAACTTTTATTCCTTTTTTCCTGTTTCACTACCACCAAAATCTCCAGCCATAGCAGCAGCGTAAAGGCATTTCCATGTGCCTTTGTGGATGCCTCTCTTCCTCCTCATCCCAATACCTCTTTCGGTGTTGTGTGCTTCAAGTATGTTAGCACTCCAGTATTTTTATATGTACTCTATATGAGTTAATGGCAATGTGGGAGGACAGGGAAGAGGAGAAAGAACCTAAATGTGGTGGTGGAGATATCTGGGGATATGAATGAAAATTTTAACTTTTGGGATCAAGAAAGACAAACAGAACTGCTAAGTCCATATTTATCAGCTGAATCCGTAAAACCACTTTCTGAAACTTATTCCAGAAAGGTCCAAAATATGGACTGTGCATCTTTGTACTTTGCTCTTTAGGCCTCTAGTCTCCTAGCAATGTATAGAGGACTAGCATGCATCGAGGGGAGAGTGGACCTGTACAAAGTTGGAATGCTTATACTTTATTGATTAATGCACATTAGGAGTGTGATTTCTTTTCAGCCCTGTAGGGGTTTGTCTACACAGCACGGCAAAGCATGCCAGAGGAGTGTGATTTGTACAGTACACTAACATACTGCTCTAATTGCCCCATTTAGATCCTGCTGGCATGCTCTAAAAGGTACGTAGAGTGTGTTAATTCAGTCAGTCCTGTTTGAAACAGGACTACATCAGTGTGAACTAGATACCTTTTAGAGTATGCCAGCAGGGTCTACACAGGGGAGTTAGACCACAGCATATTAGAGAGCACTACAAATCATAGTCCTCTAGTGTGCTTTGCTGGTGCATTGTGTAGACAGGCCTCAAGTACTAGCAGATTTTAAGTATACGACAAAAATCCAAGCAAATTGCCCTGCAGAATTATAAACTGAAAAGCCTACAAGTGTGGATTTAACCTTTAACTGCAGAATTGAAAATCTGAACATAAAACATATTTCCTCGAGTGCAATTTTGTTGTATCCCACTGGTGGAAGAGATTTTCACATGAGGCTAAAACAAACTGTGGGAAGTACATTTTCATAAAAGCAAATTCAGCTACTGTTTTGTGGATTTCTTAATCATCAGAATAAGACAGTCCTATTTTGGTGTATTGTGAGCTATTAAAATGCAAATCCTTTGGTCCTGATGTTGCTATTCAGAAAGTCTGAAAATGGATTTCTTGCTTGTCCATGTGTTTCAGGTTTTGTTGGTTACTTAAATTTCTTGGGAGTTTACAATTTGGGAACCATGTATGGACTGAGGAAAATATACCTCTGTGGTTGATATTCTGGGGTCCAGTCGAGACCAGTGAGGGCCTGTCACCTTTGCCTTGCAACTTGGGATGCCTCACAATGTTTTGCTGCTGTAGTTCCCACATGGGTCATTCACAAATAGCTTGCCAGTATGCAGGTCACACTCTGAGTGACTGTGTATAGCCACAACCCTGGTTCAGCAACTCTGACCCCAAAAGGCTGTCAGCAGCACGGTAGCCACACTCTGGGTTCCAGCAGCCTAGGTTACTATTTGCAGGGTGACCCAACACACTCCTAAGTCTTGAATTTCCTCCTCACCCCCACATCCCCCCCCCCCCCCGCAAAAAAACCCATGTGTTCTGCACTGTCAAGCCTTCTACTGCACAGTTCAGATATAGTAGGTCCATCGCTCTTCTAAGGAGATCAGTATACAACAGTTTGCTACCCTAGTTACCCGCTCAGTTTACAACACCAGATTAGTTTTGATTAAAGAATAAAACAAGTCTAATTACAAAGAGAGGTTTTAAATGGGTACAAGTATAAAGCATTAAAACAGACTACACTGGGTTCAAGGTGAAATTCTTACATGTTCCCAGCAATCAACTTTGACCTAGCTAGAGGTGTCAGGTTGTCCTTTGTCTTTGAAAATCTGGTTTTCCCAGACTTGTGTGGTGAACACACTTCAGACCTAATTTCAGCTTTGTAACTTTACATATGATGTTGCTACACACACTTCATCAAGATGTTATTGACCAACAAGATATTAGTTTTCAATGATACTTCACAAGACATATTTTGTACAAAGATTATTACAATAGTATGTAGGGTGTGATTACAGAGGTGCAGTCAGTCATAGTGGTGTGCATATGCATAATGGGGATTTAGGTGCAAGACTTCAATTTTGGTCAGTGGGAGTTGTGTACTAAAACCATGTAAATTATTCCATTATTGTGTAGAGATTTACTATAGCCATGCATATGATCAGCACTTATACATAATTATTAATGCATATTTACAAAATATATCATGATTGTATTATCATAAAAATCTGTCATTTGTTAAACTGCAGGATAGCGTCTTCTGTACATAATACTTCTATCTATTGTGCTTTCTTCTTTTGAGGTCCCAGATTTGTTTACCATCACTTCTGGTCCTGTGTGGTTTTTAAGTGCAGCTACAGCAAAAAGTTTAAGCAATAGATAGCTTTCTTACCATTACTAGTTGTCTCTGGGGCCATGGAAAGAACTCCCATTGAATATCATGGCACCAGCATGTCATCATGTTGATTGATGAAGATATCAGACCCTCACAATTATGTCATTCTCTGCTATCCCAGGCTAGAAATGTCCCTTGCAGTATTGACTGTGTGGAGCAATAAGGTTCAAGGGCCCGAAAGTCTACTAATTCCAGCTTGCTGTTGAAAAAGTCCTGTGCAAACGGACATTATAAAAAAAAAAAAAAAAAAACCTCCCAACATTTTAAATCTTGTGTTTACCTACAGTGGTACTGTTTTCCTCCATTATATGCACAAATAATAATAAAAACCATTCCATTATAAAATGTGGCTCTCCCCCCCCCCCCCCCCAAAAAAAAAAATCACATTCCTCAGTAAATAGAATATGTGCTCATGGGTTGTAAAGCCCATAGATGTCATGGGACCTTGTACTCTTTGGTTGCTCCGGATTTGGTTGAGTTTTTGTATTCCAAACAGACTTTTTATTAAGGCTGGAGCAGTTCCATATGTTTTCCAGGGCACCTATGTATTGAATACACAAGCTGCTGTGGATCACCCCTGCAACTTTTATGTAAAGTGGAGCAGGGAGAGTTGGGAGGAGAGGGAGTTGGCTGCCTTTTTCAATAGTCCATCTTGTGGTCTTCAAGATATCCTGTGTTTGTCATATGACTCAGTCTAATTATTTTGGATTTGTAATCAAGGGTTGAATAAAATGTACTCTATTTACAGTAAGTATATAATGCTGCATGTTTAAATATATATGTAGCATGCTGTCAGTGCTGCTAGAAATTTGATATGAAAATAAACATGTTCAACTAGTGTGTTTGCAGAGCCAAGTAACTTGATAGTGAATATGGTGAATTTATTGAGGTCACCATTTTACCGTATAGTTGGTACACATTACACTGGATGAGTTACTGGTTCAGGTAAGGCTTAGAAAGTCAGTTTGGTAATGTGGGCATTAGTACAAAGATAACTGTACCTGTAAGTCACTGCTTGGCAGTTTCCAAAAGTTAGTTTCTAATATTGGTTTAGGATCTTGTTATACAACAAAGATGTTTTCTTGGTAACCTGAGACTAGTATTTTACTCCTTCATGTATGAAAAAATCAGTGTCCCTTTGTTTGAGTCATTAGAATTTTTTAAGAGAAAAAAGAATTAAGTAGCACAATTCTCTTGATTATTTGTTAGGTTTAGAAGCTTAGCTTCTGAGATGAATGGTATAACAATTTTCATTCTTGGCTTTTTGCTGAGGTCTATAAAGACTTGGTTTGATGTTTTATTACTTGAACTATGGTAAGATTTTTCTTTTCTATAACTGGAAAAAGACTTGTCCAGCTTTCCTTCAATTGTTGAGTAAATCTGAGTTGCATTGATGCAGATTGGTCTGTACTTAGTGGAAGATGTATTTAGAACATGAATAATTAGGTGTGTTGACTCTTTGTATCAGTTAGCAGGTAGCACTAGTAACATGAAAGGAGCCATGTACTAATTAAAATTACAAACATCCAAAAGAGTAATATAAACAGGTATAGAGTAAATGTGAAATAACTACATTTTCACTGTAAAACCAGTAATGCTTTTTTCTTCTATTCTTTAGGTTCTTGATTGTTACAGACCATTTGCTGAAATGTCCAGAGCTGGTAAAAGTCATGTATGCCAAACTGAGCAATCAAGAAAGGTAACCCCAAAAACCAATGTGGCTTTTAGTATTTAGCATTCCATATACAGTATCCTGTTCACATGTTTGAAAAACTGTGTGGTTTCGTAGCTGGCACATCATCTCTAAATACATGTTTCTATGTCAGTAATGGTTTTAAATTGGTTGGTTAACATTACAGCTTAGCCACAACTGGCAGTGATTTATGTAGGGTTGCAGAATCCAGGTTGGCGCCATTACTCAATAAAGAAATACAAAAAAAAAAAAATTAAAGGCAAGGTTTCATGCTTGTGCCTTGATTTCATAAGAGCACCGCACCCTGTTGCATTTGAAATATGCTCAGCTGTTCATACCACAGTTGTGATAACTAGAAATTAAAAGGAAGTCTGATAGAATGGATTTACTGTAGTTGGTGTGCTTCAGTCTGAACAGTTGAAAATTATAGACGTGTATTTGCTTATGATTACTTAATACTTTTTAAGATCTTCATTGCACATTTGAAAACTTGAGTCTAGAAAAAACAAAACAAGCATGTTGCATCTATAAAGACTCTGTTTTTTTACAAGGGGGAAAGTGTAAAATTTACTTAAGGTTAGAATTATTAACTCTTGAGAATCTTGCAATGTAAGCAGGGGAGACGTGGTTTAGAGAGGAGAGCTTGAGCTTCTCATGGTCCTGTGCACTTTACATTGCATGTATTTTGCCCTTATTAAAAGTTGCCACTATCCTTCCCATTACCATTAGTGGGACAGAAGCCACAAGATTGCATGAATTAGGTTGACCACCATCTCCTATCGCTTTTGCAGGTGCAAGATGCTGTAGACGTGGCCACCCGTCTCTTCGTTTTCCATGGGACTATTGTTAGGCTGCCCTCAGGGAAGATGGCAGCTCCCTGGGCAGTATGACTTAAAAACTGGACGGAGAACTATGAAAAGGCAGGGAGATGGGGAGAATGGGATGGCTTGAGACCTATAGCGGAAAGAGAGCAAAAATATAGGGGCAGGTTTAAGACAGAAGACTATAAGAAGGGCAGGAGACTAGGTGGAGCAGGGAGGGTGCCTGGCAGTGGAGGGGCTGACAGAATGGGGAAGAATAGCATCTTATCTCCTACCTCCTCCAGAACCAGGGAGTCCCTACTCAGATAATCAGTGGGGAAGGAAAAGTGAGTATTTTAAACCTCAAGCTTTTTTGTGGGGGGGAGAAGGTATAACTAGTGATTTTTATTTATTTATTTTATGGGATTATTTGGTACTGAGTTAGTGTTAATTTTTAGTTTTAGCGGTGGAAAAGTTTGCTTGATTCGTCAGTTCGTGGAAGGGTTTAGGACTGCCACATTCCGTCTGTAGCATGTGACTTGTTATGGTAAGGTGCTATGCTGCTATAGCTGGTCAACCTACCGAATAAACATTTTCAATGCACTTATTACACCTATTATGAATCACAAGAATTCTGCAAATAAGCAAGCAAAGTTAACAAACTAATTAAAAAAAAAAGGAAAATTAATCCGTGTGTGCCGATAGTTCATCTGAAAATGGTTAGTTTAGTTTTAATTTAAGAGTTCTATATAATGTACTAGTAAATGTGCTGCAAAGTATTTTGTAAGGTCTTTAATATTACTAAGATCTCACAACTCTGCTGTTGAATCTTATGCCTATAATTCCCTTTATATCATATTTCAGAGTGTATTCTCTGTCACTCATGGCCAAAGAGAGAAAAAGTCCAGTGCATGTAAAAATGTTCTGACTGCCATTAGCTGGACAGAAAAGAGGCATTGTAAACCAGAACATAGGGGCATTATTGTCTCATTGTGAGACAAGTCAGAGAGACTTCACCATAAGGGTGCCACCTTGGGTGTCCATTAAAGCTGACTTTATGGATGAGGACAGAATGGATGCAATATTGAGGTGTCTGGGAGGACAGTTTAAGCTTACAAATACATACAAACTCTCTGTTACCTGTATATTTCACATTAAATATACTTATTTAAAATCTGTTTACAGGAAATTAACTATGTTGATAGCATTTGCTGGTACACAAATTAGTGGTGGCCCTTTAAAAACTTGCCTGTTGTCTTAGAGAACTAAAGTTTATGCAATTGAGAACTGCAGTATTTGCACTAGTCAAGGTATTTTCTGTAATCAGGACCCAATGCACTTGTAATGTTGAGGCACTTGCCAAAGAGTTGCCCTGCTTGCTGTGGAAATGAGCCCCAGAATCTCAAATTTCAATTAAAAAATACATTTCTGCCCTTTATAGCTATGAAGAAAAATCATTCAAATGTTAACTGAGTGTACTCAATATGGTGATGCGTGCCTAAGTCTGCAGATAGCCTGCAACAGTAGCGCTGAGTGGTCTGAACTGCCCATCTATCTCAGTGATATTCCAGGTCTGAAAACTAATGATTACACTTAAATGTTTGTGTTAACCATTTCTCTGTTGATGATTGTAGTTGGATGTTTCTGCAACAATAATATGCTAAAAGATTTTCTTTAAGAGCCAGTTGAAACCTGTTGGCATTTTGTCAAATTCCAGAGACTTCCCCAGCTACTCTCAAAAATATTTTGCAGAAATTTTAATAGAAACGTTTCTTTAAGACAAGTTAGTGTAGAACGTGCACGACACTAATTAGTTTTATAAACTAATTGCATGTTAGAATGTTTTTAAACTAAAGTGTACATATTTACCATGTTATCTGTTTTTTAAAGGTAAATCATCTCCTTCATATCGAATCTTTTTATTCCTGTAGAGATCTTCCAGTTTCCCTTTAATCCTTTTTTATTCTTTTCACTCTGTTTTTTGTTTGTTTGTTCTTAAATTAAATTAAATCAACCAACCAACCTTCAAGTATTTGAATATAACTTTCAATTATTTGCATCTTGCTGTTTTGGTTTTATTTGAAAGGACACAGAAGCACATCACAGTGAATGGTGCAAACCTTAGTAAAATTATCAGCAGTAAAACAGTTACCAAAGTAGCCAAGTTCTATTCTGAAAAGTTAATTAGTATAAATTGCATCACCCTTATTCAACATACATACGGCTTTGCTGTATTCAGAGTCCTATCTGCTTACTGGTAGTAATAAAAATAAGAGCTCTTTAATTACTTTTTACTCTGATTAGTACTGCAGAGCCAAAATTTCTAAAGGATAGTCAACTGTATTCTATCCCTTTACGTCTTTAGTAAGTTCTGATGTTGTAAGTTGTACCAGCCCCTTTAAGATGTAATTTGAAGACATCAGTGTTGGAGAAGTCTAACTGAGGGTTAACTTACCTTGCAGAACCTTTATTAGTGAAGATGCACGAGAAGGAAAGATCTGAGGTTAAATTCACAGGGCTGGCAGTTAACGTCTTTTTAGTTGTCATCTTTTCTCATATGTTATCTTCTGGTCTTCAAACAACTCCCCAGCCTCACCAAGCTCATCATCAGAAGCAAACTCCCCACAAATGAAGACACACCAACTTAAAGTAGCACCAGCCCCTTCCATAATAGATGCAAAACTTGCAGACATATCTCCACTGCTACGATGATTAATATTCCCCACAACACACTTTTCAAGATCTCTGGGTCCTACACGTACCTGTCACAACATGTGGTGTACCTCATCCATGCCACTAAGAACTGTGTGGATGAAACAAGACAATCCCTACACACTTGAATGAATTCACACACAAACACCTTATCACCTATGGACCAACACTTTTCACAAAACGATCACTTAGTATCCGACCTCTTAGTCCTTGCCCTCAAAGGAAACCTGCACAACACTTTCAAAAGATGAGACTGGGAGCTTAAATTCGTGTCTTTGTTAGATGCTAAAAATCATGGACTCAGTAAAGACATTAGATTTATGGCCCACTGACCACTCTTTGTCCTATGACTGCAGAAGTGTTAACTGCCCATTTCACCTTGAATTAATTCTGGCAATGTGTGTTAACTCCTTATGCTTAATAATCTGTTCCACCTTGCATTTAGCTGTGATGCTTTGAATAGTTTCCCCAGACCTGAAGAACAGCTCTGTGTAAGCTTGAAAACTGCTTTTACCAGCAGAAGTTGATCTAATAAAAGATATTACCTCACCCATGTTGGCTCAGCGTCTCTCAATATTTTCTATATCAAATATGCTCCATTTACTTTCATAGAACTCAACAATGCTATTTTTTCAGTGTGTTTTTCAGAGTAGAATTGACATCATCCATTGAAAAAATGATGAGATTTTAGACTGAGGAGGTTACCGAGTTTAATATCCTTAAGCATATGCATATCTAAGGATTCAAGTCTTTCATAGATTTCTTTAAAGGCAGAGGCAACTAATACGATCTAACCACCTGCATAACACATACTATAGAATGTTCACCCAGAATTGAACCTAGTAATAGGTATGTTTCAGATTTAACACTGGTGGTTGCTCTCACTTTTAATGCTATCATTCGTTTACAAACTCTAGAAGGCAGCACTGTTACACTGATTGTTGCTAACTCTTTATGGTAGCAGTTGCATAATGTCCTTGCCAGTAAGGTGAAATCAGGAAGAACTGGGTAAAATTTGTATCGGAAAAGGTTCAAATTAAAAAGGTTCAAATGGCATACAAACAGAGAAGTTAGATAAAAAACATAAAATAGTCTTTCTGGAAGGATACAATGATAACGTGTAGTAATCACAACAAGCAAGAGTCAAAGCAAGCTGCTCCATGAGAACACAGAGGAACAGTCACTCCACCCTGTTTTGGGTTGGCCTTTTCCAGAATGACACTGATTGCACACTTCCACACACAACCCCCTGGCCTTCAAGCAAGATCAGGAACCATTCTCCGTGCCCCACCCTATTCTTAAACGCATAGTTTATGATTCCAACACAGTCCTCAATATATCACAGCTGAGAAGTGAGCCACAAGAATGATTCCACGTCTGGAAAACCTGCCTTACAGTGAGAGATTTAAGAAGCTCAGTCTATTTAGCTTATCTAAGAGAAGTTCAGAAATGTCCCTTGATTACTTTCCTAAGTACCTACATGAGAAGACGTCTAATAGTAGACATTGCCTTACTCTACCAGACAAAGACATAATGAGCTCCAGTGGTAGGAAGTTGAAGCTAGACAAATTCAAACTGGAAATAAGGTGTATGTTTTGAACGGTGAAGGTAATTAACCACTGGAACAATTTTAACAAGATATGTAGTGGAGTATCCATCACTCAAAATCTTTGTAAATTGAGATTGGTTGTCTTTCTAAAAAGATATGTTCAGGTTCAACCCAAGTTTATGGACTTGAAGCAAAAATTACTGGGTGAAATTCTATAGTGTGGGTTATGCAGGTGGTCAGATAGTAATAGTTCCCTCTGTCCATAAAATCTGTGAATGACTTGAGTCCTTAGACATGCATATGCTTGCGGGGCATTAACCCAATTAAACTCAGTCTAAAATCTGGTCATTTTTTTCAATGGGTGATGGAAAACAGCTTTTAGCATGGTTGCCCCGAAAATGGGAATTGACCAATTATTCACATAGAGTTGGGGGCGTTGGGCAACTGGCTTCTGGTGGTTTGTGGATGGGGAAGTGTGGTGGGAATGCGTTCCCCTATCTTATCCTTAAATAGTACAACTATCTTGTGATGGGGCTTCATCAGATTTATAGTGAAATCTATGAAGTTATCCTTATCTGACAACCTCCTATCTGTGACCACTCCAGCTTATCCCGCATGTATTGAGTACAGTTCCCTAACACATTCATTAAAAGGATTTTCACAGTCCCTTGAATGGTTGCTTAAAACAGGCTTCACTGTATTAGTGAGATATCAAGATTAACTCAGGAAAAACTGCCTGCCTTTTACCTTGGTCAGTTGTTTTTTCGGGGTTAATAGAGTTGTGACCATTCTTTTCCATTTGGAAAAAAAATTTCTCTCCCCTTCATTGTGACAACTCACTTGGCACATTAAACTGTATGGAGTAGTTCAAATGCAAATTTAATTTTGATTTTAAATGTCAGTCCTCACATCTGAAGTGCAGATATTTTAGTCAAAGGAAACTCTGAGCTTGCCCTTGAATGTGCTCAATAAAGAAAACTCAAGATGAGAGAATGACAGTAGAACCTTGCTAATCCGCACTCTTCTCAGCAGAGGTTTAATCAGGAGTGCTGCACTGAGGTGTCATATTATGAAGACATCTTTATTCCTTTTTGTGTGTAAAGTTTGCATTGTGAATTGATATATCAGAAATAAAACTAAACTATAATCATCAGAGAAAATGACCAAAGTACATTTTGCAATAAACTGTCTTCTTATTGTTCACTTACTTGCTAGTTCAGATAATTCCATAATTTTCAATGGGAGTTTTAATGATTAATGTGGACTGGAGAATTTCTACAATCTATCTAGTGGCAATTATAGCTATATAGACAAAGGTATATTTTTTCCTTGATTTATTGAATTCCCTCCTCCCTCCCAACATACACGTTTATTTGTAGTTTTCTATCAGGAAGGAGGGAATTAGTAGAAGATTACATACACAAAATAAAGTGTAAATGAAGGCACAGTTAAAGGGATGCTGTCAAGTAGTGTAGGTTGTGTATGTTTTTGTATTCTGTTAAAGATAACTTTAAAGGAAGATTTTACCATTCTTCTCTCCACTCTCCCTATGCATTGTGTAGCATGTGCAACAACTGTAGCATTGTCAGGCACAAAAGTAGAAAATGAACAGGCTGTTTTAAAAGTCAATTTGACTAGACCTTTCTGGCTAGGCTGTCTCAGGTGAACGGTGTGTAAAAATTAATCAAAACGTGTGGTGAAAGTTTTAATTGCTGTCTACAGCTCTTTTGCATTTTGAAAACCAGACAGGATGTTAGTACCACAGGTGAACGAAGGCTTTGTAAATTTAGTTAACAAGTTTACCTACTCGTTTATTCATTTTAATTTCAGGATTACTTTGTTAGAACTGATAATGGCCAAAATAAGTGAGAGAAATTCAATGACCAGTGATGAAATGGCAATGCTCTTGAAAGATGCTGAATTTCTTGCAAGCCTTTTCCAGGAGAAATGTCGCGATGTGCTCAAATTAACTTCCGCTGCAAATACAGAAGATGAGGTAAGACTTCAGGAACACTGTGTTAGAATCTGAAGTTGCTGCCATGTTTGGTTCATGTACAGAAAATCACAGTTATCTCTTGCCTATATACTCAAACTTCCTTTGGATGGTAAAGCAGCTGAAGAGATCATCACAGTAATCTCTTGAAGCTTTTTGGTTTTCTTAAAAGTCTCAATTTGCTGCTGCACAGTGAGCATTGCTTCTACCAAGAAATGGGATAGAATTCCTCAGAAGACCTTTTACTTATACATGATATTGACTTAAGAATTCAGTGCTCGCAGAGGATAGCTCCTTACTTGACATCACAGGAGGTGGTAGTAGAAAACAGTTATTTTTGATAATTTTTAGTTTGAGTTCGATGTCTTGACTTATTCTAGTTTTACCAAGGGCTGTTCCTATTTTTTAAATTTTTTAATTGTGAATTTTATTTTAGACAAATAGTCTTACTTCTGTAGGGACCTTGGAAGCCAAGTTAAATTTGCTGAACAAAAATAGCATTTCTGACTAGTTTTTAATTGTTTTGAAACAAATAGATGGAGCTGTAACCTTATCCTGTCTTTTGACAAAAATGGCTCAACTAGGTAACAAGTTACATATATTTAAGATACGTAAATTATCAGATGCAACCATTTAAAAACATCTTACAAGTAGTGAATTTTTAAAATGCAGTTGGCTAATTATAAAGATTATCTGTTTCATACTGTGATTTAGAGTTTAGCTTTTGGGTGTCTTTTTATTTTCTTCTGTGCTGAGTAGGGAGGAGTGTCCAAGAGGGTCTCTTCCTCCTTGTCATGCCCCATGGGGTATGCTAAGGAGGCCTTTGCCATCTTCAGGTAGAGATCTCTGCTAATCTAGTTTTTCCGCATTCGTTTGTGGGGGATTTCGCTTTCATCTTTCCATCCCTTTGTATAGAAGTAGGAAGGCACAGCTCTAACCCTGTCTCCAGAAGTACAGACAGCAATTACCCCCATGGCTGTAATACCCCTTGACAATCATAGGTAATTAATATAAAATGCACCTATCACAGGGAGAACCAATACCTCCTCCTCCTTACACTTTCTCACTCTATGTTGCTCGTGGAATGTCAATTGTATTGCCCTCAGATCTGGGTGTCTCTGACCTTCAGGTAGCTTTTAATGCTTTTTTAATACAAATACCTGAAAAACCCTTTATCCTGTGAAGATTGGAAAAAATGTATTTACCAAGCCTACATTTAGCAAAATACTTTGTAACTACTGATGCTTTCTTGAGTTCTCAGATATGACATCCCATGGTACAATTATCTTTAACTCACTGACTTCAGTTACTTCTACTCACAAAAAAGGAATAATCATGTTTAAAAAGACTAAAAACCTAAACTTAGAAATTACACACTTTTTTTTTTACAAGTCATAATCAGCTTCTTTCCAGCAGGAGGAGCACCGTACTATGTCAGAAATGTTGGTTTCCAATATAATAGTGTAGATGGAAGAGAGAAGTACCTTGTAATTAAAACAATGCTACTACAACCTAATTTATTTTTAAAAAAATCTTTAAGAACAAGCTTCTGTGATAAATCTAGTTTGAAATGCAAATGAAAAAAATCATGCCTTTGTATGTTACTATTAAACTGTATTGTAGCTGTCTGAAACTTGTGTTAGAATATTTACAAGTGTTCAAGAACTCAAGATATACTAAGCGTATCGTGTTATATGTGGGAAACCTGCTTTTATAAGGCTCTCAGAAATACCTCAGTGAGAAAGTGGTAGTTGAGTGGATAGCAAAACTGAGAATGGGAGAGAGGTAGCCTACAGTATGTCCATGGACAATAGTGTTTCTCGTCTATCCAAGGAGAATTTTTGAAGTTCGACTAAAAAGTCCTTTTAGATAAGTGAAAGAACTTGACTACTACTAGAAAAGATGGCAACTTGAAACTAAATTAAAGGGAAGCATACTGAGAGATTTCCATCAACTTTTTGTCCTATTCAGTAACTTTCCAAGTAGGCTGTGTTTTCTGTTATTAAAAATACATGCTTGCTTTTTACAGTAAAAAGACCCCTGTTCAGCTTTCAGGCGAAGTCGACCAGCAGTCTCAAAGCTGTCGTAGTCGGTTGCCCTATCTAGCACTAAAGTTAAGTCCCTCTTGGACGTAAACACAGAAGTCATCAGTATTTTTTTAATCCCATTATTATTGATCATTTATTGCCCTGGAACTGGAGTTGCAAATAAAAGAAGAGGATTGGCAAGAATAGCTGAAAAATAGTCTCTCCACAGGAGGGAAAAATCCTGATAAATCCATAAATATTGTGCCTTGTTGTTTACGAAGAATAACCAATAGAAATTCAGTCGTCTCAGTATTTTTGTTAATTTTCAAAATATTTGAATTTTTGCCTAAGGATTGTAAGTAATGGGATTGTGCCTGCAAAGAATCGAATGTAGTATTTTTCTTTAGACATCATGTTCTGCAGACAACATATGTTCTATCCCAAGCCAATCAGAGGTTGATATTATGCAGCTGCTTCATAGCTAACACTAAAATTATTTTATTTGGTTCATAAGCCTGTTTTCTAGCATTTCCCCACTTCCATCAGCTTCTGTCCACCAGACCTGAAAAATACCAATTTCCCTCAAATTTGCGTGCCTTATTTGGTCCTGGCTAGAGAGGATTTTTTTCTGTGTTGGGAAGTTTATTCAAATTCAGAAAATAAGTTTTGGGTTTTTTTAAACCAATCTTTCCTGTTTCAATTTTTTAAAATATTCCCAATTCATTTTGGCTAGTCAGATCTCCAAAATGAGCTGGACTTCAAACTCCACGTTTTCGTTTTGTTGGTCTTATAGAGGAGTATCTAGGGTTTTTTTTTTTTTTTCCAAGCAGGGAAGGCGTTAATAAGTTATATAAATGTAAACAGGAAAAGATGAAAATATATCTTGTATAAAAATGACATGTTCCTCCTATCGGGCCTTGCTGTAGAAATTGTTCGCCTGAGCCAGAGGATGAAATGGTGCATGGTAGGTGACATGCAGAGTGCAGGATTCTAGGAAGGGATATGTGGGAGACAATGAACCAGGAAAGATATATTTCAAAAGTGCTAATTTCCAAACACCCTTTACTGATCTTGATAAGAACTGTTGGGTACTTGGCAGTTTTGAAGATTAGGCCACTTATTTTTTGATACCTAAATAGGTTCCTAAATCCATAACTGTACATTCCCCTTTTTTTTTCTTCAAATCTTTTACCCATCAAATAAGTACCTCCTCTCCGTGCAAAAAAGGCAAAATTAACACATGGGTGTGTGGTGCATATTAGGTGGGGCAATAGGGAGACACCTGCCAACCATTGAAACCATCTGAAAAGTTTTGCTTTTGCATACACATACACCAACAACTCAGAGTCAGCCAAACAAAATAGTACCAACAATCTTTGCCGACAAAATACGCCTGAAAAAAGTGGCTTAGAATAAGTGTCACAGCTCTCACTAGAGAGTTGCTTGAGCAACACATTATGTATGTTTGTGTGTAATACAATATATTTACACATACAATTGTCTTTAAAAGTACTGTGCCAATAATACTATTTACAGATATCTATAGATATTTGTTTGCCCTTCAGTTAAACAGCACATAAGCGTCTATTATGACTACAAATGATACATACATTAGCTGAGAGTTTTTCAGTAAAACTACCGTATCACAGTACAAAATAGGAACGTGGGATGAAAACATTACAAATACTGTCTCTCTCTCATTGAAATACACTTGTGATTGCATTTCACTAAACCACATAACAATGAGTTTGCTTTCACCAGCACAAACCCAATGTACAAAATAGTTTAGGGCTACATTGTGTCTTGGACTACATGCCGATGAAAGGAAGCAATGGGAAATAATTTCCCTTCCATTCCTGCATGGGCTAACTGGATCATAAGTCTGGCAGGTAGACAAGCAGGTGCTATGTGCCTGTTGACCTGTTGAGCAGGTGAGCAGGGATGAGTGGGGAATGGATGCAGACCTGGATCTGCCAGCACTGTCAAGCTAGCATAGAGAGACAAGGTGGGTGAGGTAATATCTTTTACTGGACCAACTTCCCTTTGTGAAGGAGACAAGCTTTTGAGCTTACACAGAGATGTGTTAACTGGAAAGCTTCTCTCTCTCACCAACAGAAGTTGTTCCTATAAAAGATATTACCTCACCCACCTGGACTCTCTAATATCCTGGGATTAACACAACTTCAGCAACACTGCAAGCAAGAAAGCATAGAGCCTGTCATAATTTGCTACTGGTATAGGCCAACAGCAAATTACAGGGTAAGAGGGAAGCAAGGAAGGAATTGTAACTCAGAGATGTGTCTCTGTCATAGTGTCTCCAAGCGGCTACTCCTGGGGTGTTTGTAACTTATTAATTGTCCTTTACACAGGGCTATGTCTAAAGTCACAGTTTTGTCCTTAGGCATTGCATGGCACACTGAATATTTGTTGTTTTTCTGAGTGATGATTTTGTAATTCTAAGTGCCGTACGATCCACCTAACTAGTGAGAGTCTACACCAAGAAATAGTTTTCTGGTTGAATAAATAATATGCAAATAAGACTCTCTTTTCTGTCTAACCAGAATACTGCATTTATAATCCCAAATGCCTGTTTACCCAAGAATAATGTAAATTCTCGCAGCCAAAGTTCATTCAACCACAGACTTATACGGGATTCTTGCGGATAACAAATTGGTGTCTTGCAGGCAGTGTTTGTGTCTTTAAAGTGGGCCACTCGCACTGGGTAAACTCAAAGAAAAAACATTTATACAGAAGTGATTTTCTCAACTTGTAATTTTCTGTATTTCTGCTGTTGGAAGATACTGTGTTTTTAATAAAAACTTTATCCCTTACAGCTCTGTGATCTTTCATGGAAGTTGTAACACTGTGTTTGACAATAGCCTGTAGAGAGGAAATGATTGTAATTTAATATATTAATTATTATGGCTATTGGGAAGAAGCCCTTGTTTGTTCATATATATTTATAATGAAATATAATCTTTAACAATTTTCAGGGAAAACAATGAAAAACGAGTAAATGGACATGGTGCCATATATTGCTGATAGCTCATGCTTTTCAGCAGACCTTCTGATCTTAGATTCATGTTTATGAACAATAATATATTTTGTGTGTTCATAATTTCAGAAATGCTGCCTTTCTTTTATAGGAAGCAATAGTTACAATTCGGCTTCTTGATGTTCTTTGTGAAATGACATCAAACAATGAACAACTGGAACATCTGCAGACTTGTCCTGGTTTGCTCGAGACAGCTGTGGGTAAGTTGTTAAATGCTACCGCTTTCCAACTTCTGCTTGGTTTCAAAACTGTACTGCACCATACATGAAAATGAGTGTTTTCCACAACTCATGGTAATTATTATTTTAATCTTTTAATAAAATAAATAAATTTTTAATCTTTTAATATTTTAACCTTTTAATAAAATAAATAAATAGAGCAGTGAATTATTAATCTACATTTTCAGATGTTTGATTTGTCTCTGGAAGTTCTGCTGCTGTACTTGCTCAGAGTGCAGTTAGCTCTGTTTGCCCAACAGAGCCTTTATCTGTCTCTCAGCAGTCCTGTTTGTATGGGATGAGTTTGTAAAGGACAACAGCTTCATTTTCTTCTACTGTCTGATTGTGTGTTTTGAGTTCCTCTAAAAAGAAAAATAGGACTTTCCCATCTATCACTTATTCAGTAACTGAAAGCCAAGATAGAGAATACAATAAAAGTTCTCATTAATCAAATTGTTACTTCAAAGTTCAGTTTAAAACAAGCCTCCCCATAAAAGTAAAGATTTTTACACAATAAAAAGAAGCCAGGCCAATGAGGAGAGACCCTTGCCTCAGGGAAAAGGGAGAAAGTGGTGTGCAAGTGATGATTTCTACCCCCAAAACTCTTTGCTTCAGCTGAATCTGATATTGCTGCACACAGCCTTCTACACAGCTCATAAAGGTCTCATGTCAGTTTAAGGAAATCATTCATTCAACATATTACTTTGAACTTGTAGACTGAAACTATTCAGCTTATATACATTGAGATATTCTAAATGTCCTTTGGGAAGAGGATTGCTAGTGTGCTCTGCTCCTACGCTTAGCTACAGCTAACCTTTCTGATTAAATTCAAATACATAATTTACTACTTCCATTAAGTAAGGGCACTTAAATACACTTACATCTATGTATGTCTTGAAGAATCACAAAATATTCACTTGTACTTCCTTAACAAATGCTTAACTATTTCAGCACAGAAGGAGAATTACAAGGAGTTGGAGATCCATACAGCAGTTTCACCAGTTAATGTGCCAATACTTGTTTCACTAGCAGCTTTCAGTCTGTTTTTTCTGCGCAGCTATCTCCAGATTAATTAAACACAGCTGCAGACTAGAACATTGCAACCATGTGTGATCTATTATAGTTCTATTGGCTAGCAGTGCCTGAGGACTACAGCAATGGATTCTGTTCTCCAATTTGTTTGTTAGCCTAAGAATAACTATGTTAACCTGACAGTTTAGTGTTTTTTGTTAGCAGTAGTTTGAGGCAAAACCTCAACGTTCCAGAGAAGTCTCTGCTTTGAAAGAATTGAAAACTGAGCACTACGAAGGCATAGCATCAAGAAGAGTGTCCGAATCATCAACCACTGATGGCTCTGATGCCTGTGTGGAAAATTGGACTCATCATTAAGACTCTGTGTCTGAACTACAAAATCAAATAAGTGGGAAAAGCTTCAGGACTCTCTTATCCTAATCCTGGCACAAAAATTAATAAACAAACAAAATTGGCAAACTGATGTTCTTCTAACATTCTTGAAAAATCTAGAATTATATAGAAATGATAGTGTTGTGAAAATAGCACCGCGCTATGAAAAGCAGTGATGTTCCCAATGTGGTAATGTATTAAAATGTCTGTTTGCTTCCTTATGTAGATACTTTGCAGCTAACTCACCTGGCTGGGAAACAGGCTACAAATATCTTCACTGCCACACATTCTATGACAGGGGAGGGAGAAATTTCACATCCAGCTGTGGGTTTTAAATCACACCTCATTCGTTTGATTGGAAATTTGTGTTACAAGAATAAGGAAAACCAAGACAAGGTAGGATTGTTTCCATGTAGTCTCTTGCATGATCAGCTACACACACGAGTTTGGTTTATGACTAAATAATATAGTTAATCTACAGTAGAGGTTAAAATTTGTATTAGGAGGGCAGAAGTAGAAATAAATGTTGCTGGACTTCTTCAGAATTATGAAAGAAATCCACATCACGTAATTACCATAATAATTGGCTTTATTTTGTGTGTGTGTTTAACATGTTCAGTTTTATCTGTGATTTCTGTCCATCTCTCACTCAAAGCCAATGTCTTGTTCTTCCTGCCCCGTTCACATCTGACTACAGTTCTTAAAAAGCTTCTGGAAGTTAAAACCCAGCTGATTTTTAAAAAACAAACATAAATCAAGTTTAGTTGGCCTCGCTATTGCCTCTCTCTCTCTCTCTCTCCCCCCCCTAAAACTTTCTTCCATTTTTGAGATACAGGTAAGTCTGCATACCTCCTCACTTTGAATCCTCTGACTCTGTTGAGGAGCCAGTCCCATATAGGGAAAATTAGCTTTTCTTTCTGGAGTGAGAACAATGAAAAGAAAGTGAGAGGGCAGCTGCCTACTCTTAATAATTAAATCCTTTCCTGAGTGTTGCATAGGATGTGATGTTTCATCCACATGTGAACCTGCTTTTCTTGCTGCGGGCAAGTAGGCCTTCCATGAAAAATATTGTAATGTTTAAATGCATTATGTTGTAAACCTTTCCAGAATTGGACAGATTGCACCATAAGATAAATTAATCAAAGGGCTCCTAACACATAATGTTCCTCCACAACACACTTTTCAAGATCTCTTGGTCCTACACATGCCTGTCACAACACAGGAGATGTGCTGAAAAGTGTGTAGTAGGGAATATTAATCATCGTAGCAATGGAGATATGTCTGCAAGTTTTGCATCTATTATGGAAGGGGCCGGTGCTGCTTTAAGTTGGTGCGTCTTCATTTGTGGGGAGCTTGCTTCTGATGACACATCTTCTGATGACGAGCTTGGTGTCATGGTAGCCTTCCCTCTAGTTCGTGAGGGCTAGAGGTAACTGTTTCTTAGGGTCAGATGGATGGTTTGAGTAAATTCAGGATTGTTTCCTTTATTTCAATATTGTCTTAGATAACGTTAAAGGGTGTGGGTGACAATTTCCAGAAAAGTAGTAGATGGGATAGAAAATAAAAAGCATGGGATAATAGCTAACTCAGATGACTAGTAAAGGAATATAGAGCATTTTACATCTATCAGCAACTCAAATCAGGCCTGTGCTAGCAGGGACTATAGCTATTATCTGACCGCTCATGAGCGTTCCATGTGAGATGAGCTAATCTAATTCCACATTGCCAAGTAGAGTCTGTGTAGTGTTACTTGGGCTGTTTGTATCTGGTCCTCCACTCCTTATTTTGTGGTCACAGTCTCAGGTTCTGCCACCTGTGGAGAAGGATTTCTTTAACAGTATAGTTTTTTCATTGGAACAGTCTGTTATGCTGTTTGGATGGAAGTAATATCAAGTACACTGAACAACTAAATATCAAAGGCAGTTTCCTTGGGAATGCCTGTACTTCCATTGCCAGTTTGAGGAGACATACACGCATTAGCTCTCGTTGCTAAATGGTAGTTTGTCTTAAGCCCTGTGTATGGCCAGTGCAGTTGCACTGCTCCAGGAATAAGACTGAGTGGATTGTGACTAAGTCAGAATCTTACCTCCCCATTTCCTCTTACTCTATGGGAGACAGACCCTTCACCAGCACCTATACCTGGCACGGACTACATCTCCCAGTGTGCTGTTGCAGCTCTGCTGCCTGGTGCATTGGAGGCAGAGCTGAAGCAATGCCCATCTACACAAGCTGGGAGGGAGGCTGGTAGTGACTCTGCAGAAACGGCTTCCTTCACCCATCCTCTCACCTGCTATGCAAGTAGCTAGGACAAGAGATTAAAGATGTGATTTATATTGGCAATGGTGGAAAATTTTGGGACAATGCCTCTGAGTGGAAAAATTAATTACTGCTGTTACTTTGATGCATCTGCATCTTGTGTTAAACCCATAGTTTAGTTTTCAGTAAATTTATTTTTCTCCCTCCATTGTGGAAAGAAGCCTGGTGTTAGCCCTGTGGTATCATTATGATGGAAACCTTCCGGGGCTTTCTCTTAGGAGTGCATTGTTTACATCTCTCCTTCTTCATAGTTTATTTTTGCTATTGTGATAAGTTCTTAAGACATAGAAAAAGCAGAGGTTTAAGTTGTAAAATGAGATGTGATTATTAAAGCAGGTTGTTGTCAGGCTAGCCACCCTAATTATATTTTTTCTGAAGCTGCGTAGGTGAAGTGTTGTAAGAAAAAAGTCTCAGACCAAATTTCCAGTTCAGGTACAAAAAATATGGTTGTGCAGGATATCACTGAATATGAGTTTTGACTTATATAACATGTCTGATGTAAATCCGAATGTTTTCACTCAGTGCTGATAGAGCTTGAGCAGCAACGGACATATGGAAAGTTCAAATCTGTGCAAGGAGTGAAAACTCCTTTTTACCTAAACAGTCTGGTGGGGCTCACCACCCTCTTAGCTCCTGCTTCAGAGAGGGGAAGCAGTCAGGAACTGCCACATCTAGGACACCAAGGGGCAGGCTGAGCCCGGTGGGCCACTTGTCTCCACCCCTGGGACAGGCATGGAACTCTCTCAGGAGGGGAACCTGCCAAGAGCCACCTTAAAACACCTTGGGTGTGTTTGTGGGGGAAGGGGAGAAGGGAGGAGTTGTGTTTTTGCTTTGTGTTTTGTGTCTCACAGAGTGTGGCTGGGTGTGTCCCTTAGTCGGGAGGTTGTGAGGAAGGAAGGGGAGTACTTAAGCAGAGCAAGGACTGTAACAGATGTTTGATAGGCAGGTTGGACATGCAGGAGGCAAGTCTGTTCTGCAAAGAGAAAACTGAGAAGAAATTTATTTTCTTTCTTTCTTTCGTTCGTTCTTATTATGCAGTGTTTGGGGCAGCGGCTGTCCTCTGTGATTATACAGTGCCTAACACAACGGAGCCCAGCCCTTCACCCCAACTGCCTGTTCAGTAGAAAGTTAGATTTTTGTTTCACTCCAGCTGTCTGCATTGTAGCACAGAAGAGAACTGCCAAGTTCAGCTGTTGCTTATAACTAGAAAATTCTCTGTGTCCTGAGTTGAAACTTTCTTGACAAAAGAATATGATACTGAGGAAAGTTACTCTCTAGAAACTAAAGTCTTATGTTCAGCAGAGGAACAAGTACATCATGGATAGAAACTATTTATCTTCATCGACACTACCCAGCCCATTTTCAGGGACATCATCTAAAGAATGTCATGTAGTGCATTTTCCGTCTCCCATTAATTCTTTCCTCTCTATTAAGAGTGCAGTTTTTTGTGGTGTGAACACCATTGAGTTCTCTTTTTCTTTGCTAAAATATATTCATTTTGAAAGGGGGAATCTGTATCTCGTATGGAGTTTTTGTTTGGGAATTCCAAAAAGCCATTGACAATGAGTATAAGCAGTATGTCAATATTGCAACAAGTCAAAATGTTTCTCATTTTTAAGTAAAAATGTTCTGACCAGCTCTAATCAATATGCAGCTTTTAACTAATAAAACAAAACATAATTACAAATGTGCATTTAAGATGATGCCTTAGATGTAGGTATTGCTACCATAACTTTCTTCCCTCTGCAGAGTACATGGCCAGTAGTCCTTACTGCTGGAATTCTTATGCTCTTCGTAGACACATGGAAATAACCATAAGAATTGTATAAAAGGAGAGTGGTCAGTAAACTTCAGACCCTGACTGCATTCTTAAGTACTTGGCTCTACTGTGTTGCAGGCAGGCAGTGAGATTTCTTGGGCAGGAAAATGGCTTGACTCAAAACAATTTTATTCTTTAGGCAAGGAAAAAAAAGTCTTGATTACCAAAAGCATTTGGCATCAATGCGAGGCACATGCCTACCTGCATGGGATTGCTCTAATTTTGCAAATCTATCCATAGAAAGAAATCAATACTTTTTTTCTTTCAGAGGAAAGATTACTTGAGGAACGTAGGTTCTGAGTTTTGAGATGCATGTCATTTCACAGGTTTCAGACTAGCAGCCATGTTAGTCTGTATCCTCAAAAAGAAAAGGAGGACTTGCGGCACCTTAGAGACTAACAAATTTATTTGAGCATAAGCTTTCGTAAGCTACAGCTCACTTCATCGGATGCAGTTTTACAGTTTTACATTTACATTTTACATTTACATTTTACAGTTATATCTGACAGTAACGCTTCCCTAAATTTAACTTCTCCATTGATTCAGAGTAGAGGAAGAGTCGTCTTGTGTGGGTAGAAAATATACTTCGGGTGCATCTTTTGTAAGGTGTAAACTTAAAAACAAATTGTCTGTTTTGTCTAATAAATTAGTTTAATTTTTTTTATAACATTGTTGGTTTTTGAGAAGTCTATCTGGCTGATTTGAAGGCTGTTCCACCTGAAAATATGAGCAAGATCTGACTAGTTTAGAATTCCTCTTTTTTGTAATGTAATCCTGTTTTTTTAAAATGTCAAAATTCATAAATCAAGCTGTCATCATTAGTCTCCTTTACTTACTGTTCCTGTAACAGTCAAATAAAATTAAATTCCTAAGTAGAAGATACATAACTCCTTGCTTAGTTTTTTTTAATTATATGTTATAATTTTTTACTCTCAAGTATTGTGAGTTATCAGAAATAACTCTTAGCTGGGTTAACTGCATCTGTCTCTCAACAGTCTGTATTATGTAAAAGAGGCAGTGTATGCATTCTCTATTGTGTGGTGTTCAGTTCATTTAATGACTATGCGCTTGGGCTAGGCCATGCAATTGTCTGTAAAGGAAGGTACACAAGGTGTTAAAATGACATTGATTTAATTATATATGACATTATTTGAGAGAGAGAGAGAAATTGACATTTTTTTTTATTGATGTTTCTAAAGGAAAAAATGATACTGCGATGGATATTGAAATCCCGGTTAAAATTACCCACATAGCACTACACCAGCACAGAATTGTTAGTGCTGCTACTTTTTCACAATGTCATGTTATTTCATTCTTATGGCCTGTCATAAATATAAAGGGAAGGGTAAACCCTTTAAAATCCCTCCTGGCCAGAGGAAAAATCCTCTCACCTGTAAAGGGTTAAGGAGCTAGGATAACCTCCCTGGCACCTGACCAAAATGACCAATGAGGAGACAAGATACTTTCAAAAGCTGGGGAGAGGGAAAAACAAAGGGTCTGTCTGTGTGATGCTTTTGCCGAGGACAGAACAGGAATGGAGCCTTAGAACTTAGTAAGTAATCTAGCTAGATATGCGTTAGATTTTGATTTCTTTAAATGGCTGAGAAATTAAGTTGTGCTGAATAGAATGGATATTCCTGTCTGTGTGTCTTTTTTGCAAAAAGAAAAGGAGTACTTGTGGCACCTTAGAGACTAACCAATTTATTTGAGCATGAGTTTCGTGAGCTACAGCTCACTTCATCGGATGCATAGTGTAGGTGCCACAAGTACTCCTTTTCTTTTTGCGAATACAGACTAACACGGCTGTTACTCTGAAATGTGTCTTTTTTGTAACTTAAGGTTTTGCCTAGAGGGATTCTCTGTTTTGAATCTAATTACCCTGTAAGGTATTTACCATCCTGATTTTACAGAGGTGATTCTTTTTACTTCTATTAAAATTCTTCTTGTAAGACCTGAATGCTTTTTCATTGTTCTTCAGATCTAAGGGTTTGGGTCTGGGGTCACCTATGCAAATTGGTGAGGATTTTTACCAAACCTTCCCCAGGAAGTGGAGTGCAAGGGTTGGGAGGCTTTTTGGGGGAAAGACGTTTCCAAACAACGCTTTCCTAATAAATAAACCCAGATAAACGTTTGGTGTTGGCAGTGGAAGTCCAAGGGCAAAGGGTAAAATAGTTTGTACCTTGGGGAAGTTTTAACCTAAGCGGGTAAAAGTAAGCTTAGGAGGTTTTCGTGCAGGTCCCCACATCTGTACCCTAGACTTCAGAGTGGGGAAGGAACCTTGACATGGCCTGACTGTCAGAAGTGCAAAATTCTTACTGAAGTTGGATTTTGAGTACATCTATTATTACTATTTGAGTAGATCTATTATCTATTTACTTTTAGTAGATTTATTATTTATTATTTAATTATTTATTATTAAAATAGCCTATTTTAAGCTTCTAATATATAATAGATACAGAGGGTTTCTCGTACCTTTTTTTAAACACATTTGTTCAAATTCTTTCTCAGTATTGCTGCTTGCTGGTGGCAGGATCACCATACGTGGAAGAATGTGTGCCTTTTTTGATCACATACTTTCCAGCTCAGATCTTAGCTTGTACTAGAAATTCTTTGCAGTTTTACTGGTGTCAGATACCACTGATGTACTGTTTTTGTATAGATTTTCCACTGTTGCAACAAAGAGGATTTCATTTTAGTTTTCCATATTGTTTTCCATAGTTTGAACCTTAGTATGAACTTCAGTTCCCTCTACTCTTTCCCCCCAACCAACATCCCAGGCACTATTTTCTTAAAGTTACATCAGACTTTACAACGAGCTGATCTTATAATATTGTGCATTTTGCATAGAATCCTTTTGGACATAGTTTTCTCTTCCTCTCCATTTACGGATGCTTAAGTGTTTGTTATAGTTGCGTATGAGCTACAGCAGTGGTTCTCAACCAGGGGTACGTAGAGGTCTTCCAAGGGATACATCAACTCATCTAGATATTTGCCTAGTTTTACAATAAGCTAGCCAAGTCAGTACAACCTATAATTTCATATAGACAATGACTTGTTTATACTGCTCTATAGACTATACACGGAAATGTAAGTACAAGATTTATATTCCAATTGATCTATTTTATAATTATATGGTAAAAATGAGAAAGGAAGCAATTTTTCAGTAATAGTGTGCTGTGACACTTTTTTGTATTTTTATGTCTGGTTTTGTAAGCAAGTAGCTTTTAAGTGAAGTGAAACTTGGTGACAGGCAAGACAAATCAGACTCCTGAAAGGGGTACAATATTCTAGAAAGATTGAGCCTCTGAGCTACAGTGTCAGTCACTTTTGTATCTCTGTTTTCTTGGCTTGGTATAGTAGTTTTGGCCCTCTTGAGTTATTAAAGTTTCTAGGTTTCTATTTTATGAGGAACCTAAAAGGTTTGTAAATCTAGGTACAAATTAAAAATAATGGAGAATTTCTGTTTTATCAAGTTTCAGGGCTTGAGTCACATAGGTGATTTCCCCCTCCCCTTCCCAGAAACCCCAGCAGTACACTCCCTCAGAATGCACCGCACCAGCTCATTCAGCTCTGCGACCCGGCCCCACTCTTACCTGCTTGCTGTCCCGTCCTGGTGGCAGTGCCTCAAATTTAGTGGTGCCCTATACAGCTGCGTATGCCTAAGGACGGCGCAGATTCCGATAATGGAGATAAGGGATAACATGTTCAGCTTTTAAAATATTATCCAAATAAATTGTCTACTTCAGCTGCATATATATTGGAACTTCAGTTCTGCTGGGACTTAAACAACCATTTCTGTTCAGTTGATCCAGAGACTTATTAGGATTGACCAGTTGAAAAGAAGGCTGGGAACCGTTAATGTTAATCATTCTTTGAACATTTATTAATTTAGCAATTGCTAAACAGATGTATTTAAATGTTATAAAACCAGAAGAAAATTTTTGAAGTATGCTGTTTACATTCATCATCACTGATTCATTCTGTTCTCCTTTTGCCCGTCTCTTGTGACTTCTACTAAGTTCCTGCAGTATATTTCCATTGCAAGCTGGTACAGCAGTAGGTGTACATTAGTTACAGAATCTGGGTGAGTTTCCTTCACTGGTATATCCAGAAGGCTCAAAGAAAAATTTCTGAATATACAGTGCATGTAGTGGTTCAAATATTATGTGGTTTCCTTCAAAAACTTAATTGAATCATTGCCTGTGCAATGAGTTCATGTGTTTTTAATAAAATCAGAATCTTTCAGCAGCATTTGGTGTAGTTGATCATGAGGTGGTGTCAATTCTACATTGAGACCTGACGAGTAGATGGGATCTCTTGACCATGGCTCTGCTCACTCTTTTGAGGATCCAGAGGGCTGTGATGTCAAATGCTAATTCTGCCTGAGGACACACCTTCTTTCTCGATGTGGGTGACTATTTGAAGAGATTGGGGCTGCAATAACATCAGGATAGTGATGAGTCACTTTTAATTCTATTTACTGGATTCTGCAGTCTCCTTGCTTTCCCAACTCCTAGTCAAGATAGGCTCCTGGAGGAAAGCTTAGCCAGCTTTAACCTCTGTCCAGACAAAATGGATGTGATGGTGGTGGGTCAGGGAAGGCACTATTAAGAATCTTTAGGATATCTTTCTAAAATGAAGCTTTTAGCTTTTCTGGCTTCAACAGAATTTATGGGCTTGATGTAGAAATTTATTGGGTTCTTTGGCCTGTGTTTTGCAGGAGGTCAGGCTAGAAGATGATGATAAAGTTCCCCTGGCTTAAAAACCTATTAAATTATTAATTTTATTCTTATTGTTTGATCTTTAGTAGAATATACCATGTGTGAGATGTTGTCCAAACATAGACAGCATGTGGTCCCCAAAGAGCTCACAATAAATAGTAAAAACTAAACAAAGGGTAGGAGAAAGGTGGTAGCTGGCAATGATAGGTAGTGTTTCAATAATGCAATGATATTGTTTCTCCAGGTGTCTACGTGATAGCTGTGATCAGCAAGTTGGATTCATTTAGATGTTCCAGCAGAATTTGAGGAATTGGAATGCTGAGAGGGGTAGTGACCTTGCAGATCAGCTCAGGAAGGGCATTTCATATATGTAAGAAGGCACAGTGGTGCTTGAACAGGCATCAACTTTGGGAATATAGATAGGCATAGTGGAGACGGTGAGTTGGGGGTATCACATAAGGACATTTAGTGTAGATAAGTAAGGAGAAAGCAGTTATGCAGAGCCCAGAATGCTGTTGCAAGACGCTTGGATATGAAGCTGCAGAAGAGGAGGGAAACCAGTGCAGGGATTCATGTTGGTGGTGTATGTTGACTGTATCAGACAAGAAAGATAATTTGGTTAGATGTTTTCTGTGGATTGGAGAAGGGCTATGAAAGTGTCAGGGATGCCAGAGTAAGAGGTCACAGTAGTTGAGATAATGAGGACCAGGATGAGTGCAGGACACTGGGAAACCAACTGATTTTGTAGATAATGTGCAAGAAGCAGCTGCAGGATTTGAAGATGGTTTGGTTATATGGGGGAAGGGAGAAGGCAAAGCAAGAAAAACGTGCTTGACAACTTATTAGTTTGATTTAATGATATTTACTTTGTAGATTTTGACATGTGATGTTGACAATTTGTGTTTTAATGGTTATAAAGCTTTAACTTTTTGAATGTGTCTACTGTCATTAAATAATTATCTGAGCACCCTCCCATAATTTGTGAAAATTTAAATCACAACTTTGAAAATTTAAATAATCAAAAATCTAAAAATATGCTTAAAAGCAAACTTCAATATTATCTATCGGGGAATTATATTTTTATATTTATATTTTATAAAAAATAAAAAAATGAATTCTGCAACCCTATTTATGGTATAGCTAGGAGGTCATTTGGTCCTTAGTAATTGTTTACAACATATATCAAAACTAAATTAAATTTTAAAATGAATATAATCCATCTCCTATATCAATTCAAATATGTGTGTGTGGGCATGTGTGTATAATTAACCATTGAAAGAGGCATAGAAGAGAATAATTATCTTCTATATTACACTCTTGAAGTCACTGCCATACAGAATAAAAAAGTTTGTTTCTGAGACTTGTAAATTTGGCTTTTGTACCAACATGGTGTTTATGATCTTCTTAGTTCCAATTTAGGCATATCCGTCATTCTTTCTAAGGAGAAAGGAAAATCCTGATATGATCACTCTATCCCTTTGCTGCTCAAAAAAAAATTTTTTTTTTTGAGGTAATATGTCGAATCCCCATTGGAGGCACTTGTATACCCTTGCTCAGTTAAACATCTGATCAGACTGGAGTGCTTCTGTAGTCAGTGTATCAAAATGTAACAAACTGTGTGTGGGCTCTTGAGCAAGAAGTTTGGAATTCAGGGTTTTTTTTCTGTTGTCATTTTCAATTGGAACTATTTGCATTGTTGTACATATTAAATTACTAATCTTCCCACAAGCAGTGTTTAGCTCATGTTACTCATATACATTGTAAAGATATTCTATAATGCAAGATAAATTAATGTCTGGGCAAGATTCACAACCACTAAAATGATCCATTTCTCTGCAAATGTTTCATTGCCAAATTGGGGCCGGAGAGGGGGAAATCTAGAATAAATTCTATCTATATTATTTTTTTTCCTTTTTGTATCACTAATGGACTCAGTTACTTGTATGTGGAGAAAATAACCTCATTTGGATGAAAAAGAGAACCATCTAAACAAATGAAATGCAGTTGGAAATCTTTTTGTAAAAGTGGAAAATGATATTAAATTATCCAAAGCTAAAAACTTCTGGAAAGAGAATCTGCTGTTGTAGCTTGAAACTTAAATGCCAAAATTACTCAAGACTTATGATGCCTATTTGTTTTACTGTTCAATTTACTTATAAAAATAACTGTAGAAACAAGTACTCTTATAGATCACTTTTTTCGCAGAAACAAATACCTTTTTGTAAATAGTCTAATTGAAATGTGAATGAACATACCTTACGATATTGATTTTTTTTTTTTTTTTAAATTGAGTGTATAGAATTTGTTGAACTGGGCTTGTGTAATTTTTGAAATCTAATTTTCCGGCTTTATCTTTTATTCATTGCCATGGTGTCTTTTTAAAATCTTGATGTTTAGATTATTGGCTTTCCCTGAAATTGTATTTTCAAAGTATATGTTTCACTTTACTCAAGAAGTTATTTTTCAAGATTTATACAAGAATTTTAGTTTATTCACTATTTTTATATTCAAATCTAATTAATACATTTCAAGTAAAATTGTTGAAATTGCAGGTGGTATAAATTTGGAGGTCAATTTACCGAAGTCAAATTAAATGTAATTTTCACAAGTTAAAATAAATATTTTGTTGCTTGCTAATCCAGGTTACTTATAACTTTGGGCCAAAACCTTCTTGTTTTACATGATTAATCCCGTTAGTAGTGGAGTGGGCAGCAGTTGGACATTTGTCTACAAACTGTAATGGTCTACACACCCACATCCACGCCGTAAGTGCTCTCACTGAAGTCCATTGCAAAACTTCTGTTGACTTCAATAGCAGTTGGCTGTGTCCTCTAGCATGGACAAAATCATGTCCATGTTTTGTGCATGGCTCTCTCCCTGACTTTTTGGAAGGGTGAGATGTTCATTGTAGAACTGATCAAAACTCAGAATTTCAGTTCTGTGGGAAGTTCCAACATTTTTCAAATTTTTCATTTCTTCCTGATTGGAACAAAACGTTGAATTTTTCAAATGTCCAGCATTTTTCGGAATTTTTATTTTATATTGGAAATATTGAAGCTACCTTATCAAAGTGCTTCATTTTGATATATTATAAATAATATAACAAATATAATCAAAACGATAGTTGAAATGAATCACTTCAGCCTTGTTGAAATGAAACACTTTGATAATTTTTCAGTTGAAAATTTTTATATTGTTAGATACATGCTAAATGTTTAGGTTTCATTGAATGAGTGTAGTCTGAGAGGAAACATTTTGTTGGGAAGCTTTCAACCAGCTCTAGTTAGCTGCATAATTACAGTGGTTTCCCTAGTCCCATTCATGGGAAGGTTGTGGACTGGGGAAGAAGCTGTGTTGCCACCTCTACCAGTTTTATTGCTAGTTTCACAATATTTGTGTGTGTGTGTGTATGGGAGGGGCAGGTATCTTAAAACCTCAGTTCCGGGAGTCATGTGATTACATGAGAATCTCACTTCCATTTTAAAAAGTTTCTAACCCTTGTCGCTGCAGGGAGAAGTGTCAAAATGCAAACTGTCCCTTTGTATTTCAGGGACAATGGTGGGCAAAAAAGTCTCTGGCACGCAGGGAGCTTGGGAAATCTGGGTGTAGAGCTCCAGATCCAGTGTGGAAGTCCTGAGGGCTTGTACATAAGATGGTCCTTGCCCCCAACAGATCCTAGGGCATATTCAGGTTTTGGGCGTCACTTCCCTGACAGAACAATCTCAGGGAAGCTGTTCAAGGTTCCCTTCATAGAGTTTTCTGTCTTCTGTCTCCTCACTCTCTGACCCCACTCACTGTCAGCCTGCTTTTGCAGGTTTTTCAGTGTGAAGAGTCCACCTGGCCCTTTGAAAATGAACTTCAAAGAAAACTACATATTTATACTCGCTTATAGGAATTTGTCTTACTGTTGCTAAGATCTATAATTTACTATTTTTTCTTCAGTTGAAAGTTGTTTTTTTTAAGAAACTATGAAGAGAATCAGTCTTCTGTTTTGTGCCAAATATATTTGATATTGATATTGTGTTTCAGAAAGGTCGCAAAGACAACATAATATGGAGTGGAAATGGAAACTGACTGTCTATATTTGTCTCTTATTGGTACCATCTCCCATCTGAGTACCCTCAGCATTGGTTCTATGGAAACAAATCTTCCAAATTATTTTTAAATCCCATTTACCCAAAGATACTTCCTCTGAAAGGTGTGCAATAAAATGTGATGCATCATAAAGAGTTACTGCGCGTGTGTAGCAATCACTTAATCAAGTTGTGATATCTCAGTTGTTGTTTTTTTTCCAAGTGATTAAATTGTTATGAAACAAGCACACTTCAGATTTCACTGGTTCACCTGAAGTTGCTTTTGAATTGTACACATATGGACCTGTATCAGATTGGTGAAATGTTGGAAGAGGTGAAAGGGAATACAGTGTAAACAAGATTAAACTGAATTTTTCAAACTCTGTAAATGATTGACTCCCTCCCTACCTGAGGAAAGATATACCAAGTGACAGATAGTTAGTTACAAATTTTTATATGTTAATTGTGGCCATTTGAGAAGCATTCATTATGGAATAGCTGAAATGATCTGAACTATAGATTTGCAAATTCATATCTAAAAATATACTGCTCCATTCTTTGTAGATATGTGAATTTAGCTAGTTGATGGGTTCTTTACATTCACAGTTGCATACATTTGCGTGTTGCTAGGTTGCCAAGCATTTAAAAAAACAAACTCAACAAAACCCTTGTTGTAATTTAAAGTCAATTAAGAAACTAATATGTAATCTCCCCATGTACAGTTTCATGTATCATCTCGTCCATAAAAGCCTGAGGCATCAGTAGTCTTTACAGCATAAAATTTAGTGCTACAGCATGCCTGGCTTATTGTATATCATAGTATATATGGCTTTTATAGACACATAAATCACAACAGCAAGATTCTTGCACATACAAATTTAAAAGTCGTTTTTAATCCCAACAAGGCTGTATAAAATGTAATCTAATAAAGGAAATTGATCCTTTGAAGGGGAAATATTTATTTTATCACTAATATATAGCAATCATCATATGTTCAGATTTTTAGATTAATCTAGAGAAAAATTACTAAACCCTTTTAAAAAGGCTAGATTGTTTGTAAAGGGAAACAGTCACTGCAGTGGGTGTCACGTGAGGGTGTCACGTGAGGGCTGGCCTACTGTGTAACCAGAAGCTATGTTGTGGGAGTAGAGCAGTGAGTCTGGTCAGTCAGTTCAAATGGCCACCCTTTGTCAGCCATCACCTCAGTGTCACTCACCAAACATGAGGGTTGGCATACTTCTGATGAAAGGTGCCAGGTATGCAGCTTTTGTCTCTGTTAAAATAATTATCATTATGGTTTTTTGTATTGGAACAGTGCAAAGAGACACCGATCAGAGATAGGGCCCTGTTGTGTTAGACATTGTATAGACTTGCAGTGAAAAGACAGTCCCTGCCTCAAAGAGTTCAGAGTCTAGGTGCACCTGTGGAAACAATTTGCTTGTTCATGTGCAGATTTCTTAGGAATTATAGGATGTGGTTGTGAAACAACTCTATACTGTTATCTCATGTTAATCTCCTTATGCACTGTAATTTTTAAATTCTTTTTGTAGTTTGCTTTATTTTCATTATTTTAAATTATAAATTATAAATAATTTATTTCATAATTGAAATTCACTTTTAGCCCTTGCTCACTTGAGACGAATTATAGTAAATATTGTGTGGGGTCAGCTATTGGAACCTTGTTTGTGCTCGGGGAGTGTGGATTTCTCAGCTCTTTCAAAGGAAGTACCGTGCTGCTCCACCTGATCTGGGGAAAAAAGGGGCTTCTCCCACCGTGCTTGCCCCTTTTGAACTCACCAGCCCTTCCGGTCCCTGGGGATGAGCCAGCGTCACCACGCTGATCCACTCCCCCTTTTGCAGCAGCTCCTGAGCCTTGTTCCCCCTGCTGGCCGTAAAACGCTACTCCCTCTTCCCATGCAAACCATACAAGAGTCTTTTGCCCCTCCTATCCCTGGCTTACAGGTTTCAACCTTCAGTGGGGCTTAGAGTAAGAAATATATATGAGGATCAAGCTTTTCATTCACAGTTCCGTCCTGCTTATGTATGTTACTGTGTTTGTATAAATGTTACAAGTAACAAATCTTCTTCATTGGGACAAATTCTGATTTGTTACACTGATATGATTTAGGCCTGGTCTACGCTGTTGGGGTGGTGGTGGAGGGGGGCGAGTTAAGTCGGTCTAAGTTACCCAACTTCAGCTACGAAAATAGCATAGCTGAAGTCGATGTACTTAGAGCTACTTATCGCGGTGTCTTCACTGCGGTAGGTCGACTGCTGCTGTTCCCCCGTCAACTCCGCCTATGCTTCTCACTCCGGTGGAGTACCGTAGTTGACAGGAGAGCGCTTGGAGGTCGATTTATCGTGTATTCACTAGACGTGATAAAATAACCCCTGCTGGATTGATCGCGCTGGAGGTAAGTGTAGATATGCTGTTAGAGTACAGTTTAGCCTAGGGGTTCTCAAACTTCATTGCACCACAACGTCCTTCTGACAACAAAAATTACAACACAGCCCACGGAGGAGGAACTTAAACTTGAGCCCACCCAAGCCCCACCACCCTAGGTGAGGGAGCCAAAATCAACGCGCAAAGGCTTCAGCCCCCGGCAGGGGGCCTGTAACTTAAGCCCCATTGCCCAGGGCTGAAGTCCTCGGGCTTTGGCTTCATCCCCAGGTGGTGGTGCTCAGGCTTCGGCTTCAGCCCTGGGCCCCAGAAAGTCTAAGTCGCGACCCAGAGCTTGAGAACCACTGATTTAGCCTATTCTCTGTATCCTTTTGTGTTGTGCCAGGGGCAAATTGGGATTTTCCTAAACTACAGTGGGAAAGATATACAGAGTTTATTAGATTAAAATATCACTGCATAATGATCAGATGAGTTTTAAAAAAGTCTCATATAGTTAAAAATAACAATTGAATTACCAGGAAAAGGTTACAAGGATTCTGAGTAGTAAAACATTATTAGAGCATTAAGTGTCAGATTTATTTTTCAGCAAAAAGTAACTTAGGTATTGGCATGAGGATTATGGAGGATTTTTATCTTAAAAAAACCAAAACATTAAAAAAAACTTAAAAAAAAAAGCATTAATTTTTCAATTAATAGGCCAGAGTACTAAATCCCTAGTGGTCCAGTGTTGGACTTGAGTCTGTGCTCCTTATTCAGACAAAATCCCATTCAAGCCAATGGGAATTCGCCTGAATACTGTGTGCAGAATTGCTTTTATCTCATGCTTGTTAGTCCTTAACTTTCCTCTTTTCCAGTTAGTCAGTTGAAATAGCTAAAAATGTATTTAGCCTACATGCATTTAGCCTGATTTATTTTTTGATTTATACAATGCATCCTTTAACAAGATGCTGCTTTGAAACACACTTCTATGAAGCATATAAATCCTACTGGCTTTGTTTAGATTGTGTGACCTGAACTTGACCTTTTTCCCTAGTACAGATGCAGATGAAGGATTCATAGATTCTAAAACCAGAGGGGACTGTTGTGATCAGAGACTCTGATCTCTTGTATAACACAGGTCCTAGAACTTCCCCAAAATAATTCCTAGAGCAGATCTTTCAGAAAAACATCCTGTCTTGATTTAAAAATGGTCAGTAATAGAGAATCCACCATGACCTTTCCTAAATTGAACCAATGGTTAATTACTCTCACTGTTGAAAATGTATGCCTAATTTCCAGTCTGAATTCTTTTAGCTTCAACTTCTGGCCATTAGTTTGTGTTTATATGTTTGTCTGTTAAATTGATGTGCCCATTATGAAATATTTGTTTTCCATGTAGGTACTTACAGACTGCAATCAACTCATCCCTTAACCTTCTATTTGTTAAACTAAACAGATTGAGATCCTTGAGTCTGTCACTAAACAGCATGTTTTCTAATCATTTAGTCGTTCTAATGGCTCTTCTCTGAACCATCTCTAATTTATCCACATCCTTCTTCAATTGTGGACAACAAAACTGGACACTGTATTCCAGCAACAGTCGCACGTGTGCCAAATACAGAGGTAAAAAATAATCTCTGTACTCGTACTCAAGATTACTCTGTTTATGCAACCCCGGATCAGATTAACTCTTTTGGTCACAGCACCACACCGAGAGCTCATGTTCATCTGATTATCCACCACAACCCCCAAATCATTTTCAGAGTCACTCTTTTTCAGGATAGAGTCCACCATCCTGAAAGTATGGCCACATTTGTTTGTTCCTAGATATATACATTGACATTTAGTCATATTAAAATGCACATTATTTGCTTATGCCCTGTTTACCAAGCAGTCTAGCTTGTTCTTAATCGGTGATCTGTCCATTCCATTCCCCCAGTGTTGTGTCATCTGCAGATTTTATCAGTGATGATTTTATGTTTTCTTCTGGGTCACTGATAAAAATATTAAATAGCATAGGGCCAAGAATTGATCTCTGTGGAACCCCACTGGAAATAGACCCATTCAATGATGAGTCTCCATTTATGGTTATATTTTGAGACCTATCAGTTAGCCAGTTTGTAACGCATTTAATATGTGCCATGTTAATCAAAATGTCATGTGGTACCAAGTCAAATGCTTTAGAGAAATCTAAGAATATTCTGTCAGCATTATTACCTTTATCAACCACACTTGTAATCTCATCAAAAAAAGATGATAGGTTAGTTTGACAGGATCTGTTTTCCATAAACCCGTGGTGATTTGCATTAATTAGATTACCCTGCTTTAATTTTTTTTATTAATAGAATCTCATATTAGCCAGTTCATTATCTTGCCTGGGATAGATGTCAGGCTGGCAGACCTATAATTACCCAGGTCAAACTGCTTATCCTTTTTAAAAATTGGCACATTAGCTTTCTTCCAGTTTTCTGGAGCTTCCCCAGTGTTCCACGACTTATTGAAAACCAAAATCCTCGACGTCAATTAACAATCCAGCAAACTCCTCAACCAGCTGTTTAAAAACTCTTGAATGCAAGTTATATAGACCTGCTGATTTAAAAATGTCTGACTTTAGTAGCTTCTGTTTATCCTCCTCAACGAATATTAGTGGGATAGAAAGAGTGTTATCACCTTACGATGAAATTATATCATCAGATTTTTCTCCAAATACAGGACAGAAATATTTATTGAACTTTAGCTTTTTCTGCATTATTATTGATGATTCTGCCATGAATGGTTCTGCAGATACTGTTGTCAAGGTTCTTTTTGTTCCTAATATATTTCAAAAACTCCTTATTGTCCTTTACTAGGCATAGATTTCTATTTGTGTCTCCTTATCAGTTTTCTACAATTTCTTAACTTCTGATTTATATTCCTTACTGTCAACTTCCCCTTTCTTCCATTTCTTCTATATTATTATTTATTATTTATTTTACAGCTGTCTTCGCTTCTGTCATAAAAATAAAGGGAAGGGTAACCACCTTTCTGAATACAGAACTATAAAATCCCTCCTGGCCAGAGGCAAAACCCTTTCACCTGTAAAGGGTTAAGAAGCTAAGACAACCTCCCTGGCACCTGACCAAAATGACCAATGAGGAGACAAGTTACTTTCAAAGCTGGAGGGGGCGGGGAGAACAAAGGGTCTGTCTATCTGTGTGATGATTTTGCTGGGAACAGATCAGGAATGCTCTTCAGAACTTCTGTTAAGTTAGTAAGTAATCTAGCTAGAAATGCGTTAGATTTCCTTTTGTTAAATGGCTGGTAAAATAGGTTGTGCTGTATGGAATGTATATTCCTGTTTTTGTGTCTTTTTGTAACTTAATGTTTTGCCTAGCGGGATTCTCTATGTTTTGAATTAATTACCCTGTAAGGTATTTACCATCCTGATTTTACAGAGGTGATTCTTTTACTTTTTCTTGAATTAAAATTCTTCTTTTAAGAACCTGATTGCTTTTTCATTGTTAAGATCCAAGGGTTTGGGTCTGTTCACCTATGCAAATTGGTGAGGATTTTTGTCAAGCCTTCCCTGGGAAAGGGGGTGTAGGGTTTGGGGGGATATTTTGGGGGGGGGGAAGACGTCTCCAAGTGGGCTCTTTCCCTGTTCTTTGTTTAAAACACTTGGTGGTGGCAGCATAGGGTTCAAGGACAAGGCAAAATTTGTACTTTGAGGAAGTTTTTAACCTAAGCTGGTAAGAATAAGCTTAGGGGGTCTTTCATGCAGGTCCCCACATCAGTACCCTAGAGTTCAGAGTGGGGGAAGGAACCTTGACATGGTGGCAGAGCGATGGGATAATTTTGAGATTTTTTTTTTTTAGATCATTTTGAAGCAGAAGCACAGTAGGATTTTAAAAGGACATTTTTTTTCCCCTTTGGGCTGCTTGGAAACAGATTTTAAGCTGAAAGCAGTTAGTTTGTTGTCTCTGCCTGAACATAGGTATCACATTACAGCCCAAAAATTTTACAAGCCAGTTTTTGGGTTTTTTTTAACTCTCTTGGGTGTAAAGTTAGTTAAAAACAGAGAGGCGAAGATGACAGAACCCAAGGCAGAAAAAGCCAAAGAGGCTGCCCACAGGAGAGAAATGGAGGCAAAGGAAAAAGAGTGGAAGCATGCATTGGAGATGGAGAAGGCAAAGGCTCAGCAGAATAGCAGTCCTTCTCCATGTACCGCTTCACATCCCAGGAGGTTCCCCACTTGCAAGGCAGGCGATGATACCGAGGCCTTCTTAGAAAACTTCGAAAGGACCTGCCTTGAGTACAGCATCTCTACAGACCAGTACATGGTAGAGCTGAGGCCGCAGTTCAGTGAACCCTTAGCAGAGGTGGCGGCTGAAATGCCTAAGGAACACATGAACAAGTATGAACTATTTAAAACCAAGGCGAGAGTCAGAATGGCGCTAACACCTGAGCATTCCCGTCGGCGGTTCAGAGCCCTAAGGTGGAAACCAGACGTGTCATTTACCCGACATGCCTACCACATTGTGAAACATTGGGATGCCTGGATATCAGGAGTAAATGTTAAATCTCCAGGAGAGTTGCCCTTCCTAATGCAAATGGAGCAGTTGTTAGAGAGTGTTCCTGAGGAAATAGAAAGGTACATACTAGATGGGAAGCCCACAATTGTAATCAAGGCGGGGGAGATTGGAGCCAAATGGGTGGAGGTGGCAGAAAAGAAAAATACTAGTAGCAGTTGGGGGCAAATATCAGAAGGGGCAAATTGGAACAAAACAGGTGGAGGGAGGAGAGAGCAACAATCCTGGTCGCAGTTGGAGCAGAGACCAGAAGGGACAACCTCTGACCTCACCCTACTAACGGGGACAGCCCAAGGCCCCAACTACACACCAAGGAACACTCCAGACACCTTATCGTCCTGCCACACTGTTCTCCAGCAACCCACCTTCCCCCAGTAACCCGTCAGCTGGACGATGTTTTAAATGTAACGAGCCAGGGCATGTAAAGGCCAACTGCCCCAAGAACCCCAGCAGATTACAGTTCATTGCACCGGAATCACACCAGTGGTCCTCAGGCCCAGATACATCCCAGGTACCCTCAGAGCGGAGGGAAACTGTGAGTGTGGGCGGGAAGAAGGTCACCGCGTGGAGGGACACCGGAGCACAGGTGTCGGCTATCCATGCTTCCTTAGTGGACCCCAGCTTAATCAACCCAGAGGCCCAAGTGACAATTCAACCCTTCAAGTCCAACTCTTTCAATTTGCCTACAGCCAAGTTGCCTGTCCAGTACAAGGGCTGGTCAGGAACGTGGACTTTTGCAATCTGTGATGATTATCCCATCCCCATGCTGTTGGGGGAAGACTTGGCCAATCATGTGAAACTAGCCAAGGGGGTGGGAATGGTCACCAGCAGCCAGGCTAAGCAAGCTGTCACGCCTAGCTCTGTTCCGGAAACTTCTACCAGGACCCGGTCAGAGGTAATGGAACCAGACCCCATGCCAACGTCTGCAACAGCAGTAGTGGATCCAGTCCCAGAGACCCGGACAGAGCCAGTCTCAGAACCAGAACTGGCGGAACAACCAGCACTAGGACCATTGCCAGCACTGAATCCAGTACTTGCAGCCCCAACACCAGAGGGCCCCACTGAACCTGCACTGGCAGCAGCAGATAACCCTACCCAAGAGGCTCAGCCGGAGCCTGAACCCCAACATAGCGCACTAGCAGAGAGCAGTTCAGTCAGCAGAAACAGTCCTATCACCTGCATCGCTTCCAGAGGGACCAAGCATAGGTCCACAATCCAATGAGGAACTGATGTCTCCAGCATCAAGGGAACAGTTCCAGACGGAACAGGAAGCAGATGAAAGCCTGCAGAGAGCTTGGACGGCAGCAGGGAGCAACCCACTGCCTCTCAGCTCTTCTAATCGATCCAGTTTTCTTGTAGAAAGAGGACTTTTATACGAGGAAACTCTTTCTGGTGGACACCAGGAAGACTGGTATCCTCAGAGACAGTTGGTAGTTCCAGTTAAGTACCGGGTCAAGCTCTTGAGCTTAGCCCATGATCATCCTAGTGGCCATGCTGGGGTGAACAGGACCAAAGACCGTTTGGGGAGGTCATTCCACTGGGAGGGAATGGGCAAGGATGTTTCTACCTATGTCTGATCTTGTGAGGTATGTCAAAGAGTGGGAAAATCCCAAGACCAGGTCAAAGCCCCTCTCCAGCCACTCCCCATAATTGAGGTTCCATTTCAGCGAGTAGCTGTGGATCTTCTGGGTCCTTTTGCGAAAAAGATACCCAGAGGAAAGCAGTACATACTGACTTCCATGGATTTTGCCACCCGATGTCCGGAAGCAGTAGCTCTAAGCAACACAGTTCCCACAGTCTCCGCCGCTCATTGGAATTCTGGGTTGAGATCCCAATGCCTGATGGTGCAAAAAAGAAATGCAGTCAGCGTTTCACCCTATCTGTGATTTGGGGGGCTTGTCATAAATATAAAGGGAAGGGTAAACACCTTTAAATTCCTCCTGGCCAGAGGAAAAACCCTTTCACTTGTAAAGGGTTAAGAAGGTAAGACAACCTCGCTGGCACCTGACCAGAATGACCAATGAGGAGACAAGATACTTTCAAAGCTGGGGCGGGGGGGGACAAAGGGTTCTCTCTGTGTGTTGCATTTGCTGGGACCAGAGCAGAATGCAGGTTAGCACTCTTGTAAAAAGTCAGTAAGCAATTTAGAGATGCGTTAGATTCTGTTTTGTTTAAAAGGCTGATAAAATAAATTGTGCTGAATGGAATGTATATTCCTGTTTTTGTGTGTTTTTGTAACTTAAGATTTAGCCTAGAGGGATTCTCTGTGTTTTGAATCTGATTACCCTGTAAGGATTTTACCATCCTGATTTTACAGGGGTGATTCTTTTACTTTTTCTTGAATTAAAATTCTTCTTTTAAGAACCTGATTGCTGTTTCATTGTTCTTAAGATCCAAGGGTTGGGTCTGTGTTCACCTGTACCAGTTGGTGAAGATTATATCAAGCCTTCCCCAAGAAAGTGAGTGTAGGGCTTGGGGGGATTTGGGGGGGGAAAGACTTTTCCAAGTGGGCTCTTTCCCTGTTATATTTGTTAGATGCTAACCTAAGCTGGTAAAAATAAGTTTAGGGTTTTTTTCATGCATGTCCCCTCATCTGTACCCTAGAGTTCAGAGTGGGGAAGGAACCTTGACACTGGGTATCAAAAGCTATCTACCTGGCTTTGGTCTAGGTTTCACCTGGGTTAGCCTAATTGAAAAATGAACCATAGGTTAAACTTTTTCCCCACAAGGGCTTGAGATCAGATCTATTACACCTCTACCGTAAGAACAATTACAGTGATATCAAAGTAACGGAAGAGTTACCCAAACCACAATTCTGTTATTTTCTGTTCCCTGCTAAATGTTACAGTTCTTCTCATAAAGAAAAGGAGGACTTGTGGCACCTTAGAGGCTTCCCTGACTGGTGTGATTTGAAACACAAGCACCAAGGACTGTTAAACTACCGTCAAGCTTTAGCAGTCCATTGTATCCTGAAGTCTGTCATTTTATATTTGGCATTTCTCCAGAGTTCTAGTGGGTGACAGACCAGTGCACAATCTCTTTCCTGAAAAACTTCTCCCTCTTCTATATTATCCTAAGGCAATGGTAAGATAATATTATTCTTATCAAAAATAGTTTTTAGCATGTTATATAGTGTCTTAACCAAAGCCCTCGAGAGATAAAGTGGAAAATTAATTACTTATCCTCCACCCTTCACTAAAATCTTGTGAGAATCCTGCCTACAATGTGTGTATATAGGAATGTGGAGAAAGAAAATAGCAGAAACCATTAATAATGTCTTTCTACTATTTTCATTTTTCAAGTGAACTTTCTCCTCCCAGTTTTTTTTGGCTGTGGGATTAGGGATGATATAAATATGCTCAATAAATTATTCTTTATTACAGTTATTTAAAACATATTAGCACTACTGAAGTCAATTCATAATTGTAATAAGAAACTCATGGGTGTGTCATTCTGGGAAATTGCCACCACTTGGGTGGCTGTGGTGTTCTGCCTTCTGCTTCAAGCCTAATGATGCACCTCGACCATTGCAATCTCAGCAGGATGGGCCATTGTATCTTACTGCTTAAGTGTACCGAGAAATACAGCAGTCATCAGCATTAACCACACTGTGCTTTAAAATCATTCTGTATCTTTTTTCCTGCTTTTGAAGATTTGAGAACTGTGTGTAGAAACCGTTGCAACAAATCAACTTTTATTTTTGATAATTTAAAATTATTTTTCTCATTACACTTTTAACTGGTAACTTAAACTGAAGTAAAAGGAAAACTCAATACAACAGAAAACATCGTTTTTACAATAAGTGGTACATCTCATCTTTCCAGAGCGATTGGTTGGTATTTTTGTTTGTTTAACCAAACACAAACGTGTGCCTAGGCTTCTCCCAAAATTTGAGGAATGTACTGACTAATGTACCGACTAATAACGGAGATGGTTTGGGTGTGTGGGAAGAAAGCGAAGACATGATTGCATGGTTACTACTCAAGTGCTATTGTAATAAAGCAAGCATGTTGAAGTTGTGTGTTCCTTCTCCTCTTCCCTTCCCCCACCAATCCCACCCTGCACTCACATAGTAAGTGGATATCTGTCTAGTTGACATGACTGGGTGTCGAGGAGTACTGGATTTTAAGGAGGGGGGTTGAATGAGATTAAGACTGGTTGCTTTACAAATCAGTTCTGGAGGGATGTAGGGGCACAGCATGGAAGAAAATTATCATGCTGTGGTGGGAGAATGGACAAACCGATAATGAAGCTGGCATTGTTGGCAGAGAGGAGGAGGTGGTAATGTAAAATAAACTGTTATTGCTGCAGAGTTAAGATTGTATCTTAAAAAGCACTAGTCATCAGAGGACAACTCAAATCTATTCTTTAGCGTATGTACAATTTTTTTTAAATGTTGTATTCCGGTTGTATCATAAATATTTGTGCAGTTTCAACTGATCTAAGTCACATGGGCCTGATCCTGCAAGGTACTGAGTGCCCTCAAAGCCCCACTGAAGCAACATGACTGCTGCTAATGGCCCCTGGGGTATAAGTTATCTTGGTTATGCCCCCCCATTCTCTGGCTCATTTACTCTGTGCCACCAGAGCTAGATACATTGGCTCTACCACCAGAATCCACAGGGAGGAGTTGCAAAGAGGCTGCAACTTACTGAAGAGTGCGGCCCTCTGACTGTTGCATTATGCAGCCTTTACTGGGAAGGGTTTAAAGTTCTAGCATATTTACCTAATTGGCAGGTAAAAGCTGAATCACTTTAAAGAGCTTGGTTTCAGAGTAGCAGCTGTGTTAGTCTGTATTTGCAAAAAGAAAAGGAGGACTTGTGGCACCTTAGAGACCAACAAATTTATTTGAGCATAAGCTTTCGTGAGATGAAGTGAGCTGTAGCTCACAAAAGCTTATGCTCAAATAAATGTGTTAGTCTCTAAGGCGCCATAAGTACTCCTTTTTTTAAAAAGCTTGCATTCTGTTAAAAGTATGCTACCATCTTTTGCAGGGGCTTATTATCCTAAATCCTCAAGCGTACTACAGAACCACCACAGGATCAAGCTGTAACTCAAGAACCCCTTAATGCCCACTGGCAAGGGGGTTACAGGAATGTCCTGTGTCTAATATGCACATTCTGGGTCATCAAAGAATGTCATGTGTGGTTTTAAATGAAAGTCAGTGTCACACTGGTCATGAATATCATTATGCAATGTATGTATAGATGCTATTTAAAAAAGTTACTTATGCTGAAAATATGTTTTAAAATCTGTATTGTGGCAGAGTTGACAAACAGATTTTCTGTCAGACAAGAGCTGTTTATTCACCTGTGTCTCTGTCAGATGTAAATTTCCTTGTAAGCTTAACACAGTGTGGAGAGGTGTGAAATCAAAAGGGAAGCAGTACACAGGAAAAATAAGCCACAGGTGGTATAGACCATGAATTTTGGGGGATATAAGTAGAAGGCAATGAAATCACTTTTATCTTGCACCTAGTAAGTAAATGGACACCATTAGCATTGGTTGAAACATTGCAGATGACAGTGGGGGTGAGATCTCTTTAGACAGGAAATTAACCTGTTAAGTTTAGTCTCTGGAAAGTGTGTTTATGATTTTGTTTATTATGGAACAATTTGTTTCCAATAGCCTTACTTACGATCTCTTGAATCTTTGGCAATATACTTGTTTTAACTGTAAATATATCTCAGTGCTGTGGTGTTAAGCAAAGTGTTGATCTTGAGTTGAATCATACAAGCTGGCTTGTACTCTATTTTCTTTGGGGACAGCAGACCAGGTATTTCTGTGTGTGTTCAGTGGCCAAGGGGCTGGACATTACAGAGGAACACTTCAGTGGGAGTTGAACCTACAAAGCAAAGGGCTGGCATAGCCAAGAGAAGAGTGCTTGGTTGGCGAACAGGCTGGTAGTGTCAGGAAGCTGATAGCCAGTTAAGTACAATGAAGTCTCTCTCACGCTGGAGGCAGTGGGGTAACAAGGTGACTTGCAGGTCTTACTATCCCGAGAACCATCACGCAAGTCCATCTGGGAACTTGCTTCTATCTTTCGCTAATGAAAAATTTCACGATCAATTAGGATGTCTTGTTAGCCTCATCCCTTAGCCAGGCAAGCTTTTCAGCTCCAACTTGCTTTGACAAAGTCCTTAGTGCTAACTGCACAGTAGATCCACATTTTCCTGTGTATTCTCACAATGGGGCCAAAACCTTCAACTTCTGGAGAAGAAATTAAAGTTTGCAGATTTCAGGGCACCTCTGAGCTGGTGGTCTCAGTCTGCTCACTTCCAAAAGGGAGTTCCACTGTCAGATCCCAGGATGTCCACTGTAGTCCATGAGCTAAACCTAAAAAATAGCCTCTTGGTACTATTTTGGTGGGCAAAATCTCCTTTTAATAGCTCCATGTCAGTTGATGATAAAAAGTTATGGTGGCTCTTTCTGCAAAGTTGCTTAGTGGTAGAACTGAGCCTGGTTTTTTTTAAATTAGCCATTAATTTTTGAAAAAAATCCTAATATGCAGATTTGTGTTATTATTTAAATGAAAGAAAACCCACTTTGATTATATTTTATTCAACACATTGTTCATTAGTAAGTAAAAAGGAGCATTTTGGTGTTAAGGATATTAATTTCAAATCTAAAATGACAAAAATATAATTAAACGACATCATATAATAGAGTTGTCTCTCTCCATGTTTCTTGAAGCTTTTTTGCAGTGCCACTAATGTTGTACATTCTGCCATAACTACACTGACATATCAAGCCCACAGTAATATAAAATGGATAACCCACTAACAATCCGGTATACAGCATCTGACTGGAATGTCATCTCCATTTGTATCATTATCTTCCTCATCTGACCTGTCCTCCATACTGTCACATCGTGCTCATCTTCATTCATGCTTTCACATGTTTGCATCCTATGTTCTGGAGAGCATTTGAATCCATTTGCAAGGCACTGGCAATCAGGTCGTTTTCATTCTTTGATGCATGTACAAATCATTAGCTGCAAGACTATCTCAGCAGCAGGTGGGCCATTCGTCCATTCTTTTGTCAACTCACCTTCCTCCATAACCCAGCTATGCCCTGTTTCAGGGCTGGGTATGACAGCATACTTCTCCAGGCTCCTATGCGAGACAGCAGCCTGATCATTGGCACACTGAGCATGCAGGTGGAGGTAGTCTTTGCATGGAGAAAGCTGGCCCTATTCAACATCTCCCTTCTTAGTTCAGAACAGCTCAATTCTTAGCACATTCACCTCTGTTATATTTGACTGAGCTGATATATTCTACAGGTGAATTCCTGAAGAAGAAGAAAGAGCTCTGCAGACAAGACCCAGTGTTGCCATTGCTGCACCAGTGCTCTCTTAGGAGCTTCTTCTCTAGTGATCAACTTTAAGCCAGTCACTTTCCCATGTCCTGCAAATGCAGTAACAGAATCACACCCATTCCTAATAGGGCTCTGCAGACTTCCTTTCCTAGTGATATGCCAAGTTTGCTTATTGTGACACCCTGGCACCCCAATATTCACCACTGTCATGTATTTCATAGATACTTATTTAGGTCAGAAGGGACCATTATGATCATCTAGTCTGACCTTAGGATATGGTTTCTACAAAGCATGCCTTTTGAGGTATCATTCTAAAAGTCTTGATCTGCTAGACATTAATATCTCGTTGGATTGTATGTGCTGTCGTCAAATGAGAAGTTATGAAGTTCGGCTGTGTATGTGTTACTGAAACATGTTGTGAGGTTGAAAACCCCCACAAGCAGCCTTTCAGTTACAACAGTAAAAAGACCAAACAACGTTAATGGCTTACTGAGGAAATGCACACAAGCACAAGGATTACCCCAGGAACTGTGTACAATAGAAATCTCTCAGAGATAGCACTGAACAATGGGAACTGTTTGACCCAGGTCACAGCAAAAGAGCTTTCCAGCAAGTGGGAAGAAGATATAAAAGGGGGAAATGATATCATGATGGGACCTCACTCTCACTACAACCACACACCTGAAAAGGCCTAAGGGACAAGGACTGAACTGTGGGAAGTGATGGTCCCAGGCTAGAGGGATTTTTAGCCTGTGTATGGAAACCTGGGAAAGCAAAGGCAACTTGTGCCTTAAGAATCTGCTACCCTGTATATTACTCAGGGTGAGAATTTGTTAATTCATATCCTACCTATCTAGTGTGTTAAGATCAGCTTGCAGTTTTGTTTATTTACTAAGGTAATCTGGTTTGATCTGTTTGATATAACTTATAATCACTTAAAATCTATCTTTTGTAGTTGTTAAACATGTTTTTGTTTTGTCTAAAATCAGTGTGTGGGAGTTATAACTCGGGGCAGAAAACTGTGTTGTATATCTCTCTCCACATTGAGGGAGGGGGCAAATTTTATGAATTTACGCTGTATAGTTCCCTGTGCAGTGCAAGACAGTATAATTTTGGGTTTACACTCCAGAGGGGGTGTGTGGCTTAGCAACTGGGAGGTGCCTTAGCTGAGTCTTCCCATGCAGAGCTGATCTCAGCATGTGTGTGTGTGTGTGTGAAGCTGCAGCTGGGTGTGTTCCTATCTGTGTGTATGCTGGTGAAAGACCAAGCTTGGAGAGTCTGGCAACTTATCACAGCACCACAGTGGGTAAGGGAGCCCAAGCTGGTGGGTCAGGTGGGCTCAGTGGTATCCCAGTTCCAAGTGGCACCCTGGGGGGAACCCGTCACACATACATCTATATAACTCATTTGATTTTTGGTACCAAATCTTACATAAATTTTGCTGATGTCCCTGAAGAAATCAAGGCTAAGAATTAGCACATCTGTGTCCTCAGATACAGTAATAACCGATCCATGGTTCTTTGATGCATGCTTAGCATGTCACGTTTGAGTGTCTGCCTCTTCTTGTGAAGAGGACTACTAAAGAAAGTTTGATGCCCCTTCTCTGGCAAGCTTGTTACAGTGTTCCTGGCATGTCACCATACATTGTTTTCTCATCTGTTTTCTCCAGGAAATAGGGCTTTTTCCATTCATCACATCAGAGCTTGTTGAGAGCAGTCTTGCTGGTAGAACATCCAGGAACTCAGCTGACCAGGACGAGGCCGGTCTAGCCTCATGGTCAGAGTCTGAGTCAGTAGTCGGAAGCTGGAGCTGAGGGTCAAGCTGGAGAGAGCAGGATAACAGATGAAGGGGGTTCAAGGCAGGGGCAGGACAGAGGCAAGGCTGGATGCAAAGTAATGCAGGAGCCAGCATAGTGGTGGGCCAGAGCATTGAGCAGCCAGCGAGGAGCTGCTGCTGCTGGCTTAAGAGCGGCAGTCAGCTTGCCCTTGTAGCCAATCAGGTGACATGGACAATCAGGCAGCCTGCTTCCAGCCTTCTGTACTGACTAGGCCATCTGGAGATTAGCTCTGCTACAGGCCCTGATTCCTGACTATGCACTGTTGGATCTTCCATTGTTGGATCTTGTGGCCAGTTACAGTGTTGGTCAACAGCACTTCAGGGCCTGACCTTCTGTTTTCCCTCTCTAAGTTTTTAATGATGTCATTGTACATATCCAAGATCACATCTATCCTGTCACTGTCCGTTCCAGTCTTCAAAGCTGACATAGATGTTCTCTGACCGATTACCATATATTTTGTTCTCAACATTTATTTTGTGTACAAAAGCCATTCCATCACCAGTGCAGTCAGAAGGACTAGGGATTGTGTCAGCTATTTGCTCAAGACTCCTTGCCGGGGCTGCTGCTGCATTTGTCTTCACGCTGCCGACAAAGTTGATGAGAGCCCCAGGCAGTGGTCCTCACGGGTGCAGCAACACTTCCTTTATGTCCAAATTCCAACTTGCTGCTTCCAAAAGCATTTGGCCAAAAACCTTGTGATCCACCTTTAATATAATCTTCTTGTTTTGAGGCTTTTGTTTCCCTGGATTTCTTTGTCACTGAATGTCTACAGTTTTTGCTTTAAAAAGAAAAAAGAAAAGGAGTACTTGTGGCACCTTAGAGACTAACCAGTTTATTTGAGCATGAGCTTTCGTGAGCTACAGCTCACTTCATCGGATGCATAGCATATCGTGGAAACTGCAGAAGACATTATATACACACAGAGACCATGAAACAAAACTTCCTCCCACCCCACTGTCCTGCTGCTAACAGCTTATCTAAAGTGATCATCAAGTGATCATCAAGGAAGGCCATTTCCAGCACAAATCAAGGTTTTCTCAATCTTCCCCCTCCCCCCCCCACACAGACACACATACAAACTCACTCTCCTGCTGGTAATAGCCACAGCAAACAGGGAAAGATTAAGAATGAGCTCTCAAAAATGGATACTCTCATAAAAAACCAACCTTCCACACAGACTTCCTCGTGGCTGGATTTTACTAAAACTAGACAAGCCATTTACAACGCACACTTTACTTCTCTACAAAAGAAAAAGGACACTAAACTTTCTAAACTACTACAGGCTACAAGGGGCCACAGCAATGGTCCCCTCAACCCACCCAGCAATATTGTTAACCTATCCAACTATACTCTCAGCCCAGCAGAAGCAGCTGTCCTATCTCGGGGTCTCTCCTTCTGCCCCTCCACCCCCTCGAACATGATACAGTTCTGTGGTGACCTAGAATCCTATTTTCGACGTCTCCGACTCAAGGAATATTTCCAAGATACCTCTGAACAACATAATGATCCACAGAGGCCTGCCTACCAACATTACAAAAAGAAGGATTCTAGGTGGACTCCTCCTGAAGGTCGAAACAGCAGACTGGACTTCTACATAGAGTGCTTCCGCCGACGTGCACGGGCTGAAATTGTGGAAAAGCAGCATCACTTGCCCCATAACCTCAGCCGTGCAGAACACAATGCCATCCACAGCCTCAGAAACAACTCTGACATCATAATCAAAAAGGCTGACAAAGGAGGTGCTGTTGTCATCATGAATAGGTTGGAATATGAACAAGAGGCTGCTCGGCAGCTCTCCAACACCACTTTCTACAAGCCATTACCCTCTGATCCCACTGAGAGTTACCAAAAGCATCTACAGCATTTGCTCAAGAAACTTCCTGAAAAAGCACAAGATCAAATCCGCACAGACACACCCCTGGAACCCCGAGCTGGGATATTCTATCTACTACCCAAGATCCATAAACCTGGAAATCCTGGACGCCCCATCATCTCAGGCATTGGCACCCTGACAGCAGGATTGTCCGGCTATGTAGACTCACTCCTCAGGCCCTACGCTACCAGCACTCCCAGCTACCTTCGAGACACCACTGACTTCCTGAGGAAACTACAATCCATTGGTGATCTTCCTGATAACACCATCCTGGCCACTATGGATGTAGAAGCCCTCTACACCAACATTCCACACAAAAATGGACTACAAGCCATCAAGAACACTATCCCCGATAATGTCACGGCTAACCTGGTGGCTGAACTTTGTGACTTTGTCCTTACCCATAACTATTTTACATTTGGGGACAATGTATACCTTCAGATCAGCGGCACTGCTATGGGTACCTGCATGGCCCCACAGTATGCCAACATTTTTATGGCTGATTTAGAACAACGCTTCCTCAGCTCTCGTCCCCTAACGCCCCTACTTTACTTGCGCTATATTGATGACATCTTCATCATCTGGACCCATGGAAAAGAAGCCCTTGAGGAATTCCACCATGATTTCAACAATTTCCATCCCACCATCAACCTCAGCCTGGTCCAGTCCACACATGAGATCCACTTCCTGGACACTACAGTGCTAATAAACGATGGTCACATCAACACCACCCTATACCGGAAACCTACTGACCGCTATTCCTACCTACATGCCTCCAGCTTTCACCCTGACCACACCACACGATCCATCGTCTACAGCCAAGCTCTGCGATACAACCGCATTTGCTCCAACCCCTCAGACAGAGACAAACACCTAAAAGATCTCTATCAAGCATTCTTACAACTACAATACCCACCTGCGGAAGTGAAGAAACAGATTGATAGAGCCAGAAGAGTTCCCAGAAGTCACCTACTACAGGACAGGCCTAACAAAGAAAATAACAGAACGCCACTAGCCGTCACCTTCAGCCCCCAACTAAAACCCCTCCAACGCATTATTAAGGATCTACAACCTATCCTGAAGGATGACCCAACACTCTCACAAATCTTGGGAGAAAGGCCAGTCCTTGCCTACAGACAGCCCCCCAACCTGAAGCGAATACTCACCAACAACCACATACCACACAACAGAACCACTAACCCAGGAACCTATCCTTGCAACAAAGCCCGTTGCCAACTGTGCCCACATATCTATTCAGAGAACACCATCACAGGGCCTAACAACATCAGCCACACTATCAGAGGCTCGTTCACCTGCACATCCACCAATGTGATATATGCCATCATGTGCCAGCAATGCCCCTCTGCCATGTACATTGGTCAAACTGGACAGTCTCTACGTAAAAGAATAAATGGACACAAATCAGATGTTAAGAATTATAACATTCATAAACCAGTCGGAGAACACTTCAATCTCTCTGGTCACGCAATCACAGACATGAGGGTCGCTATCTTACAGCAAAAAAACTTCAAATCCAGACTCCAGCGAGAAACTGCTGAATTGGAATTCATTTGCAAATTGGATACTATTAATTTGGGCTTGAATAGAGACTGGGAGTGGCTATGTCATTATGCAAGGTAGCCTATCTCCCCTTGTTTTTTTCCTACAAACCCGCCCCCCCCCCAAGACGTTCTGGTTAAACTTGGATTATTGCTGTGCACATTGTAAGATGAGCTATTGCCAGCAGGAGAGTGAGTTTGTGTGTGTGGTTTTTGGAGGGGGTGTGTGTGTGTGTGGGGGGGGGTGTGAGAAAACCTGGATTAGTGCTGGAAATGACCCACCTTGATTATCATGCGCATTATAAAGAGAGGTTTCAAAGAGGGATGGGCTATTACCAGCAGGAGAGTGAGTTTGTATGTGTGTCTGTGTGTGTGTGGGGGGGGGGGGGGGAGATTGAGAAAACCTTGATTTGTGCTGGAAATGGCCTTCCTTGATGATCACTTGATGATCACTTTAGATAAGCTGTTAGCAGCAGGACAGTGGGGTGGGAGGAAGTTTTGTTTCATGGTCTCTGTGTGTATATAATGTCTTCTGCAGTTTCCACGATATGCTATGCATCCGATGAAGTGAGCTGTAGCTCACGAAAGCTCATGCTCAAATAAACTGGTTAGTCTCTAAGGTGCCACAAGTACTCCTTTTCTTTTTTCTTTTTACGAATACAGACTAACACGGCTGTTACTCTGAAACCAGTTTTTGCTTTGGCAGCCTATCATACAAGTTTTGGTTTGGCTGCTCTGTTTCTAGCCTGTTATGTCTGAAAGCTATGTATGCACCTTCTCCTTCGTATATAACAGATCCCCTCAAACATCTTCAGGAGCTACAGAGCCAATAGGGGAGTGAGGGTTTTGTTTTTATTTTTTGTTTTTTTTGGACAGGTGAGAACTTTCTCATTCTCATGCTTTATGGCAAAGGTCAAACAATTGTTTTTTATTTTGGGGTTGGGGTTTTTTTGTTGCAGTGGCTGGTAAATTTTTGTGGTTCAGTTTTCAGTGTTATGTGAGGATCTGGCCATTATTTGTTCCCTGTGGTATCTGAAGGCATTTTCTAAAACTAGTCCAGCAGATGAAGTCCAAATTCTGTTTGATCTTCTCCAGCAGAGTAATTTATCTGGTACAAATGACAGTCAAAAGGAAGGTGGCACAAGAGCTCTTTTAGATTCCCTTTCACCAACGGTACCGTTTCTGCTTGCAATTACGTCAACCAGAAAGGTAGAAGAAATCCCAACATTTTCTAGAAAGATTCCATTCATTACTTATCACCCTGACAAAATTGTTCCTGAGAAATATATTTCCATCTGCAGAGAAAAATTCCAGTTTCCACGTTAATCAAGAGAGATTACTTCTGCCCCAGGCCAACATGAGAAAAGGAAAATAACTTGCACTTGTTTGAGGTCTTTAGTTCTTAAATTTTACCTGTATTGGGATCAACTGTATTTGTTCTTTTTGGAGAGTCACAAAAGTATCAATCTGGACAAAAAGTAGCTGAATGAATCCATTGGTATCTCTAACAAGGGGTCTCTTTTGTCTCTTGAATAAAAGTCCATCAGGCCAAAAGTCAGACTAATTCTTGGACAGAAAAGAGGGAGCCTTTGTGAAAAAAGGTTTGCAAAGTGACCACCTATAAATCCATCCACTTCTTTTGTTATAGGATCAGTGCTAATACCTCAGATAACACAGTGTTTAGGGACCATGTTTTAAAGATCATAAAGGAAAAAATAGTCAATAGGTTTATTTTCCATCTCCCTAATAAGGTTATTTGGTATTTCTCTATACAGCCCAATTGTGCAAATTACTGAAGCTAATCTCTGCAGAAAGAGGAATTTTCCCCCGATCTCTGAAGTGGGTTTCTGTGAGAGTCAGTAGCTGCGGTTGTTTGTTTTTCCTACACCATTGGTGGTTGGTGATCACAAGATGTATAGTTTTTGAGAAGTTCTTGTTTGCTAGCAGCAGCCCCTTGTAGTCGAAAATTTTTCTTTGAATTTGTTCCTCTGCCTGTCTGTCGCCTGCAGTGAGAGTAGGGGCCTTTTAGCATGGATTACGAGAGATACTCACATAATCTCATTTTGCTCGTAGGGAAAAATTTCCCTTTTTTTGCGACATAGCCTCAACACATGCTATGTCTGTGAAATATGTATTGTCTCTGTAGCTGAAATAATGATGGAAAAGATAGAACTGAGAAACAAAACCAGTCACACATGTTCCAATGGAAGAGCCATTTCTATTGAAGTATATCTTGTCTAAAGACATTTAGAAGTTCTTATTACATCACATTAAAATATTTGCCAACAAGACAATTGCTTAGGGATTTTTAATCTTGCCATGTTTTTATGCTTAAAACAGTCTAGTTGTTTAGCACTTGTATAACCATAAATGTGCATGGTTGTTTGGAGAGAATACAGGTATTTGTTGTTTTATTTATTTGTATTGGGGTACCACTAGGAACTCCAGCTCCATTGTTCTAGAGGCTGTACGTAACACTCTCCCTAGAATCTGTGTGTAACACACGCACTCACACACACGATATTGCTTGTCACAAAGAGCTTACATTCTGAGTAATGGGGCCAACTTTAGAGGTGTCTGAATTTAAGTCTAGCAGTAGTCTAAATTCCTGTTACTTCTGCTTTCTTTGGGCCTTGTGTATGTTCATGTTACACTAGTAATAATCAGTAATAACAACTTCCATGCACTTTAAGAAAATACTGCTTCTGGTAGAATATGAGGGATAGCAGTCTTGCCTTTTTGCCTCCTCCTTCTACAGCCCACAGAGAAAGAGGGTTTATTGTATCCCTATCAGAGCCTAAGGGCCTCTTATTTTTTCTCTACTCTTCACCACTGTCACAGCCAAAGTGTCCAGACACAACCATTATCCTTCTGGCTACAAGTGACTAAATAATGCTCTCTTCAGAGCCCATCCATGCAACTCTCTAACTGGATATAATCAGACTTCCTCAGTGCACCAAAACTTTTACCAGACAGAGGAGCAAGACATATGGATTGTGTGCAATGCGGTTTTCATGGCCCCTGGGAAACACTTTAGTATGCAGGGGTGCAAAAGCCATCCTATATCCCACATGCAGTCACTTCACTGTCGGCCCCTTGTGCAGCCTCTGAGCATTTTTCTGGGCCCTTGACACAAAGGTGAATTTCATCCTTAGACAAAAAAACACCTAAGATACGATATACTCCTGGTGCAGATAAATCTCCAATAATGCCAGTGAAATTACAATCTGCCAGCAGCAGTGAATTTGACCCTTGTTGTGCAAGTTTTGGACTGCATAACTTCAGTGTTCAGTCAGATTTAGCAGTTACTACTCCTCAAAACTGACATGTCCTAACGTATCTAAATAATACTCAATACATACTTACCTTTCTTTCTTTCTTGAGTGGACTCGGCATCTTCTGTTGGGGGAAGGCCACTTTGTAAATTGGTGTATAATTATTGCTTTTCAGTATTGTACATTTGGGGAGATTGTTTTGATTAGTGACTTCTACAAATTGAAATAAATAGCTTGTGAAAGTCCATCTTAAAGGGAAAACTAACTGACAGTATCTTTTTAAAGTCCTTTTGTGAATGGGAGGCATTTTCCATAAGTGTGATACATTTGGAGTGTGCACATTTGTTGAACATTTTGATATTGTCCTAAGAAACATAATTACAGACAATATTGTTCACATTATAGAATAGTAATATGGAGCAGTGTTTTAAAAGATAATTAATGTTTAGTTACACTATTTTTAAAGTGTTGATTCAGTTTACACCAGAATTTATCAAGGGTCTAATGTTTTTAGTTACCTGATTACATTTATATGATCATTTAATCCTTGTTAATTTTCTTAATTGATGGTAACTGACATTTACTGTCAAATGTGGCATTCTTTGCTGCTTCTAGAAAGCCGTACAAGAAATTGTGATGCAATATTATCTTTTCAAGATTTCAAGTACTTATTGATGTGAAAACTGCAGGTGGTGTAAGGATGAAATTGTGACCCATTAATGTCACTGACAAAATTCCCATTGATTTCAGCGGGCCCGAGCTTTCAGCCTAAATGTAGACTGCAGTTTTATTTAATTGCTTAAACCAGCATAATTGTTCCTGTAGAATATAACTGCCACTCAGAAAATTACCTGGCATTATGCTAATCCTGTGCAGTACCTAATTGTTGACCAGTAGGCACCACTGTGTAAGTAGAAGCTACTTTTAGTGCCTTCTGCTTCTAATCCAGGACCATACGTGTAAGTGCAGGCAAAAAGTTACTTGTATATTTGCAGGGCTGGGGCAACAACAATTAACTTCTTCCCTGTGTGTGTGTGTGTGTGATATTTGTGTAGATTTGTCCCTTCTCAAACAGAATTGATCAGTCCCCCACTGCGCCCCCCCCCCCCCATCCCCACGCACTCTTCCCAGGACACTACACGCTACCTTCGTGGTAAGTTTGCTGAGGTTCACATATTGTTCTCTACACCCCCATCTCTGTAGGAATCCATACAAAAGGTGACACCTTATACCCATTACTCAGAGGCACCTCGGTGCCAAAGAACTGCTCTTTAAGGGAAGAAAATTAAGGATTACCACCAGTTCATGAATCATGCTAGCGTGTCTTTATTGAAACTGCTGCCCAGGAGTAAGGCAGGAGAGCTGTAGGGGGGGCTCATGATTTGAGAGTTTAGGGGTAGGACCACTGCCCATTCTGTAGGCAAATTGTACCAAGTTGGTGCAAGATTTAAGAGATACTCTCTGAATTTTTTTTCCAGCCCCGATGGATATTTTTGAGGGAGAGCCATTGTAATTTAAAAACTAACTTATAGTCAACTCAACCACATAATGAACACTAGTAAACAAAGCTTGCCTTGAAGAATGTTTCAGAGGAAGCATTACCAAAGTAATCTTTCATTTGCACACAGAGTAGGGTTCCTTTCTGCCTCACTTCATCACACCTACTCTGATGTAACTCATGGTGTACCTATAGAAGTAAGTGAATTGGGCATATCCTTCCTAGATGCAAAAAATGGAACCCAGTTGTTTTAATTATCTGTATATTTTTTCATTTTATGCTGTTTAAGCTAATGTAAATGGTTGTTCATGAGTTTTGTAGTTAACATTTCTTGTTTATTGCATGAATATTGACAGGCTGATACTTGTGCTGTAATTTGCTGCTCATGTTCCCATTGATTGAAGGAATCTCATCAGTACCATAGTAACTTCTGAGTACTTGTGAGGCTTTTAATTAAATTTTACTTGTACATAGTGTTTTTTTTAATCAGACATGAACAAACTGCCTCACTTATTTCAGTTGACAGCACTTGATGTAGATTAATTTTACTGTTCAACATTTTACTGATGGAAAATAGAAGGTAATGTTCTGGGTGGATCAGCGTTTGGCCACAGAGTGTAAAAAATCTCTTACAAATGCAGAGGACAATTGGATTATTAAAAGGTCACTGTTTGTTCAAGCTTTGAAGTGCAATATCATACGTGATATCCTTTGGAAATCACATAAGAAATAGCCTGGATGGAATGCATATTTTAAAACTTGTTTTATAAATTCAATTTCTTCTAGATATACTTATGCACGTTAGCTCAGATGTGCTAAAAAGGCTTTTAAGAGCTATCAGAGCTTCTTGGGTGGGGGTGGGGGGTCTGATAAGCTGTCAGTTACAGTCTCTGTCTATTTCTGCTGTTACTTTCTCATGCTATCATTGAAATTCTATACTAATATTGTATGGAGTGGGGTTCATAAGAGGGGTATTTTATTGAATTAATCTGTGAATTTAGTTGTGTTTTACCTTTATGCTGTTGAGATTCACATTTCAGCCTTTTCTCCCCACCTTGCTCCCCCCCCTTTCTTTTTTACAGTTAGTGTTCAGTTACAATTGGAAAGGGTATCCATGGTGCAGTGTAAATTTGTGATTTTTTTTTGTTTGTTTTACATGACGCATATAAAAGATCTTGCTCCGAACAGCAAATGTGCCTACAAAAGTATAAACCCATCTCTCGGCTGTGAATCTAAAAAGATGGTTGCACTCTCTCTGATCTCACCAATCTCAGTTTGAAATCAAGTTTTCCAGAATTTAGACAAAGTTTAGTGTTTTCAGACCAGTAGTACGTCAATGTACATTGTGTAAATGTACTCGTTCATGGGGTTTTTAATCTATTCAGAAGCATAGGTTTTCAATTTAGTGGGTGAGACATAAGCCATACAAGGACATACCTCATTTAGACAAATATTGGAAATAGGAGGCATGTCAAATGAATGTACATTTGTGTGAATACTTTATTATGTTTGTCTAAAAAGAACTTTTTTTTTCTTTACAATTTGGCTTAACATGTTTCACATACTTTTAGTTAAACTAATGTGCAAGTGCCCGTGGTCTGTTGTATCTTTGCAGTCTCTATTTGTTATTTCTTTCATTCTTTGCTGCCAACAGTATTGAGAATTGTATTACATTAAGAAAATTTGTTTTAATTCAGGTTTATCGATTAGATGGAATTCCACTGATCCTGGACAACTGCAGTATTGATGACAACAACCCTTGTATCCTTTTAAGTGAAGTTGTAACAGACTAAATTAATGTATATTCTCCTATAACATCATTTGGGGGACACTGTATGCATATATGTATGAGTTGGCCTACCTCCAATAATCTTCGGAGTTGAGCGTTGTATCCAATGTCATTGAACTGGTGGTTTCCCCTGGATTTACATTAAGGTCTCAGATTTAATCATTGACTGTAGTCAGCTTGAATATAACCTGTTCTTTAACTGTAGCTCCTACTAATCTCTGTATAATGCAAATACTCCAGGCTACTGTAGAAGGCATTACAAATCATCCTACCAAAGAGTTGATTTCATATTTGTACATGAAAGTGAGAGAGTTGATTTTTTTTAAAAAAAGTCCTAGTTAGGGTAATACCTGAACATCCTTAGAAATTTCCATTTTTCATTACTGAGTCTTTGACCTTGTTTGTAAAATTGAGGATGCCCTTTTGATCACTTGCTTAATGATTTTGTGCTGTTGTTGTTTCTGAATACTATATGAACTGAGAAATACATACATGTACAACATAACATCAATAATGCAATTTGAACTTTTTTTTTTTAAATCAATAGCTTAAGAGAACAAGACCCTTCCTCACTCTCAGCACAACAGCATCCAGACAGAGGTTTGGGTAGCATTATTTTTAAAGTGTTCAAGACAAATTCCTGGGAATGCTTTACCTTGGCCTGTGCATAAACCAGAGTCAGTTAATGCTCTAGGGAGATTATGGATGAAATCCTATCCCATTGAAGTCCATTCGAGTTTTGCCATTGACATTAATGGGACTAGGATTGTCACCCTGTGGATGGTTTGTGACTCTCAGGGTGTCTCTACGCTGCAATAAAAAACCTCCAGCACTGAGTCTCTGAGCCTGCATGAATTGACTCAGGCTTTGGGGCTCAGGCCGCTGTGCTGAAAAAGGCAGTGTAGTCATTTGGGCTCAAGCCCAGGGTCTGAGATCCACCCTCCGCCCCCCATTTGTGGCGTTCCAGACCCCAGGTTCTAGCCCGGGCCCAAAAGTCTACATTGTTGTTTTTAGCCCCCCTGCCACAGCCATAGTCAGCTGACCTGGGAGCTGTGAGTCTTTTATTGCAGTGTAGACATACTCTAAGGCCCTGTTCAGGAAAGCACTTAAAGACCCTGCTTAAATTTATGCCATAGAAGTCAGTGAGACTTAACATGCTTCAAGTTAAGCATGTCCTTAAGTGCTTTCTTGAATCGGAGTGAACTTGGAGTGTTTCTTGAATTGAGACCTATTTCTTGTTTTGTAACGTCCTCTATATCCCTTGTTCACTGTTAAACTCTGGATTGGGATTCATAATGGAAATCTGAATTAAAACCATACTTGGTCATTGTAACTGACGTCAGAGGTTTTGCTTCAACTGACATTTGTCCAGTGAACTGAAATAAGTAGATAAAATAGTAAGCAGTCCATCAATTTTACACACTTATTAAATCTGACTGTGGAAAAATAGTTCTCAACTCAGAGACATATGTGGCAATTTATGTGAGGGAAAAAATAGTTGTCAATTAATGACGCAGATTATTGGACTGGTGGTGAGGTTTGATATGAACAGTGCAGATGATGTATTATAGGGGCTTTTTCCTATGGCTTAAGAACAGCAGCATCCCTAAAGAGCAGCAACTGGATTGTAGCTTGAAGGAAACTACTTTAAAAATGTCCAAGAGATTTTTATCATGGCAATTTTATTGTCAGAGCAACATTTAGGTACCCACTAATTGTCGCAATCAGTCGAGGTGGTAAGTCATCTCTAGACAGCATATTAGGATAACTAACAACATTTGATCCAGTGACTACAGCCAACATGATTACTGACTTGTGATGTGCAGATCCTGAACAAACTGACAATACAGTCTGTTTACCATCCTCACAGGACAGTTTTAGAGTCCAGCCAAACCTGACCACAACTTCTAGACCACAGTTAGATTTTGGTTTTTATATTTTTTTAAAAAGTTAATTCAGATTAACAAATAAACTTCAGAATAAAAACCCACCTGCAGCAAATATGGTAAAACAAAGAACAAAACTGTGAAACGCATTCTAATTTTCATCATAATTTCATTTCATAACTGTGGTTAATCTATCACTTAAATCAAATAACTGGAGGGTAGCTAATGTGATGCAGATTTTTTTAAAAAAAAGCTCCGGAGGAGATCCTGGAAATTACAGGGCAGTAAACCTAACTTCAGTAAGAGACAAATTGGTTGAAACTATATTAAAGAACAGAATGATCAGAAACGCAGATGGACATGCTTTGTTGGGGAAGAGTTAACACGGCTTTTATAGAGGGAAATCGTGCCTCACAAATCTATTAGAATTCTTTGAGGGGGTCAACAAACGTGGACAAAGGCGATCCAGGGGGTATAGTGTGCTTGGATTTTCAGAAAGCCTTTGACAAGGTCCCTCACTAATGGCACTTAAGCAAAGTATGCAGTCATGGATTAAGAGGGAAGGTCCTCTCATGGATCAGTAACTGGTTAAAAGATAGGAAACAAAGGGTAAGAATAAGTGGTTACTTTTCACAATGGAGAGAGGTAAATAGTGGGGTCCCCCAAGAATCTGTAGTGGCATGACTGCTGTTCAACATATTCATAAATGATCTGGGAAAAGGGGTAAACAGTGAGGTGGCAAAATTTGCAGATAGTGCAAAATTACTTAAGATCGTTAAGTCCAAAGCAGACTCCGAAGAGTTATAAAGGGATCTCACAAAACTGGGTGACTGGGCAACAAAATGGCAGATGAAATTCAGTGTTGATAAATGCAAAGTAATGCACATTGGAAGGTCTAAACCCAGCTATACATATAAAATGATGAGGTCTAAACTGTTACCACTGAAAAAAGAGATTTTGGAGTCATTGTGGATAGTTCTCTGAAAACAATCACTCAATGCGCAGTGGCAGTCAAAAACACTAAAAGACTGTTAGGAACCATTATGAAAAATATGGATAATACAGTAAATATCATATAAATCTATGGTCTGCTCACACTTTGAATACTACATGCAGTTCTGGTCGCCGCATCTCAAAAAAGATATATTAGAATTGGAAAAGGTACAGAGAGAGGCAACAAACATGATTGGGGTATGGAGAGATTAAAAAGACTGGGACTGTTCAGGTCAAAAAGGAGATGACACAGGGTGGACAGGATGGATGTCTATAAAATCATGAATGGTGTGGAGAAAGTAAATAAGGCAGTGTTGTTTACCCCTTCACATAACACATGAACCAGGGGTCACCTGATTAAATTAATAGGCAGCAGGTTTAAAACAAGCAAACAAATATTTCCCATAATGCACAGTAAACCTATCAAACTTGTTGTCAGGGATATCATGAAAGCCAAAAGTATAAATCTCTTCAAAACAGAATTTTATAAGTTTATGGAGGGCAGGTCCATCAGTGGCTCTTAGCCAAGATGCTCAGGGACGCAACCCCATGTCTCTGACTGGCAAATGTGCTGGGACTCCACAACAGGGGATGGATCCAGTGATGAGCTGCCAAAATCTTAACAACTGGTTCCCTATAAAAAGTTCTGATTTAAGGGATGTGCCACAGTATGTATTTTTTGTACCAGTAGGGTTACCATATGTCTGTGTTTTCCCGGGAGGAATTTTTAAAATTTAAAAATTTTAAAAAATTTAAAAAAAAAATTTAAAAAATTTAAAAAAAAAATTTAAAAATTCCTCCCGGATGGTGATTTAAGAACCAAAAAGTATGACATGTCCAGGAAAATACGGATGTATATTAACCCTACCTAAAGTTATTTTTTAAAAAGATGGGCCTGAACTAGAAATGAGCTCCATTTCACATGTGTGGGTCCCCGCCACTCCCTGGGGGTGTGCTAGGGTGACAAGATGTCCCGATTTTGGGGTCTTTTTCTTATATAGGCTCCTATTACCCCCGCACCCCCTGTCCTGATTTTTCACACTTGCTGTCTGGTCACCCTAGGGTGTGCACATGTGTGGGTCCCAGCTGCTCCCTGCCCTCCTCATTGAAGCAGTTGTGCAGGGTTACTGCCCTGGGAACTGCAGGGCACCGGTGGATGTGGGGCCAGCTGCAGACAGGGGCATGGGGCAGGGGTAGCTGGAGACAGGAGGGTACGGGGTTGGCTGGAAGCAAGGGGGTGTTGGGCTGGCTGGAGGCAGGGCAGGGGCTGGCTGGAGGCAGGGCAGGAGGGTGTGGGGCTGGCTGGAGACGTGGTGTGGGGCTGCAGGGGGGTGCGGCACGGGTTGGCTGGAGACGGGGGTGTGTGGGGCTGGCTAGCTAGCTTCGGGCAGGGGAGTGCGGCAGGGGCTGGCTGCGGGCAGGGAGTACGGGGGTGGCTGGAGACGGGCTGGCTACGGGCAGGGGGGTGGGTACTCATGGGGAGAGTGGCTCGGAGCAGCCCGAGCAGCAGGGCGCAGCCCAGGCCCAGCAGAGCAGCTGGGGACCCACCAGGCAGCAGCGGGAGCCCCAGGGGTCGGGGGGAGCAGCAGCAACAGGGCTTGTGACCAGGGCCAGGCGGCAGCCCACATGGCTCCTGCAGTGCAGCGCCCCCGGCGGCCGGAGGAGGAATTATATCACTTCTCAGCTGGAGCTCATCAAAGCCTCAGCGCCCCCTGCAGGGAAGCAAGTTAACAACCAGTTCTAAACTGCTTCAAAATTTAAAAACCGGTTCGTGCGAACCGGTGCGAACTGGCTTCAGCTCACCACTGGATGGATCACTTGACAATTGCCCTGTTCTGTTCATCCCCTTTGAAGCATCTGTCCTTGTCCGCTGTTGAAAGACAGGATACTGGACTAATTGCACCATTGGTTTGACCCATTATGGCCATTTTTATGTTCTTAAGAAAGCTCAGCTATTTAAAACATTTTAGCTAATGTAATATTTTTCCATACATTTTGATATAAATTGACTTTTTGTGAGTGCAATTATAGACATTGTACCACTTTGGAGAGAGAATGAAATGCCACTTGCTTGAATTTAAAGGTTTATCTAATGTAATAACACCTTTTAATATGAGCTTTCATCACAGACTTGTTATGCACACACACAAGGGGGCAGTGTTCAGATTGCTGTGGGTACTTTAACCCTGAATTTTCTCATTCTCTTGTGGAGTTGTCACTGGGATACCAATGTTGCATTAACCTTTTCTTTCATGTTAGTTAGCACTTGGTTCTGTTATGCCTTCTTATTGCTTAAATGCATTCTTATTAACATACAAAATTCAACAACTTCTTTTAAAATGGGTGGGTGGGTAGTAAGGCCCTGCTTTGCTGTGACAATTCTGAAATGGTCAAAATTATTAATTTGATTCTCTATTTTTGGCTACTGCCTTCAGGACTTTGTCAGCGTCAAATATCTGACCATATTTAGTCACAGTTTCTCTCCCTACTATCATATTCTCACACATGAGTGATGGATCCATTCCAGATGATATATTGGAATTTCACTGGCTTATGAAATAAGTGTCTGAACCTGCACTTTCATAATGATGTTCTCCACTCTCCCTTTCCCTTGTGTACAGAACTTAGGAGACCACATTTATCCTTAAGGCCTAGTACTCCTTTAATGCTGTTATGCAGCATGAATTTGACTTCCCCCTCCTCTTCTAAGCATTCCACATGTGATGCATTCCCAGCATGTCTCACTGGGGGAGCAAAAGGAAGAGTTAAGAATTAGTTTCTGGTCTCCTGCTTTGTAGTACATTCTGCTACGTCTGGGCACTAAGGCTAGATCATGTTTGTTGATCAAATATGAGTGTAAAAAAGATGAATGTATCTTTAAATTATAATAATCTAAGGAGATTTGATTGTCAACCTCAATTTGGAACAAATTTTATCTACACTGTCTGTAAGCAAAAAATCCACCTTTACTGAGATTAGACAGCCTGCCCACTTCCACTTAAAAAAAAAAAAAAAAAAAAATTGCCAAAATTGCAACTCTGATCCAAAGACACTTGGTCTGTCTTCCCTTTCTTTTTATTTCTTTTTTTTTTAAATACAAGTCCTTGGGTGGCTGTTCTGATAGATTTTTAAACTGACACAAAGCTCATTATACATGATCACTTGTAATTGTGTTGCTGTTTTCCTTGATAATAATACATTTTGAAGGTAATCTCAGCAGAACCATTCTCCTAAGTTCCTTTCAACTTGTTGCTGTATCTGGAAAGGACACATAACCATTTCCAACTGAATTAAACATCTGACAGAATCTAATCACTCTTATAACCGTACAATGCCTAGGAGCAGTCAGAGTTAAAAAAATTTTTTTTTAAAGTTTTTAGAAAATGAAAACCCTAAGGATTTCAGGCTTCATCTTACTAAATTGTTATCTCTGCATGTTTTTCATTTTGTCCACAAGAGTGGAAAGATTGAGTTTCATTTAAATGCCTGTGATTTCTTTCCAAGGGTCTGTCATTTAAAAAAAAAAAAAATCAGGTCTGTAATGTCAAGTGTAAATATATAATCCATTTTTTAGTTTCAAAAGCATTTTGTATAAAATTACTTTGAGAAAAACGAACAATGAAATGATATAAATGCATGATAAGATGCAATATAGAGCCACTCCTAGCTATAGCTCTAACTGCACTCTTCAGCAGTCAGGTGAGGATTTAGGCCAGGATTGTGTAAATTGAGGAATGCCCTCAACACTTAATGACTTCACCAAGAGTTGAGTTCTTGTCACCTCGCAAGAGTTGTTCAGCTGCTCACAATATTACTCCCTCAGGGGTTTACAGAAACACCTAAGAACTTTAAATAGAGGGTATTTCCCCAAATTCACTTTTACAGTTCCAGTGCCTATTTTTGTGGTTTAGCTTTAATTCTTGGCTGCATTTCTCAGATTTCTCTTGGGTTAAGCCTTTCCCAGTAGGTTAAACTCAGATTTCTTTTTTATAGGAAAACTGATTTCCTACTAAACATTGCATTTAGATTTCCTACTAAACATTGCATAGATATCTATTTTTATTTTTGATATTTATTATGAAGGCATCTGTAATGATGCTGTAGTTAAGGTTGCATTTTGATTTCCACTTAAAGTCTAACATTCTTATATTCTATATTTCACTAATTGAATTCAGTCTCCAAATTTGACACACACAATCATCAAAAGAGAATTGCATGTAAAAGATTCCATAATTTTTGCAGAGAAAACCTTTACAAATGCTTTTTTTCCTCCTGTAAAGCACACAATTTACAAGGAGATGCTAAACTGCCATGTTAGAAGTTGAAAGAGCTGTTAGTAATTATTTAGAGAGGACAAAATCCTTTCATAAGTCCCTTTATTGGTATCTGATGGAAATAAATCCAAAGGGGAGGAAGTCTCTGCTTATGACATTTTCAAAATTAATTACTGTTGATACAGACCAGTTATGGACCCCTAAGATTATATTCCATTAGATCTAGAACAGCTTCTATGGTGTACCTAAGAAATATCTCCATCTTGATGACTTGTAAACCTATTTGTTGGAGCTCAGTTAAGATATCCAGGCAGCCTTAGCCTCTTGATGTTGCACTCAGATTGGATGTCCAGTTTCAGAGAGCTGTCAAGCAGTCTGTCTAGTCAGATATGACCCACATCTTTAAGAACTGGATGATGGGTTAGTTTTCCCTAGCAGGGTATCTAAACAGGCAGTTTTCAAAAGTAAAAGAAAAATCATCAAAGATGATTGTGCATATAGATTTACTTCCAACCCATCTACACAGCTTCTTTGAGTTAGATCCTCAACTGGTATAAGTTTACATAGTTCCATTTAAGTCAGTGGAACAGTGTTGATAAACATTAGCTGAAGATTTGGCCTCTGTGCGATTTGGATAGAGGGAAAAGAAATTGGAGTAGAACTGGGCCTATGGCTCTTTATATGGCATCTGAAGATTCAGACTGCCAAAGGAAGGATGCTCATGGCCTTATTGTTTCTGCTCCCATGGAGTTTTCTAGCTCAGCACCAGTGGCACATGCCTATGTTATAAAAATTGATCTATACAAGAAACCAAGTAAAACTGCAGTTAATGGCAAATAAGGTTTCTTTCTTTCTTTCTTTCTTCACATAAAAAAAAAGAAATAAACTATAAGTGCACACCCAATGTACGTCCAGTTAGGAACCGTTTTCTTCTTCTTAAGGAAATGTAGTCCTTTCCTACTTACTTATCCAAGGGATTCTTTGGGCTCAATGTTTTGGTCAAAAAGATCTATTTTCAGGTAAACTTGAAAGTAGCAAATATTTACTGGAGTGGCCTAACTCAAAGTTGCCTTGACAAAGGCCACTCTAAGCAGAATTTTGCTGTGCCATAACCTCTCATGAATACCTTTGTAATGACTTTTATGCAGTGTGGCAAGTATATTTTTGAGGACTTTCCAATACATTTTTAATTAGCAATAGAGTGCCCTGTGGCTTGCTTTCCATTTGTTTTGAGCTCTTTTTTTGCCATTTAGGAGCACCAAAAGCATACTGCTCACGTTCTAGAGAGACAGTGGTTGTCTGGGGAAAAAGTCAACAGATTTTTTTCCTAAACTTAGACCAGTTAATCCTATTCTATCAAAGTTATTGCAGTTTGATAACAATTGGTAAGTTCTGCCATTTAAAGTTAACACACCTCTGTAATTGTCTTGAATTTTAATTCTGCATTACATAATTCTGTTGAATAATCCGCTACTTCCAAAATTCTGTTTCCAAATACAGGTCTGAATATATAGTGTTTTTCAAAATGTGTTCAGATTTTGTATGGATGTTGGAATGAAGATTTTTACACGTCTGCTAATATGCTGTTTTACATCTGGCTGATTACAACAGCAAGTCTCTTTAACTTGAATGACCTGTACAGTAAGTGTCTGTGTTATATGAACTCCAGTCTGGCAAAATTTTCTCTAACCAAAAGTGCAGTAATACTTGAAGGAAAAACAGGGACTGCCTTTTTTAGATAATCATGCAGCTGGGCACTTATGAGAAGCAAGAATTGGCAGCATTATTGAAAGGGAAACCTGTGGTTGCTTTAGGCTTTCTTATTCCAGTGGTTGCTGTGAATCCACACACACAGAGACCTTAGTTTGGATAATGGATAAAAATATTGAAAATATAAATAAAAGCTAATTTTCAGATACTCCCTTTTAAACTTCTACCATTATATTCAGTCTGAAAGTCATCTGAGAGGTAGATTCAAAATATTTTTGACTTCATGGCAGCAGCTTGTATAATTGTGGTTCATGAAACCTCTGGCTAAAGCTAGAAGAAATCAAGTTGCTATGCTCTACAACAATGGCAGTTTGTTTTTGTAAAATGCCAGGAAAGACTTTTGGGGGAATTGACAGACATTTTATTTCAGAGTTATAGAGTGCAACCTAAAACAGGCCACATACTGTGAAAAAGCCTCATTGCTGAATAGAAGCCAGTAGAAAGCAAAAATAGAAGGGTTATAAAATTTTTAGAGTGAGCCATCATATAGTTGGGCTTTTTCGCATAAATGTGGCTATCTCTAGTACGTTGCCTTTCTTTGAAAAGCTTGCCACAGACTCTCTCAATGTGTTCAATAATTTTTAGGTGCATTACTCAATTCTGTATTTTCATAGGCATAGACAGGACAATAGTATTTCACCTAATATGGTGCGTGCACAGGGAGAAAACAGTACTAGTACTCTCCCAAACACTGTCTGCAAACCAAGATCTTTCCATTTGAAATACACTATCCTTACCCTGCTCCCTGTAGACCAGTGGTTCTCAACCCCAGTTGAGAATCACTGCTCTGCTTGGTTCCCACTACAAGTAAGACTCAAATCTCCTGGTCTTAGTGGGCATGTCTCCTGCTGGGGGTAGCTCTGGGTTTTTGCATTTGTACCATGTGCGCTATTTCATGCTGTGTTGCTGCTGCTCTCATTCTTGAGCACATAGAATTATCAATACTGTGTTGTCTATAAACCAGTACTGATGGGCATCACACCCCTTGAGGGTTTGAAAGCAATAATTTGTTGATGACTCAGCCAGGAGGTAAAGGCTATTGATGGAAACCTGGTGGACTGGAAAGGGGCAGGACCTGGAAGGAGAACAGAGGACCCTGAATGTGGCAGATTAGATCAGGGCCAGTAGTGCCAATGGTGAAACAAGATGGCAGCTGCATGGGTTAAACTAGGAAGAAAATAAAAAGGGTGACAGCCAAAAAGGAAAGCACTATCTTGCCAAGCCTGCCAAACTCAACTCCTCTTTGTGAGATTTTTAAAAATCCCAGAAATTCTGAAAGGTTTTTGGTTATGGTGCCTACATGAACTTTAATATAAATCCTTCTGCATATGCCTTGCATTTATGCATAGCTGAACTGATTTATCCAGGAGCTAGAATTAGTACAAAATTACACTTGTTCCTTGAACAGGAACCTGAACACTTTTTGATCATCATGGTTGATTCCTTTCGCTTCGTTTAACGGGCAAAATCTCGGCTTGCTGCTACACTTTCTCTGTGGTTTCCATATAGGTGCTAATCCATAGTGAGCAGCTCAAGTGTAAAGCCCTCAATCTTCCATGCTACAGGGCTTCCTGAAAGGTGTGGTTGCACTATGCCATCTTTCCTATGGAAACACCAGCATGCTGGATTCAAATGGGTCCCAGCAGACCTCAGCAATGTTGTTTGTTGCTGTGCTGATAGGTGAAACCATTACTACCCACAAAGACTCCTTTCAGTGAGGAAGATCACTTGCCCACTCCCCAAACACTCCTGCTACTAAGGGGCCAGAGGGTCTGAAGACTCTTGCAGATAAAATGTAAGGCTTCCAGTCTTCAGAGAGGAAAGATGATTTTGTAGTAAAGACAGTGGCCTGGGACTCAGGCCGTCCAGACTCCATTCCCAGCCGTACTGCACCAACTTCTGATGTGACATTGGACAAGTCATTAAGACTTAGAGAGGGTTTTTCAGAAGCACCTAAGGGAATTAGATGCCCTGTTCCTATTGAAAGTGTTTGAGAGCTGGGCACCCAGCACCTTTGGGCATCTTTGAAAATCCCATCTCCAAACTCACTTTGCATCAATTTTCCATCTGTAAAATGGGGTGGTAATACTTCCTCTCACCAAAATTTTAACTTGTCTACTGAGATTGTATCCTCTCTGTGGCAGGAGTGTCTCTTACCATGTCTTTGTACAATGCCTTGTACTGTGAGGCTGTAGCCTTGTTTGGGTCTTATAGGAGCTAACGTGAAAATTAAGGATGGTGTTTGAGCAGCTTAACTGAGCCTTTCCTGAGTTTGGTGAATTTAAATGTTCATACAAATTCTGCAGTTAGCTTAGGTTTTTTATTTTCTTTTACAGAAATTTTTTTTTGAGAAAGAGAGAATACAGAATGTCCTTCCTCTACCAGCTGCACAAATAATTCTCACCTATCCTGTTACTATGACAAATGAGTGCACTCTCCCCTTTAAATTCAAGGTCATTCTGAATATGAAAAACACTAAACAGCAAGGGGAGAAGTGTGATTGGCAGTTCAGGGAAGAGATTCTGTAGATGAAAAATACCTTTTTTGTAATTATTTTTTTCTCTGCAGTGTAATGATTAGGACATCACATTGGGAGTAAAGATTCCTGAGTTCTGTGCCCAAATGCCATTGACTGGCAGTGTGAAGCTGGTCAGGCCTCTTAACCTTCTGTACTTCATTTTACTCCTCTACTTCTTGGACTGTTGTGAGGTATAATTAGTTAACGATTGCCAAGCATTTTGAGGTCTTTGGATGAAAGGTGATACATATGTGTGTGTATATAGTTATTTCTTAGAGGTATTTTATCCCGGTACTGACCCCAACCACAAGGTTCTATATTTTATAACATCTAGACAGGGTATAATTTGTGATAGTATTCCTCCAGGTTAGTGATGCTGGCAATCATATTTTGTTTTTGCTCTTATTAATGTCCTGGGAGACGAGATTAACTGAATTAAAAATAAAGCCTAGATCTCCTGGATAGCATTGCAGTTCACTGTGCTTCCTGTAATTTGTTCATCCCAGGATGCATTTATACTATGAGTCTTCGATACTAAAAAAGGTTTTGAGCTGTGCTTACCCTGAGTAAGTAAGTAAATAAAGTTCAAGCTTTCTTTAGAACATATAAACCTGCCATGTTACACCCAGGCAGAGAGGTACATTTGGAAGTCTTTGTGGTTGAAATCCCTCACCCTTCTTCATAATTCCTACCAGTACCAACTATGACCATTAGCACAGTACACAGGTACTACTTGTGCAGATCCGGACGAAGTAACGCCAGGTATATTATAACATTTGTGAGGACCTTCTTGTACACATTATAATATTTGTAAGTCCCTTCAGAAGAATAAACTCTGAAAACACCAACTCATGTATGTAAAAGTAAGGAATTAATAACTCATTATTTCTAAACCAAATTTTGTCATAGTTGTCCTCTGCCCTAATCCTCTTTCGATGACTTAAATCTATGACAAGCTTGAATTCCTGAAAGAGAGTGGATTTTGAGTTACTACAGATCACCAAAAGATGAAATAGAGAAAATATATTTCACTGCCTTGTTACTCAAATAGCTTGCTTGATTTTCCTTCAGCCTTCTTTAAAAACAAAAAACAAAAAAACCCCACCCTCTAGGCTGAGACTAAGCATGAGAAATTTGAGACCCAAAAATTCTTTTTTAAAGGAGTGGTCCAAAAATAGTTTTAAGAATGGAATGCCTTCTGCAAAAAGCTTCCATATTTCAACCTGTCTTTTTGACATCTCCTCTTGCATGTCTCTCCAGAAATGTCAGACTTAACATTGGCAAAGCTGAACTCCTCATCTTTCCTCACAGATCCGTCCAGCCTTACCCTATTTTCTGTCACTATTGACAACAATACCATTTTCCCTGTTGCTTAAGCCAGTAAACTGGGGACCATCTTTGACTCTTTTCTGACGCTTGCTCCACAAATCTAGACCATGTTCAAATCTTGCTACTTCTTTCTCCATAATATTTCCAAAATCCTTTCTTTCTCCATCACTAAAGCTCTCTTACAGGCCCTTGACATCTTCTGTCTTGATTACTGCAATTAAGAGTCGGATTTTTTTTTTTCCAGTGAATAGTAAATTCACACCAAAAAATGCTTTTTTGAGGGGCACCAAAACTATTTGCAATGTATAAATAAAGTTAGGCAGGTCATTTGAAAATGAAATTTTTTGACTTTTCATTTTAAAACATTTGGTTTGAAATTCAGCTACATTTATTTTTTAAAATAAATAGTGTAAAACACTCAAAAATGAAACACAAATTGAACTGAAAAAATCTATAGAGATTTATGTTTTAGGTTATATGGTCATGAAATTCCCTTGACACACGATTTGAAGCAGGCCTGATCTGTACTAATGGCAGCCATGTTTCATAAACCTAAGAGGAAAAACTTCACCAAATATTTTTTCCTCTGATGCTCGCTTCAAAATTTTTGCTTCACACTGATGGACATCACCTGGTGTACAAGACAGTGTTGAAAGTATTTTCAATCACTTCAGTTGTTTTCATTATTTGTGTGTCACAGCGCATTAGAAAATTCTGAATAACAGCAAAGACAGGAAATATGCCACAAATGTTACTCAGACTCTGAATCAACTAAAGCACTTAAGCACATGTTTATGTCCCTTTGAAGTAAATAAGACTTAAGCACATGCTAAAAGATAAGCATGTGTTTAGGTACTTTACTGACTTGCACACTCTAAGGAAGAATATTTTAAAGATCTAAAAAAGAGAGCTTTTTGTCCTGAACGTAGGTCAGCTTCCTTTGCCCCCTGCTGGAGGCTTATGAATAGTAAGTTACAGGTTATATGAACACATCTCAGGTATACGTTAACTCGTCCATTAGATCTGGTGTCAAAAGTTTACCGGCTAGGAGAGTAATAATACTAAAGAAGTGGAAGCATCCTCTCCTAGCGAACTGTATATTTAACACACCAAAGGTGTAAAAATGTACAGATGGAAAGATGTATAAAATCAGTCTTGTACAGTTCTACCTAGGAATATAAAATATGCTTGTTTTCATTATCACTCATCATAGAAAATGAAGTATGGGTTGAGTGGATTTTGTGCCTGGATTGGTAGATTTTCATGCCAGCCTTTGAAAAGCTACTGAAGTATACATGTTTCTGTATTTATACACACGTGACACAGGCTCAGACACACACAAATTGATCAAGTGTGACTTCTTTCTCATCTAAAACCAAAAGATTTATAGCTACTCATAAATTATGGGTTTCTATTAAACATGTAAGTCATAATTTTAAAAAAATTGGCAGCCTTAGCAGCAAAAATGAATGTCATATATATGGTTTTAAGCTAGTATTACAGATTTGAGTGTAGGAAAAAGTAAAACAAACTAGAGGTTATGGCTTAATTTTTTAAAGTTTTGTAAGCTTTGGCATGGGACATTGTTACAAAAATAGCCTGATATCCCTAAATGTTTACTGTAGCCCAGTAGCTCTACAATACTTGACTAGACAAAAATTCCATATTAAAATTGGTCATTTAATTATTTTTATTCTTTGTAATGCTGCTAGATGAGTGAACCTTGTGCTTTTCACTCGCATAAAGAGAGAGAACATGAGAATACATATTAAATGGATTAAAAACTGGTTAACTGATATCAAAAAGTAATTGCACATCAGGAATCCTTACTCAGTGGGCAGGTTTCTAGTGGGATCCTGCAGGAATCTGTTGTCAGCCCAATGCTATTCAATGTATTTTTTCTAAGATCTGGATCTCAACTTAGTCAAAGTATATGCTCCCAGTCAAGGGCAACTACCCTTTTTGATCAGTTTTTTTAGGGATTTAGGAAGTTTTAGGGAAGGGCACATTATTCATAGGGGTGGATTTTAACGAGATGCTTAATCCTACTTTAGATTGATTAAATGTACACACAGGGGATTTGAGAGGAGCAAGTGCAGATTTGTTCTGGTGGATGTCTGGCAGAAGATGAATCTAAATGTCCGGCACTATACATATTGTTCTGCTATTCATGGATCTTATTCCAGGATTGATAGGATTTTTGTTTATAGAAGTTTATTTTTTGTTAATCTGGGAGTTATAATTTGGTCTGATCATGCCCCCGCATATATTACATGAGAAGTTTGAGACTCAGTGGAAAAACAAAGGGCTTGGCAGTTGAAGAGACAACTCTCCCCTCTCCCCCACACCCTTAGAATTAAAGAACTGGAAGAAGATTTTCAGAAATATATAGAAGGAAATAAGGAAGGCATCAATAAAAATGTTCTTTGCAATGCTGGAAAGGTGGTAAGGAGGGGAATCTTTATAGATAAAGCATCATACCTGAAAAAGATGAGCACTCCTGAAGAAGAGAGTTTGGCTAAAGAACTTTGTTTTGGAAGATAGTTATAAATCTACAGGACCTGAAAGCGTGTATAAGAAAATAAATGAGATTAACCTGTTACAAACAGGCAAGGCTGAGCAAACACTTATTATGAAAAGGGCAATAAAACTGGTAGGCTTTTAGCTAGAAAGTTTAAAAATAAGCAAGATAAATCAACCATCTCTATGATTAGACATGAAAAGGGAGATTTAGTAACTGGCATCAAACAGATTTCTGAAACCTTGCTTTTTCCATACTTTGTATGCTTCAGAACATCCAAATCCTGAACTTGTAAGTCGATATCTGAGACTGCGGCTCTTGATAGGCAGATTGCTGCAAATGAATTTGAAGTTATAATTCTTAAGTATTTAAAATCAAATAAAGCTCCAGGTGCTGATGGGTTTTCTGTGAAGTATTATAGAGCAATAAAGCAAGTTCTGGTCCCTATTTTAACTGAATTGTTTATACTGGAGGGGAAAGAGATTCCAGATTCATGGAAGAAGGTAAAAATTAGGGTCATTCTTATAGAAAGAAAAGATCTTAGCAATTGCACATCATACAGACCTATTTCTTTAATTAGTGTGGATGCTAAAATTTATGCTGAGGTGCTAGCCACCAGATTGAGTGTAATTTTGCCCAAATATGTTCACCATGACCAGTCTGGATTCATTGCTGGCAGGCGTCTATTTGATAATATCAGAACAACTCTGCATTTAATCTATGATGTTAATTCTAGCAATTTTTCCCATCTGCTGTTTTCTTTTGATTCTGAGAGACCCTTCAACTGACTGGAGTAGAAATATCTCAGTCAGATTGGAAATCAGTTGTCCAGGGGCACGTTGGCCCTATATACACATCCTTGAGCATCAGTTGTGGTTAATGGTCATCAAGCCTCTTTTTTTTCAATTTGTCTAGGAGTATGAGACAGGATTGCCTGTTGTTCTCGCACCTCCCCCCCCACCCCCATTATTTGCTTTGGCAGTGGAGCCATTTGCAATAAATGTGAGAACTTGTCCATTGGTAAAAGCATCAAAACACTTTCTGGATTAGAACACAAAATAGTTTTATATGCTGACAATGAATTGTTATTTTTCAGGATCTAGAAGCTTCCTTAAACATAATAGAACAATTGACTTTGGAATATAGGCCTATGTCAGGCTTTAAAATAAACAAAGGTCAATCTGAAATTTTAGGAATTAATATTCTTGAAGTGATCAAAATAAACTCTTGTCAACTACCTACATTTAAATGGGTAAAGGAATCTTTAAAATATTTATGAATAAATGGTTTCCAGGTGCGTGGGTGGGGGAGGAGTCACTGTACAGGCAGCTGCTTCCCCTATCCGCCCAACCCAGAACCCCTTGCATCCAACCTGACCTCCCACCCCACTGAGCCTTATTCCGCCACATACCCAGACCCACTTCCCTCCCCCTGCGATGCAGACTTTCCTGCAGCTATGGGGAAGTTTCGTGGGGTTAATCTGACTGAGCCCTGGCAGCTCTGTGCAGGGAAGGGGGAGGGGGAACTCCATCTCTGTCCTCCTCCCCCACCCCTCCTGCCCAGCTGGGACTAATGTCTCTGGGCACCCTGGGGCATCCCCAGACCCCTCTCCCCCAGCTGCCCAAACTGAGTGTCTGAGCTCCTGGGAGGAATGAGTGAGCACAGAAACCATTTTCTGCAAGGAAGCAGAGAGAATCTGTGGGGAGGGGAGGCATTTTTCTTCTGCACGTCAGTGGCACAGATTTTTCCTAGGAGTAAAATAAGACACACATTTTTAACAGTGAGAGTAATTAACCACTGAAACAAGTTACCTAGTGACATAGTGAATTCTCCATAATTTGAAGTCTTTATATCAAGATTGGACGTCTTTCTAAAAGATAGCCAATAACTCATAGGAAGATTTGATGCAGGAATTACTGAGTGAGCATCTATAGCCTGGGTTGTGCTGGCGGTCAGATTGGAATGATCATAATGATCCCTTCTGGTCTTCAGATCTACCAATTTATGATAAATCCCTCCCTTGAAGAACTTGCATTTTAATTTAGACATACGTAATAACAAAAATAGGACCCAAATTAGAAGCCATATATCTTGGAGAGGAGCTCTACATTGGAATGTCAGAGGAAGAAATGGGTCAGAAGGTGGAGATCATTTGCTACATGGGATTAGGAAAGGTTCTAAGCATAGGATAACATGAAAAAGCTGTAAATTCAATAGTAAGAGAAAGAGACCAAGTGAATTAAGGGGTGAATTAGGGATGGGAGTGTAGGAAGAAATGTGTAGCGTTATGGGAAGTAGAAAAATATTTAAGCTCATCTCTTTTCTGTTACTGAAATGATTAAAATTATTAAAACTGTTGTAGGAACAGTGAAATAGGTCTGCTATAAATCAGGCAGAGCTGACATTTTTCATTTATAAACTATTAATGGTACTGTTTAAAATCTTGGTCAGTATGAACTGTATTGTTCTAAAAATTGGCATACAGGATGAACAGCCCAGACTAACTTCGTTTTATCAGTAAATGTTTTGTGGGCACAAGTTTGTAAATGGGATCCATTCAAAGGGCTGTATGCTTGTCATCCCTTTTCCAGTCCTGTAGAGATCAGAATGCTAGGGATAAGTGCCTGCTGCAGAAGCCCTGATAATGCAGATCACAGGAAGCTTTGCTGCCAAGCAGTAGGGGAGATTGCATAAAATAGCTAGTTCGGAGAGGGATGGCCCTAACCTCCTGCTAAGCTCTCAGAATAGTTTAGAGTTGGGAGAGGTCTTCGTTCCCTGCCTATTGCACAGGGTTAAAAACCCCACCTCTGGTAGTACGATCACGGACAAATCCCTGTCAGAATCCCCTGAAATGTCCCTGCCTTTAGGCCCTTCAGGAATTTTCCTGCAGGAACCAGGGATCAAACTCTGGGTAACCATTCTGCTGCAGAAATTCCCCTGCAGTTCATACTGGAAGTGCATACTAGTATAGTGGTTTCTTCTCCCCCGCCCCATCCTACATCACATTGGCTCTTAAACCAGTCTGTTCCACTGTAGATGGGAGATACTTTTGCCAACCTAAATATTGGTATTTTCAGTTCTAATAGTTGTAGAATCAATTATCAAGTGTCTCTGCAGGTAAGTGAAGCAACTGCTGGGGCTTATTACGATTTTTTCCTGGATAAGGACTAAGTGACGTTCCTCCTCTTTGAACTGTGTGTGTGAGTAATAGGTTTTCTGTAATTTTATAATCTGGCTGTCTCTCTTCTCTGTATTGAATTTGTTTATATTGTATGGTTTTTATCACTCCCAGTTAGGTTTTAATACATGTCAATTTTGTATGCAGATTACAGGGAGCAGAGATTGAATGGTTTTGGTATGTATACTTACAGCACTAGGTTATAAATAGTAACGCTAGTTGAAATTTTTTGACCTTCCTTATTTATTTCAAAGTTTTTTACAATTATGCCTGATGAGAGCTCAAAGTGCATTACAAGAATTTAAGATTCAACACTTAAAATCTAATTGATAGACATGTACATGAACATAGATATGTATAGCACTCAAGTATGTGTGCAACCAGCATGTTGGAGCTGGAAACATTTTTCACAGCAGTACCTGTTGGAGCGGCAACCATGCTCTGTGTCTCTCTCCTCATGGCCCCCCTTAAGACTATATAAGGACAGTAGCATCCTGACCCCCCTCGGTTCCTTCATACCACTTGCACCACTCCGTGTGGTTTTCCTTACGTTTTTTTTCTGTTTAGTTAACTATTAGGTTAATTAATTTTGTAAGTAGTTAGTACCCTTTTGGTTTTCTTCATTGTTTTCAGTTTTTATTCTAGGTTATTTGCTACTGTAATTAGTAGGTGTTGCTGAGCATCTGGACATGCAGTGTTCTCTGAGCTTCAAGCAATGCCCTTTGTGTGGGAACTCTATTGCTAACAGAGATCCACACACATTGGTTGCTGTCTCAGTGAAGGACAAGTCAAGGAGAGGTGTAGCATCCGCCACTCCTTCAAGAAACATACTCAGAGTTCTAGGGATCTGCGCCTCGAGCAGCACTTCCTGGAACACACCATGAGGCCTACCTCTGAACTGGCACCAGATTGCTTTGTCTATGCACAGTCAACCACTACTATGATAGCCTTCGAACAGGCTCTTGAACTTGGATTCCTTTTGAAGGAGAGATCAGTCTTCCTCTCCAGGGGTTCCATGCAAAAGGACCCGTAAGACTTATAGGAGCCACTTGAGCTCAGTGAGTGGCTTGTCTTTCACCTCAGAGAGTGGATTGGAGCAACACTTAGATTTATCAGGTACCCAAAGTAGAGCTGGACTATCAGCCCATGTCTGCCTGGCAATGAAGCAAGAAACTCTCGGTAACATACCGTCAACTCTGGATCCGTCATGGCAGAGACTGTCAAATGTGGTACCAGTGGACACTGTTTCAGCGGTACCCATGTCAGTACCTACCACCACACAGGCACATGAGGAAGTGAAGGACCTGCTCTATCTATCTATCTGTCTGTTGTTCACTGTTGATGTAGGAGTCAGTGGAGCTGCTGTTATCTCTGGGTTGTCCTGGGCCTTCAACTTCTTTGGCATCAGGGACAGAATATTGTCAACACCAGCATCAATATCAGTTAAAAGACAATCTAAGACTGCTTTGTCTATGCCATCTGGTGCTTGGGTGCTGAGACATTCTTCAAATTCAGCACTGACCGCACCCTCAGCTTTGCCTCTGGTACCAGGTCCTTCACTGACATGGTTGTTGAAGCCAGGCTATGCTCCTGCATAGCCTGCTTTGGAGCTAGACTTAGCAGCTAGACCTTGTGTGAACTGAGACGTGGTACCACTGCAGTGCCACCACTTATTCTGACCTTACTTTCATTCCGCTGTAAGTTGGACAGCAGCCTTGCCTGGTTGGGTGCCTCTTGTGCTGACTGCTTATTCAGAGAACCCCTTTGGATACAGGTCAGACTCATCTCCATCCCTATCAAGGCAAGAAAAGTCCAGTAAATCAACCAGACCACCTCAAAAGGGAGATTTCTGATCATAATGGATATCGGTCACTTAGTAAGGAAAGGCTAGCGTGGACTGAAACATTTTGGCCTCTGATGCCCTACTGGCTTATGGGGAACCCTTTAGAGGCCCCTAGATCCTCAGATCTTGATTTCTATCCAGTTCCAGGAGAAAGTCCTGGAGCTGTCCACATCAGAGCCTCGTCTACTGGAAGAGCAACCAGAAGCTCTCCCTACTTAACAATCAGCCCAACAAGATTATTGGGCAAACAAGATCTATCTCAGGAGGCTACTTTGGCTTCGGTCAATTCATTCTCACCCTCCCAAGAGGACTCAAGAGCCCCAGGCTGCTCATATCAGGAATTGCTTAGAAGAATGGTACAAAAGACCACAAGAAATGCCATCAGTTTTGGCCTCTAGCTGGCCTCATTCCTGGCTCGTTGACTGATGCCTTTCTGTTGAAACAGGGACCAGGCCTACTGTATGTCTTTACTCAGATTCCACTGATCTTGAAAGTCATCCTCAAATTGAAGTAGGATTACACCAAGATTATTCTAATCGCCCCCAACTTGATCAAGACAATGCTTACATTCAGATCTTTGCAGCCTCTCAGTGGAACGTCCACAACCTATGTTTCCTCTTCCAGACCTGGTCTCATATGAGCACATCCTACATCCAGATCCCAACAGCCTGCAACCGATGGCTTCTCAATATCTAGATCAGGAAGAGATGAGCTGCCTGCAGCAGTCCAAGAGATTTTACTTAACACTAAGAAACAATCAGTTAAATCCACCTATTTAGCAAAGACTCTGGTCTTCTGCTCGCGTGATTCAGCCTATGAGGGCAAGTATCCAGGACATTATGGAATACTTACCACATTTGAAGTCTTCTGGCTTTTTCTTAAGCTCCCTGAAGACTCACCTGGCAGCGATTTCTGCCATTCACTCACCTGGTCAGGGGAGAACAGTGTTTTACAATCCTATGGCTACTAGGTTTCTCAAGGGAATTTACTCGCTTGTGTCCTCCTGTAAAAGCATCAGATCCTCTATGGGACCTTAACACAGTGTAAGCGGCTCTCATGAGATCCCTGTTTGAAACTTTCTCTACTTGCTTCTGGGCACATTTGTCCTTGAAGATGGCCTTCCTTATTGCCATCACATCTACAAGGAAAGTAGGTGAGCTGCAAGCATTAACAGTGTGCCCACCATATTCTTGGTGGTTTTTTTTTTTTTTTTAAGGACAAGGTGTCTGAGACCTCACCCAAAGTTTTTAATTAAATTAGTGTTGGCCTTCCACCCTAAACAGACGATATACCTATCAGTGTTCTTTCCAAAACCTCTTGATGATCCGGAAGGAAATTGTTTACATACTTTGGATGTAAGAAGGGGATTGGCCTTCTATGTAGACGGAGTTAGGTCATTTAGACAGTCCCGTCGACTTTTTGTTTCTTATGCTGCTAGGGTGAAGGTCCAAGCAGTCTTGGCCCAGATAACCTCTGGATGGATCACATTCTGTATTACCACTGCTTACAAAATGACCAATACACCTTCTCTCCAATGTCTCTCTGCCCGCTCAACAAGAGCTCAAGCAATGTCCATAACTTTTCCGAATGATGTACCTATCCTGGACATTTGCAGGGCTGCGACCTCGCACTCCATACATACATTCATTCATCATTATGCCATCGCAACAGCTTCAAGGGAGACTGCAAACTTTGGCCAGGTCATACTGCAGACACTGTTTAAAAAGACTCCAAGCCCCATTGTTTATGATGATACATGTGAATCGCCTGAGTGAAATACAAATCTGTATCCGCTTGAAGAAAGAACGGTTACTTACCTATCTTGTTACTGTTCTTCAAGATGTGGATGCAACCGTGTATTCCATGACCCACACTCTGTCCCCTCTGCATCAGACTCTGAGGCTATTCTCCAGTGCGAAGGAGCTGGGGGGAGGAGGGGGGCACAAGGAGCCACAGGGCACATGCGCCACACTGACAGGTATTGCTGTGGAAAAGTTTTCTGGCTGCGGCATGCTGGGTGCACACACACCTGAGTGGAATACATGTTTGCATCCTCATCTTGAAGAACAAGAGTTACAGTCCAGGTAAAAAACCATTCTTTCCAGGTTGAGATTGCATTGCCACTAGCTCTCTTCTGTTAAACTCAGAATAGGTAATAAATTAATTTCCTCAGCTAATCACCACTTCTGTGGTATCTCTAAAAAACCAGTAGCCCAAACTCTTCAGGGCTAATATATAACTCTAGTATGGCACAATATTTGCATACTGAGCAGTTTTAATCTGTATGAGTTTTAATTCCTAAGAATATCTAATGTTGAGGATGTAATGTCAGTAATGTGTAGGATCAGAAACATATGTAACAACATGAGGGCTTTAAAAAAACGAATGGACAGTGTCATGCACATATTGCTAAAAATACACAAAATAATGGCAAACCAAAATAAATATACTGTATAAAGAAAAAAAAGACGTTGTATTGAACTGTTACCACCTTTACATGGTAGTTGGGGCTTTGTGAAACTGTTATAATCTACTCATAGGAAGAATTAAATAACTTGTAGTTCTTTGTAAAAGAATTGGCTTACAGTGAAGGACTAAAAGTCTGAGTGTCTACTACATGTGGTCAATGACAGTCTGTTGATCCAAACTGTGACTAATTGTGCCAGTAGCTGACTAGAAAACCTCTATAGTGGCAAAAAGAATTATCTTTCAAGTGACTGTGATACAAAATGCTTGAAAGGACTGGAAGACTTATGGGGAAAAGTGTTTATTTCTTTTCTTTGTGGTCCAATCACTTCTGTAAACGGAAGCGAGTCTTTTAATGTGGCATTTTGTATTTTATTCTTGGCCATAGAACACCTAGAGACTTGGATTATGAGCTGCAACTTGGCAGAAACAGTTTAGCAAGTACTGTGCTTAAACTTTTCTAGTTTCTAGCCATATAGATCTGTTTCAAACAAGTTCTTTAAGAAGTTGAACTGCTTACAGTTTTTGTTCTTTATATTCTGATTTTCTTGGCGCTTCTTTTTATATTTTAAGTCAGTGGCTCTCGACCTTTCCGGACTACTGTACCCCTTCGAGGAGTCTGATTTGTCTTGAGTACCCCCAAGTTTCACCTCATTTAAAAACTACTGGCTTACAAAATCAGACATAAAAATACAAAAGTGTCACAGCACACTATTACTGAGCAGTTGCTTCCTTTCTCAATTTTACCATATAATTATAAAATAAATCAATTTGAATATAAACACTGTACTTACGTTTCAGCTTATAGAATATAGAGCAATATAAAACAAGTCATTCTATGAAATTTTCAAGGTTTTATTGACTTTGCCAGTGCTTTTTATGTAGCCTTTTCTAAAAGTAGGCAAATATCTAGATGAGTTGATATACCACCTGTAAAGACCTCTGTGTACCCCAAGGGGTACAGGGTACATGTACCCCTGCTTGAGAACCACTGTGTTAAGTCATGAAGGGAATTTAAAACATTTTGGATTATAAATCTTTAAATGTTTTATGTAGTTTCCTGATCAGGCATTTCTGTGTCTGTTCATACTGTGCAGTTCATACTACTTAAATTATATAGCTGCTTCCAATTTCAGTGATATAATGGAATTAATATACAAAAGATGACACATCCAAACACATTGAAATAATTCATCAGAAAGGTGGTGAATGCATTTGTGTTTCCATGCCACACTGCTACTAATAACAAGAATTTAACAATATACCCTAGCAGAAGTTTAGTGGGTAAAATAAAAACACAGGGTAAAATTTTGTCCCCCTCCTGAGTCAATGGCAAAAATCCCCTTGAATTCAGTAGGGTCAAGATTTCACCCACATTTATCATATTAATTCAAGATAGCACAAATCTCATGGCACAGTGCAAGCTCATCTTTTTTCCCAGGTAGTTGGAATTGTGGGTTGGCAAATTATTCAAGGGTGATTTGCAGTGGGTTAACTTAAACAGCTACTTAAACTGCTGTATTTAGGATGAATGTATTGGCTATGTTGAGGAAGTCTAGAGCATTTGTATAAATCAAAATAAATATTGGGGTCTGTGAATTAAATAGCGTCAGTTCAGAGAAGTTATATAAATATGTGCAAACTAGATATATCTTGATTATACCTTGTATATTTTAATTTGCTAAGAAGTGAAATTCTCACAAAAGGAACAAGGATTTACTCTTTCCATTTCTCCCTTCTTTATATAGAAGCTCCAGTGTGATAAAGATACTGTAATCTTCAGTTTCTCGCCTAACATTCATTAATTTGACACTTCAAAATGTACTGTTGAAAAGTCTAGACAACCCTGCCAAATCAGATCTACCATGCTTGCTGCATTTTTTCTTTTATGTCATTTCACAACAAACAGGCTCATGCTCTTATTTGTAGTAACTATGGAAACCTCAGAAGCTCTCTTTCTAAAGCTGAGTATACAATAAAGTGCTTAAAGTGTTGGAAGGATTAGAGACTTTAGAATATGTTTAATTTTCTCTCTATCTATCTTTGGAGAGGAACAAGAGGGTAATGTGCATATTAGCTGAGGACTCACTTTAATCTCTGCTGACACTTAAGTCTGTCTAGGTTTGCACACAGCCATCCAGGGGTCTCTTTCTCAGCATGCTAACAAAGAGAGTTATCCATATTCATGACTCTGAATTGTACAATGGAAAACCTGTGTATGGAAAGGAGAAAGTTATGCGCAAGTGAAAATATTATTGAAATCATTTTGCAGCTTTAAGTACAGTGGTCGCTAATGGCAAATCGTGTGATGATAATAGGTTTCATCAGATAATTTTTAGTGAAGATGTACGAGAAATTACATTGTCATGAATTAATTTGACATGGGGGCAATAGGAATAGATCATTTGCTCTAGAGTTAGCACACATTTTCAGGAAGTCTGATAAGGAATTAATCTTATTACCATCTTCATGTCCTGTAATGGCAATGCAAAGATTAATACAAATTTTAATTGTTTAAAAATACAGTAAATCTCATCTTTTAAAACAAAACAAACTAGAGTTTGGGTCAGAAACATTACTACTTAAAGAATTCACCACGTTTCTCAACGGATCTGCTCCCTATGAATGATCTACTCAGAGCCATATCTCTGATGGAACACAGTGGGTGAAATTCTGCTGCTATGCCATTGGCAGAGACAATGTGAGTGATGTCCTGCTTCACACTGGGCGATCATCATGTTACCCTCTGGTTCTCCTTCTGGCCCTCGATAATGCCCTGAAATAGGGTAGGGAAGTACTGCTGGACTGTGATCCTGATTCTCCCCCTCATCCACAGCATTCATTAGTTTGCATGCTTCACCAATCGATTTTGTCCACTCTTGTCATTAGTGCTGATGACAGAGATTCTCCTTCACATTTGGTTTTGTTTCCTTGGTATTTGGTAAACTTCTATATACTCATCTAACTGCAAAATTTGGTAATTCACAGTGAGAGATGACCAGTTAATGTAGCTTTATATAACTATCATAGTTTGTACAGGTTTCAGAGTAACAGCCGTGTTAGTCTGTATTCGCAAAAAGAAAAGGAGGACTTGTGGCACCTTAGAGACTAACCAATTTATTTGAGCATGAGCTTTCGCGAGCTACAGCATCCGATGAAGTGAGCTGTAGCTCACGAAAGCTCATGCTCAAATAAATTGGTTAGTCTCTAAGGTGCCACAAGTCCTCCTATAGTTTGTACATTCATTTAACTGCAATAATGACATGCTCACAAGAGAGGAACAGTGGATATTCTTCATTATTGAATTCTCATTTCAAGACCTTTGTTCTCCTTTACGGTTCTTCGCCTACCTGCCCCCATGCTTCACCCCCAGTCTTGATTTCCCAATCTTTCTGGCCCCATACAAATCCATCCACTGGCCAGAAACTCAAAAATGAAAGAGGAAGGTGGTGGTAAGAATCTTCTTCTGACTCTTTTAGGGAAAGGCCCTAAAAACTGACATTTGTTGAACTTTTCAGTCTCTGTTTTCACAATGCATTAATGTAATAATAATAATACATTGTTGAAAGGTAAAGGGCAGTTTTATTGATGCAACACTAATTAAAATACGGGTATCAATCATTGCCGCTTGCCAAAAGATGTATAATTCTACAGCCTTGCTGGAGATTTCTCCTACTCCAATTTTAGGGATGCTATACACAGTCAATCATATGTGACAAATGAGCTACCACCTGATAAGTGTGTTTGTCTAGAATCATTTGATTTATGTGACTTCAGTCTAGCTGCCTCTTTAGTCTGCCCTATCTAGCTGGGTACCCAGGTAGGGAGAAGAGCCCATGCCATTATTATTGTTAATCAAGTTTATTATGGTAGTGCCTAAAGATCAACCAGTAGTGGGCCCCATTGTGCTGGGCACCACCTTGTGAGTCCAGAGCCATCACTTGTTACCGGAAACCCTCTGACATCATGAATTACTCATAACCCCTTAGTTTAGATTAGAAACACAGTGCCTGTCCAGAATAGCTTACTCTAAGAATAAGGCAAGACACACCAATTGGGCACAAAAAACAGAGGAAACAAAGGAAACAATGAGAATTATAAGAAAATGCATGTTTGTACAGTGCCTAGCATACTGGGGCTGGATACTCTAGATCAGTGATACTCAGACTGAGGCTCGGAAGCCACAAGTGGCTCTTTGCAGGACATGATATTAAAACACACTGTGATCTAATTATTGACCAATCAGGATGCTTTTACTGTGTTGTTAATCAATTGTGGTTGATATAATGATACTTGGTCAGTCATTTTGCTATGAGAATAATATATATTATATAAATTATTATATAGTACACACTCTCTCTCTCTCTCTCTCTCATATAAAATATAGTAAATGAAACAATGAATTCACACTACTGTGGCTCTTTTGGGTGATCGCTAATTTGGCTCCTGAACCACTGAGGTCTGAGTATCTCTGCTGTAGGTTCTATCACAACAGAAATAATTAATAATTCCTTTCATCTTACGTTTTTGGCTGGGGTTCCTACCCTCCCGAGGCCAGATAGTTCCTCTCCTACAGCCACAGGCAAATGCCAATAGAAACTCTGTTATGTCTTTGTACATAGACATGGTCTAGCCCAAAAGACATCAAGGAGATGAGTAAATTATGTGTATCCTTCTATTATGCTCAAGGAGATGAGTAAATTATGTGCATGTGAAGGTACATGTTGCAAATAAGTAGTGCGCTACAGGCACATCTAGCTACATGTGGAGCTTGTATGAAATTATTCAGAATTGTTTGTCTCCCATATGGGTGTCTTGGAAAAGATACCATAACATAGCTTTTCAACTACAGAATTGGGACTAACATCTGACATTTCATAAAAATGAATATTTTAGTTCTCTTGGAAGATGCCAGATTGATATTGCTGGGAATTTAATTCCTCTGACATGCCTTAATCCTAGCCGGAAGGGACTCACTTAAGAGTCAAATGAGTTGTCACTTGTGCCTGTTCAAACATTAGCATCTCTTCAGGAACTACCTCGTGGTCCTCTGAGTGTCAGTGGGTTTTATGATAGAGACCCAAGCATTAGGAACTGAACTTATATAACTTCATCTAAAACATTGTGTTTCTTAAAAACAAGTCTCCTATGTTACTAACACCACCATTTATCATTTACCTGAACAATTTTAATACAAGTGTAATTGACTCTTTATTTATGTTTGTTTCCTTTTTTGAAAGTTTTCTCAATTTGTAAATGAAAATAGCCAATCAGCTTCACTGTTTCTTGTTTATAATTAATTTCATTTTTAGATTGTTTAGTGCACAATGCTGCAAAAACTGCAGTGGAATTTTTTTTAGCTTTGTGTTAGAAATGTTCCCAGGATTTTCAATTAGATTTGGCTTTTTTAAAATTGTTTTTACAGAATCTGTGTGTCAAGGGAAGAAGGGGGTGATCCAAGAGTGTCCCTTTTATTTATTTATTTTAGTCAGTTAATAGCTTTTTATTTTAAATTCAGGATAAAACTTGGTTGGCTTGACTGAAGTCAGTAAGACCTCATGAGCTATGTTACTCGTGTACAAGTGTTCGCAGGGTCAGGATCGTAATTTTGAAGAATCTTTCTCTACTAACTTGCATTTTAGAAATCTTGGGGGGAGGGGGTTTCATTCCACAATTAAAATGAGCATTCTGTTTTGTCTGTAAAATGAGAAATTCCTTAATTCTCTTCTATAGTTGTGAATCAGTGGGCAGTGTATGCTATCCGAAATCTCACTGAGCAAAACGAAAGAAACCAAGAGGTTATTGCACAGATGGAGCAGCAGGGACTGGCAGACAATTCCATCCTCAAGAACATGGGTTTGGAGATTGAGAAACGAGATGAGAAGCTAATATTGAAATCTGTTCGAAAGAACCCAACTTCATGAGCAGCCACATGTAAACTTTTTGAGGATTGTCACCAAGTAAAAAGAGGGATATTTCCCAAATAATACAATATGAAGGCCCTGTTAGGATTTCCATTTTTTTTCCAGTTTAAGTTCCAACCTGCTGGAAGTATTATGACCTTTTCCAGAGAAATTGTAAAACAATAATGGTCATTCACCACTGTGACACATGAACACCACAAATGCAAAAACCTTTTCAAAACTGGAGATTGGTGGTAATTTCATTAATTCTTTGTTTTGCTAGTGGAAAAGAGTCATGAAGCTAGGAAACTGATTAGTGGTTACTTATCTCATTTGTTATACCTGAAGATAATAATTGTTAAAAAATCACTATGAGGTATCACTTCTATGATGTGTTAAAAGCAGCAGTGCTGAATCAGTTCTAACTAGCTAATTAGTAAATGTTGGTACTTAAAAAAAATAAATCAGAATGTTTAAATATTTGTATTTATGTAATATAATGACAGTGAGAGATTGGATGTACATAAATACTCTCTGAATTAAACACATGCAATGCTGCCTTCTGTGTATTTAAATTATTCGTAAGTTATCTTTTCTATCTTGTTACTTTTAGTCTTTATGCTGAGTATGTTAAAAACAAAGTTGAAGCTGTTGTGGCAACAGATGCTGCATTCCTCTGCTTTGGGGCATGTCTGTATTTTGGAGACTTGGATGTTTATTTGAATTTTATTTGTTCCTTTGGATGGCAACTCAACCCACTCTCCTTTTATTTTGCACTTCTCATGGGTTTTCTGAACTCTGGCAGAAGGCTGAAGAGGTAGTTTCTCACTGTGATTAATTCTAGCAGTTTCTTTTCACCCCTCCGCCTTTCCAAAACATTGACAAAACTCATTTCCAGTTAATTAATTCAAGAGAGGCTGAAGAATGGAAGGCCCTGCCTCTTCATTTTAGGTACCCTCCTATATTGTTGTTGGACCCAGCCACTGTGGAATGTGGCATGAATGAGATGGGTGGAAGAAAAAGTGCATGATTAACTCTTCTTGTTCTGAACTGTTGCTTTAGAAATTAAGGAACATGGCTCTTGATGCATAAAGCAGAACAAAAGTTATTACCTGATGGTAATTTTTTTAACTCTGTATATACTACTGCTATGAATGAATTCTGTCTCACAAAAGAGTCTGATTAAATTAAATTGCTCATCTTCAACTATCACTTCACTCATCACTTTATTTGGAATAATAAACTTTTGTCAATATAAATGTATTAGAGTTTAAACAACCATATTCAAAGGGAAAATGAATGTAGTTTTTTAAACTCTAAGACATTTATATTTATGCTTATCTGCATCCTAAATTACTGGGGGAAGCTGAAATCCTTCCATTTAAACACATGATCTAGGCATTTATGGTGCTCACCTGACATGGCCATAGAGCTGACTGGATGACATTATTGTCCAGCACCCAGTAGTGCACTCATTCTAGGCGATGTTTGGCTTTAGGGGCTATGAGCTGCAGCCCCTTTTAGTTCTTTAGCCATTTTATGTAGTAAAATGTCTAAAAACACAAAGATGATCACATGCACGAAGGTAGGACTATCACTTCTGTAGTTTTAAAACGTCTCCTTTCTAATATAAACACCAAAGGGAGAAAAGGTTCTCTTTGATTTCAAAAGGCCAAATGTGTTGCCGAAACAAAAACAACAAAATAATTATCTTATTTGGGATTTTTAAATGATGTGGCAGAAAAGTGTATGACAGCACACTGGAAGAATTATTTTGAATTGCTTCATCTGTTGCATTCCAGTTTATAAAGGCTATATAGGATTCAGTACCATCTCTAGTTTAATGGCACAGGGAATATTTTTTGTGTTCTTTGTGGAGTCTACACTGTCAGTTCCTTGACAACTCCCATAAAATTTACATGTCATTTTTAGGCTGCAGCTTACCTAGTAGTTAAATCATTATTTAAGATCAGCGGTATGTGTTATCATTCATAGCACTGAAGTATGGCAACTCAGTTCTATCAAGCAGTTAAAGAAAAACTATTTCAATTTTTAGGTTCTTCTCAAAATAAAATAAATGTAGTAGTGTTTTTCTGTAAAAGTAAATGGATTTAATCTTTAGGTTTTTTATCTTGAACTTTAATGAAGGATTTGTCAAAGGCACTAGCACTTAAAAATAAAATGGAAGTGTTTAAACTTATAATTCTAAAATCTCAGATTTTCAGATTTATTTTAACACATTTACAGAATTTACATTAGGTAATATAATGCAGTGATAAAAATGTAAGATGAACAAAAATGCATCCTGGACAGAAAATGAGCTTTCTGTGCAAACAAAAATGCAAAGGATTTCTTTCTATTCTGGGTTATAAAGAGTTAAAATCTTGTCCACAGAGCAAATCCAGATAAATCTTTGGTTGTAGAATAAGCAGTGGGAGTTCCCTTTTCCTTTTAACCAGTTTGGAATAGACACTTTTCTTAACTCAATGGTTTGTATGCCCACCAATGGAATATACACAAACCCATAAGTATAAGCCAAATAATAACAAACACAAATAAATAAAAGGGTTTTTTGTGGCATTACATAATGGAGTAATAGTTGTGTTTTCTAAATGAGAAATGTAGGGCTTTCATAGTATAAAACATGCTGATTACTGTATTGAGTGGCTGGCTTTTGATTTTCCTGGATGGATTAATTCTCAGAACACAACAGCTTCCCTGTCCTCCTCCAATGGAGTTCCAGCCTCCAAGAGATTTGTTTTCTATGCTAGAGGATTAATACAGCATACGAATCAGTCATTAAAAAAAACAAGCCTTATTGAGTTTGTAGGGAGGCAAAGCAGTCAAATCAAGTCTTGTGACCATCTTATTGCTTTCAAGAACTTTCAAACAAGGCCTATTTATTAAAAATAAAGTGGGATTTTCATAGTAATGAGTGGATGGATTTTAACAGGGTTTTTTGCAACTTGAGAGAAGTAGATTTGAATGTTTTCCAATTTATTTCTGAATTGTATCCTGGATCATCTAATAATGTTGATGTGTTCTATATAATATGTGCCTCATGAGTATTAAAAAAAAAATTCAGATATTTAATGTAATGGCCACAACATTTATTCAATCGTTTGTCATTTTGTTTCTTGATATATTTGTTTGACCTTCCAAATAAATTAATCTCACTGAGCTGATAAAGCAATTAAAACTGAATTTAGGTTCATTTGTGACAAAAACTGTTTTAAAGACTTGAAGTCCCTCTTCTGTATAGTTTTTTTTTATGGTGACGTAGTTTGATAACCTCTTACAATATATTGTCATTGTAGTTTGACATCTCAAAATACATGAATACATATAAAACCTGTCATATAAGGCTGTAGAGAAGAACTAAACCGTATATATTTCCCTCTTTCTTAATTGTAAATGGCATTCTGAATATACGAATTCTTTTTTCAAAGTTTCAGTAATTATCCATTATAGAGTACACCTCATGTTTGCATTAGAAAGCTCCAGTTATTAAAATAACTTGTATATTTGAGATTGAGATTGTCTCATGGGGTACAAGTGTCCGTGGTATCCGAGGCAAAAACCCTAATTTGCAGAGTCCCCACACTGCTGTCCAAGGTTCTGATACTGTCCACTGCTTTTAAGAATAAGAAATTTGTAATTCTTTATAAGACTTAAAATATAGTGATTTCAGATTTTTATTTGGGCTTTCCCAGTATCCCTCAGCAGTTGATTCACAGTGTGACATGACTGCAGTTCAGTAAGAATACAAATAGTATCTTTTAATGCAGACACAAAAGTAGAATCATTCTTAATCGTATATGAAAGATCTGTAGGCCATTGTGGCCAGCTCCCCTATAATTAATTACAAGAGAGTAATTATAGCAGGATATGGTGTAGGGATGGCTATATCTAAGGTTACCTGACACTTCCCATTATCAGACCCTGTTTTCCATTGTTTATAACTTTGCCAAACTTTAACCATTCAAGCTAAAATTTTCCATGCAAGGTGTCTGCCTTATGCTGAATTTTTATTTATTTATTTATTTTTGGAAGTGTCTAATAAAATGGGTCAGCCATTTCCAAGAAGAATTAGGGAAAATATTTTGCCCATGCTAAAATATATTCATGCAGTTGTTTTGTTTTTTTTTCTGGGAAAAGGCCAAGTTATATAACCCTTTGGAAAATCTCAGTTCACACATGCTGGTTAGAGTTCAGCAGCTAAATTTTCTAGAGAGTCCATCTGGATTGGACATGCTCCCACCCAGAGCTGCAGGGGCAGAGCAGGACACTTCTTCCAATTACTGCTATACTGGCTTCTGCAGGCCACTAGGATCCGGGCCACAGGAACTAACAGCAGGGCGGCTGTCCATCCTGTGTTTTCAATGCTCCCTCTGCTGGTATTCCTGTAGTGTGGAGGAGACAGTCATTTGACTCTCATGCAGAGAGGACAAAACTGGACTTTGGAGTGGGGAGGCAGCAAAGGAAGAAGATTGGGACAAGGAACTTGGGAGGAGGCTGGGCTGGGAGACTCGGGCTGGGAGCCAATTTTTCAAAGCACCTTCCCTTGTTTTGTATTTCTCCTTAAACCCAATTTGTTGCAAGATTCTGTCAGTCTTTCTTCTGATCCTTTCTTCACTGTCCCTTCCAGAAGTATTGTGTACTGTCTTGTGTATCTTAAGTTGTAAACTCTTAGGGCAGGGAACTTTTCTTAACCTGTTTGTAAATGGAACTGTGTTAAGTGATTTTTAATTACTGTCTTTACAGGCACCTGGAGAAACTGCTGTCCAAAGGCTTCCTGCCTGAATGGTGTCTTCTACATAGACTAAGACAATTGCATTGTCACAGAGCAGGTTTCTTCTAAAACATGATTTTGAACATAATTGACTTTTTGTAGTTCTCTTAACTGCCTTGTGAAAAGCAAGGAAACACTTCCGCATCTGCTACTATAGATTTTCAGGAGTCTGTAACCTAGTCTCCTAGTTTAAGAGGCGTATATAACTTGGAAAAGACACTTACTTTCTTTAGGTCAATTATAAAGTTATGTAATTTCATATTTGATGACCAAACTTACTTTTTCTTGACAGTTGAACTCACGAGACTGTTAAAATTCCTTCACATTTACATCATGTCTTTCATCCAAATAAATCCTGAAGCACATTAAAAACTTTACTGAAATACATACATATGTTACAGATGCAGCATGGCAGCTCTATAGTTAAGGCGGTGCTGTATACTTTGATAAGGAATTAAAGCTCCCTGTTGGTATGTGTATATAGTGTATCCTTCTAAAATTTACTGCATGTAATCTTTAAGCAGGGAATGGATTTTCTGAGAATTTACAAGTAAATGTGTTAAGTTACAGTTGCTGTAAAATTGGTTCTTTAAAAAACTTCTTGTTCAATCACACTTTTTTTTTTTTTTTTTTTTTTTTGGTGGACTCCCACTAGCAAATAAATTCTTGACTTCTAGTGTTTGAAAATTGACGTCAGGGCTACAGCAAAATCCAAGTCATAGATTTAAACCTGCACTTAAAACCATGCAAGCTGACTCCTGTACCCATGCTGAGCCTCATTGAAGACCAGATGGCTCCCTTCAGACACAGAGGTACCCCTGTGCAGGATCAAGGCTTTAATGTGTTGCTTTTGATTTATTAGCTATGAGAAACAATTCTATCTGCCACAATGTTTACTGACTAATATTTCCAGTTAATATTATTTTAATTGAATGTATCATTAAATGGATACTCCAAAGGCTAAGATTTATTTTACAGTAATTGTTTCTTGCCCTCATCGTTGTGAAGAAAACCTTGAGAGTATGGTGCATAATCCAGTGCTGTCTTTGTTTCTGCAGACAGCCTGAAATATACTCTGAGAAGTATGAATTGCCCCATCCTCAATGGTGGTATCAACTGTGAAACCTAAAGATGGCAAACTACATATCAGTATTGTTAATTAGCTGATAATTTTAGCAGAAATCTCCTGCTAATGATACATAGATATAACACACACAGATATCTTGATATTTACACTTACTACAGGAAATTAAAAAGATTTTGATGTATAAATAATGTAGTTTATCTTCCCCTATTTACAGCCCTTACTCTTTTGAGTACAGAGAATTTTCAAGTAAATCTGTTAATTAGTTGGAGTTATAAGCATATTGCAGTCACTCCTTTTTTCTTTAAACCCTGCCAATAAAAAAATTGACATTTGAGAGCTGAAAATAACTTACTTAAAATATACTACATGGGATCTTTTAGTTCTATTAATATAGAAATATTCTATTTGATAGTTTTAAAAGTCATTTCTATTTATTTTTTGAAATTTATTATACAATTGCTAATTAAATTTTACATGAAATCAATTTAGCATCAAGCATCACAGCATACATTCTAGTTTGTGTCCTTTACCTCTGACGGAATGGGTCGTACAGTTAACTTATGCAGAAATTAGAGAACAGACAGACATCTTCTTTCATACAAGAATTACATTATGACTGAAGCACTTACATGATCGATGCTTTACTGATTGAACTATAAGCAAGGACCCGCCTCCACTAATTTGTTATGGCCTTTCCATACATTTTTGCAAATTTAATTAGGAACCAATGTTCTGTTTGGGGTGATGCCAAGTAAGGGTAATAGATGGGATGAGGAAACTCAATTTTCAATATTACCTATGGAATGTCTACAGCTCTTTCATGATATATATAATTATAGTATTGTAAGATCTGAGCTAAGTCTGCATTGCATTGCTATTTTCAGTTCTTTGATGTATGTAGTGAATCAGGTGGTGGGTTGGACCAAAACGCATCATCATGAACCAGTGGCTTAGGGCACTGAACCAAGAGTCAGAAAACATAGGGTCTATTTCCAGCTGTGCCACTGAATTACTGTGTGACCCTGGGAAAGTCATTCCTCCTCTCCGTACCTCAGTTTCCCTATCTGTTAAATAGGGATGATACCTCCTTCTGTCTACCCCAAATTAAAAAACTTAGTAAGAGAATCAAAGAAACGCCACCATTGCTAAACAACAAAGTAAAAGAAGTGATTAGAGGCCATTAAAATTGGAAGTCAATTTCTAGTGAGGAAAATAGAAAGGCGTGTAAACTTTGACAAGTCAATTGTAAAACTGTAATTAGGCAGGCCAAAAAAGATTTTGAAGAGCCACTAGCCAAAGACTCAAAAACTAACAGCAAAAAACATTTTAAGGTACAACAGAAGCCTGCCAAACAAAGTGCTAAAGGAGCACTCAAGGAAGACAAGGCCATTGCAGAGAGGCTAAATGAATTATTTGCAGTGGTGTTCACTACAGAGGATGTGAGGGAGATTCCCACATTCTTTTTAGTTGACAAATGGGAACTGTCCCAGATTCAGGTGTCAATAGAGGAGGTTTTGGAACAAACTGATAAATTAAACTGTACTAAGTCACTAGGACCAGACGGTATTCATTTAAGAGTGCAGAAGAGATTCAAGTATGAAATTGCAAAACTATTAACTGTGGTATATAAATCATTTAAATCAGCTTCTCTACCAGATGACCGGAGGCTAGCTAATGTGATCTTTTAAAAAGGCTCTAGAGGCAATCCTGGCTATTACAGGCTGGTAAACTTGAACTTCAGTACCAGGCAATTGGTTGAAACTGTGGTATAGAACAGAATTGTCTCACACACACACACACGATTTGTTGGGGAAGAATTGACATGGCTCTTTTAAAGAAATCTTGCCTCACCAATTTATTAAAATGCTTTGAGAGGGTCAACAGATATGCGAACAAGGATGATCCAGTGGATATAGCATACTTGGACTTTCAGAAAGCCTTTGACAAGGTCCCTCACCAAAAGCTGTGAAAGTAAGTAGTCATGGGGTAAGAGGGAAGGTCTTCTCATGGATCAGTACCTGGTTAAAAGGCAGAAAACAACAGTTAGGAATAAATGGTCAGTTTTCAGAATGGAGAGGGGTAAATAGTGGTGTCCCCCAGGGATTTGTATTGGGACCAGTGCTGTCCAACATATTCATCAATGATCTAGAAAAAAGGGTGAACAGTGAACTGGTAAAGTTTGCAGATGATACAAAGCTACTCAGTATAGTTAAGTTCAAAGGCGACTGTGTAGAATTACAAAGGGATCTCACAAAACTGGATGATGGGCAACAAAATGGCAGATAAAATTCAGATAAAATGTTGATAAATGCAAAGTCGTGCACATTGGAAAACATAATCCCAACTAGACATACAAAATGATGGGGGTCTTGTCATAATATAAAGGGAAAGGTAACCACCTTTCTGTATACAGCACCACACAGACAGAGAGAACCCTTTGCCCCCCCACCCCCCTTCCAGCTTTGAAAGTATCTTGTCTCCTCATTGGTCATTTTGGTCAGGTGCCAGCTAGGTTATCTTAGCTTCTTAACCCTTTACAGGTGAAAGGGTTTTTCCTCTGGCCAGGAGGGATTTAAAGGTGTTTATCCTTCCCTTTATATTTATGACACGCCCCCCCAAATCACAGATAGGGTGAAATGCTGGCTGTGATTTCTTCCTGGAGCTCTAGGAGAAAACGGAGTTAATAAGACACATGCACCTCTAAATATACTACCAAGTATATAAAGACTAACAATATTTTCCACATCTCAAGGACGATTTTAACCAGTTGATTCTGGGAAACTTTCACAGGAGAAAGCCACTTTGTTAGAAGCTCCTGAGATGTGTTGTATGTAGAAATCAAAATCTTGGAGAGCTAAACTCCACTGAATAAGTTTTTCGTTATTTCCCGTGGCGGTATGAAGTCACTGTAGCGCAGCATGGTCGGTTTTCAGGTGGAAATGCTGTCTCCAAACTTATGGGCGTAGCTTTTCCAGAGCGTAGACAATGGTGTAACATTCCTTTTCACTGATTGACCAGTGGCTTTCCCTCTCAGACAACTTCTGTATACAGTGCTATAAAAATCTCTCCTGACCAGAGGCAAAATCCTTTCACCTGTAAAGGGTTAAGAAGTTAAGGTAACCCCATTGGCAGCTGACCCAAAATGGCCAAAGATTCTTTCAAACCTGGAGGGGGGGAACAAAGGGTTTGGGCTGTGTGTGTGATGCTTTTGCCAGGAACAGATCAGGAATGCAGCTTTACAACTCCTGTAAAGTTAGTAAGTAATCTAGCTCGAAAATGCATTAGATTTTCTTTTGTTTAATGGCTTGTAAAATAAGCTGTGCTGGAGGGAATGTATATTCCTGTTTTTGTGTCTTTTTGTAACTTAAGGTTTTGCCTAGAGGGATACTCTATGTTTTGAATCTGATTACCCTGTAAGGTATTTACCATACTGATTTTACAGAGGTGATTCTTTTACCTTTTCTTTAATTAAAATTCTTCTTTTAAGAACCTGATTGCTTTTTCATTGTTCTTAAGATCCAAGGGTTGGGTCTGTGTTCACCTGTACCAATTGGTGAGGATTATATCAAGCCTTCCCCAGGAAAGGGGGTGTAGGGCTTGGGGGGGATATTTTGGGGGAAGACGTCTCCAGGTGGTCTCTTTCCCTGTTCTTTGTTTAGAACGCTTGGTGGTGGCAGCATACGGTTCAAGAACAAGGGAAAGTTTTTACCTTGGGGAATTTTTTAACTGAAGCTGGTAAGAATAAGCTTAGGGAGTTTTTCATGCAGGTCCCCACATCTGTACTTTAGAGTTCAGAATGGGGAAGGAACCTTGGTCTAAATTAGCTGTTGCCACTCGAGAAAGTGATCTTGGAGTCACTGTGGATAGTTCTCTGAAAACATCTGTTGACTGCCACTGCACATTCAGAAAAGCTAACAGAATGTTAGGAACCATTAGGAAAGGCAATACCATGATCCCACTACATGAATAGAAAATACCGTGATCCCACTACATGAATCTATGATGCACCCACACTTTGAATAGTGTGTGCAGTTCCCGTCTCCCCATCTGAAAAAAGATATATTAGAATTGGAAAGGGTACAGAGAAGGGCAACAAAAATTATTAAGGGTATGGAACAACTTGTATATGAGGAAAGATTAAAAAGACTGGTATGGTTCAGCTTGGAAAAGAGATGACTGAGGGAGGATATGAAAGTGGTTTATAAAATCATGACTGGTGTGGAGAAAGTGAATAAGGTTAAGGAAGTGGTGTTTACTCTTTCCCATAACACAAGTACCAGAGGTAAAACAAACAAAAGGAAGTACTTCTTCACACAACGCACAATAAACCTGTGGAACTCTTTGCCAGAGGATGTTGTAAGGGCCAAAACTATAACAGGGTTCAAAAAAGAACTAGATTAGTTCATGGAGGACAGGTCCCTCAATGGCTATTAGACAAGATAATCAGGGATGCAACCCCATGCATTCAGTGTCCCTAGCCAGAAGCTGGGAGTGGATGACAGGGGATGACTCACTTGATGTTGCCTGCTCTGTTCATTCCCTCTGAAGCACCTAGCATTGGCCACTGTTGGAATCCAGGATACTGGGCTAGATCGACATTGGTCTGACCCAGTATGGCATTTCTTATGTTCTTGAAGGTGCTTTGATGCAACATCTATGGATGAAAAGTTCAATGTAATAGTTAAGTCATTTCGCTGTTAAAAGTAAATAAGACAAGCTGAATCAGGGATGGGGGTAAAACAGATTTAAACCATTTGAATAGTCTGAACAAAAACATTTAGATAATGGGAGAGAGAATGCAAAAAGATGCATGCAGATATAAAAGAAAAAATACAGAATGGAGGGGGAGAGAGAGTGTAAGGAAAACCTCCTCGGGAGCAATAATAAATTGTTGGGGGAGAAGAAGGGTTTAGAAAGTTTTGTTTATTTAACATTTTCTATCTCTAAACAAAGGGGAAAATTGAGTTTTTCCTAGCATTTGTGGAGGGGGCAATATCCTCTATCTGATCCCACCCCTTTCTTGACCACGCTCCCTTTGCATACCACATACCACTCTCACTTGTGTTGGAAAAGTTGAGAAAGATGTTGGCTGACTTCAAGTGAGTTCATCAATGGACCCATAGTACCAGATGTGCCCAAGTGAGAGCACTGAGGAGTGGAGAAGAGAAGGTCAAAAATACAGGAGTAAAGAAGCTGGGGCCATTTTCCACATTGTCCCCCCTCCTGTCCACTTCCTTACTCTACCTACATTTCCAGCCTTGCCTACCCATTTGTCAACTTCTCATACAATCGTCATGATGGCTTCTTCCACAAGGCTTGCATGGTGCAATTATCCCAAGCTCATCTGCAAGGCCCATCCCTCCTATAGATCCAATTCTAACATGCTGCTTACAGTGAACCAAGTTGATTGGTATATAAATTGCGTATTGCTGCTCCCCTTCCCCTAACTGCCCCCTCTACATCTGTCCTTAAATTAGTAAGCTCATTAGAGAAGGAACTTCCCCTTCTTTGTCAAAATGTTTCATTTGAAATGCTTTTTTTTAATGAAAAAACATTTAAAGTGGAAATTTCTGCAGGAAAGGTACATTTTAAATTAATGTTTTCATTAACCCACTTCCCTTCCCTCCCTAACCCATCCCCAGCATTTTTCAACTTTAAGGTTTTTTTATTTTTATTTTATATTTATATTCCCCCCTTCCCCCCAACAAAAACAGAACGTTTGAAGAAACATCTTAACTGAAACAATTTTTTCCCTATTTTCATCTAATTTTTTCATTGGAACAAAAAGCATTTCCCAACTAGTTCTATTGGAACGTACTGGGCATTTTGTGAGCTCTGCCTTAAATAAAGAATAACAGTGTGGGAAAGCCCCACCTCCTGCCAGTAATAACTTTCTGATTTCACTAACATCTATGAGAAATATCATTCCAGAAGCTACTCAAAGCTTGGCAGCTAGGCCAGCATATTTGACCATTTAATTTTTACAATTTAAGAATGGCAGACTGTGTGTATGTAACATCATTAGGAGTCACCAGATCATGTCATACATTGTTTATATGAAACTGTGAAGGAGTTAGGTTTTGGAAAGATGCTTATTGCTAGCTGTGGTGCAGTTCTTTTTAGACACAGAATATATTGCCAGAAAAGTCTGTTCTGCCTGAGTGTCTCTCTCTGTGACTGATATTACTTCCTTAGGTGTAGCGCTGCTGCCTACTCTACAAGCTGTAGTCTCACAAGCAAGCAGATATTACATGGTGCCAAAACATTACAAGGGAGTCTATATGTCATAGCTGTTACCCCTACTCTGTGTCTGCCTTATCTGTTTGGACTGTACGATCTTTGAGGCAGGGAGTCGTAGCTGTTCTGTTTATGTAGTGCCTAGCGCAATAAGGACTCCATCTCCGTTGGGCCATAGGCACAGCTCTAATCAACGTGATTAATTTTATCTGCATGCATTTTAAAATTATACTGTAAAAAAAAAAATCTTCCCAAAACATATTCAAAAGCTATGGCCTAGTCAACTATTTAACATTAACAGAATGTGTGTAAGTAAAAAGAAAATCCATTTTCCCGCAATCTGCATTGCCAATATGCCAGTGTGGAGTCATTCAGTGTAATAGAGTACTCCAGGGGTTAACGCATGTGTTTTGATATCAGAACAGGCTTTCTTTATATTTTCTTTCGTTCTTTATTTTTCCCCCCCACCCCGTTTGGAGCTTTAAGCTTTCTAGTTAAGCTATTGTGGTGACTGTTAAACAGGTGCGTGCTTTACAGAGGGCCTTATTCTGTGGTTTCCATTGCAGTCTGTGGCCTTCTGAACTCCCCTTTGCTGCCTCCTTCCCCCTCAATAATTTTTTATGAATGATAGCTTTTCAGCACCCTGGGAAAAGCTTGTTGGGAAAAACACTCTTCATGGGGTGCAGTCAAATCCTACACATTTCTTCAAGGGAATTTTATGAAAGGAGTAGCACTGTGCTGCAGGTATGACGTATGTTTGGAGCCTTTCTCCTCCTCCTCTCCTGCCTTTATGATTCACTGTGATAAATCTTCTTTTTCATTAATGCCAACAGACTGTCTGTCTCTCTGCAGGTGCTTCTCAATTAAACTCTAGTTTGTTTAAAAACTTGAGCTTGTTTAGCTGAGCCCCTGTTGAGAGTTGTCAGATCCCAGAATAGGTGACAAAAATAGACTTTGGAGCTTTAGTGTTGTATTGAAAATACTATTCTTCCAGCTGGCAAAGGGCAGTGACATCTCTTATAGCAAATCTGTAATGTTTGAGAAGCTCTGGGTGGAATGCTTGGGAGTTGTAGCTTGCAGTTTGGGGCTTTGTTTAATTTGCCTCTGGGAGGATTGTTTGTTTGTTTGTTTGTTTTTTCTTCCCCTTCAGTGCAGTAAAGAGAGATATTCATTTATTAAAGTTTGCTTATTCTTAAAAATCCTCTCTCTCTCTCTCTCTCTCATTAGTACCCTAAAGTTGTATCTAAGAAATAAATTAAGACCACAAAAAGGGCCTTTTTATATGCAAACCAAGCTTTTTATCTTATTTTACTGGGAAAAATTTATTGTCAGTGAAGATTGAGTCCTGTTTGTGATTCTTTTTTTTTTTTTTCCTTTCAAACAGCAAAAAGGGAGGGAGGGGAAATTTACTTTTGGGTGATCTGATTTTTATCCTGCCCTCCAAAATATGTATTTTTAGCATTTTGAACACATGTAATGTCTGGAAATTGCTTTTAGATATTGCTTACCACAGCATTTTATATAACTGTAGAGGGTGGACTGGATGACTCAGGGGACCGATAATTGGATATGGAGCCTTTTCACCTCCAAGTCACTGGTTTCAATCTAACCCAAGTTGCTAGCGACCTAGTGGTTACCCTCAGATGGCTGTTTAGTGGCCTATCTGAAGTGAGTTGGTGGTCTCAGTCCAGCTCTGAGCGAGCGGCTGTCCACATCACAGAAACCACTGTCACAGTTAGTACTAATTAGCAGCCTTGTTGGCAGTATCAGTGGTGAGGCTAAGAATTGAATTGGCCACTGAACTATCTTCTTGCTCTAGAGGTGGTCTCTCCAAAATGGAGTTGAGGCATACCACTATCAAGGTATTGCAGCAGAAACTTGTGTTTGACCCTGTCTGGGTTGTACATTTTTTGTGGGTTTAAAAAAAGTTTGTCTTCCTCATTGTCAGTCTGGCACCAGTCCCTGTTTGTCCTTCTTTCTTCCCTGTAATCTGTTCTTCTCTGTGTTCTGTGGCCCTTACCTCACCTGAGGGGGTGGGACTTTCATTAGTGCCTACCAATCCCAGTTAGGCTGGCCTCTTTACACCAATACTAAATACATTTAGAAGAGATTTTTATTTTATTTTTTTTATTTTAGCAGCTGCACTTTTGTGGTTAAGGCTGCTGCAAAACAATGTCCATTCTTGCCTGCTGTTTTTATACAAACAACTTTCTGAAGCATTTACTTTTTGGGTTGACACTTTCCATGTTTGATCTCTGCTGGAAGAAGAATTTTTTGTCAAACTTTAAATACATGACTGTTTTGGAGGTTAAAAAATTTTTTTTTGTTTGTTTTACACCTTGTATTAAATAACCCTGCAGGAATCACTGAAACTAAAACATGGCTGAACTTCAAAATTACATCCAGATCTGTACATAGATGCATCTTTAGTCCTAGAAAGAATCCTACAGATATTAATGGACCTCTGCACTCAGGTGGAAAAGTCTGTTGGCAACAATCCAGTTGCAGGATCAGGACCTTTGTAGGTAAGTAGGCTGTAATGAACATGATTTGCTACTTATGAGAAAAATTGCCTTGAAATATGGGACTACCCATGCATAGCTGAAAAAAATCCTACTTAAAAGAATAGTGTCGACACCAATCTAGCCTAAATGTAGATTTTTTTTTTAATGTCACTTTTACCAAACTAAGCCCAACGGAAAAGTCTCTGGATTTTTTTTTAGGTTTCAGTGAAAACAGCTTTTTCTAAAGAAACATCCATTTCCCTGCAGTATTTGGTGCCCAAATATGAAAAGTGAAACTGACTATAAACAAAGTTGACTTATCTAATTTTCATTGGCTAGCCTGAGAGAAATGCAAAAAGAAATGAGACAGATTTGGCAATTACCTGCAATATCTTTGGGAGACCTTACTGTATTAAGTCTCTGTATCATTGTAGGCCAGGGATTGTATGTAATTCCAAGATGGACAGTAAGCACAGTCCCTCCAGGAACTGAGAACAGTGGGGGGTGATTAGCCAGTGGTTCTCAAACCTTTGTATTGGTGACCCCTTTCACACAGCAAACCTCTGAGTGCAACCCCCTTATAAATTAAAAACACACTTTTTTATATTGAATACTATTGTAAATGCTGGAGACGAAGCAGGGTTTGTGGGTGGAAGCTGACAGCTTATGACCCCCACGTAATAGCCTCACGACCCCCTGAGGAATGTCAACCCCCAGTTTGTGAACCACTGGCTTAGGCAAATTCAGCTTATAACATCTCCAGAGAGGTACCATATACTAATGCCAGAGATGGTTCTCCTATACTAGTTCATACTAGATTCTCCAGAGGCCAACAGACCAAGACAGGACTTTTGGATAAACAGCTTGAGTTTAAATGGACGCAGGGCCTTCATCCTGATCCAGCAGACAGGACCTTATGTCCAAGGGAGGTGACGGCAATCCTTAGGGAAGAGTTGGAAAGACTGTCATCAACCAGGCCCCTTGTGGAGATGCGGGAGGGGGAGTGATCTCTAATCAGTTTATTAGCATGCTTGTAGGTTATTTTATTGTTTTAATATGTTTTCTCTGTCACGCTTTTATGTTTCAAATAAATGTGCTTGCTTAGAAAGAGCTGTGTGGTAACTTAAAACCATGGACAATTATGCTGTTTATCGCCTCTTAGGAGAAAAGAAAAGCAGGCCTGTTTAGGCAGTGTGACTTGCTTACTTACAGTGTAGGTAGGGAACTGTGCAGCTAGGAAGCATGCTGGTCAGGATGGGGAGACTCAAGAGAGGTGACAGCTGAAGAGCCGGGAGCCTAGAGTGGGTGTCCTGGCTGAACCACAGAGAGGAAATACAGGTGCAGTTCCCCTGAACTGTGACAAATGTCATAAAGAATGAAAAGTACAGTGGATTTTTAATACTTTCAATTTTAGTAATCTATGGCCGTGGTGGCCAAACTGTGGCTCGCGAGCCACATGTGGCTCCTTTACCATTAAAGTGCAGCTCGTGGCGCTCCCCCTATTTCCCCCCCCCCCGTTCTCCACCTACCAGACTGGAGAGGGTGAGCTCGGGACCTCTGCCTTGCAGCAGGGTGGTTGGGTAGGGGCTTATGCCAGGTGGGGAGGGAGGTCTCAGGGCTCCAGCCCCACATGGAGCATCTGCCGGGGCTCAGGCCTTCAGCAGGAGCATGGCTGAAACCCCAGCAGGTGTGTCCCGGCTCTTGCACTTCTGAAGATTGTCGTATGTGGCTCAGATAGCCAGTAAGTTTGGCCACCCCGATTTAAGGTGTTGGTAGCAGGATAAAGAAATATTTTTGCAGTGTATGATTTATAAATTGACAGTTGCCTTTTAAGCTGTTGATGTAGTCTCATTACGTGAGCACACAAATGTGGGGGTGGCACACATGTAAGGCAGTTAGTGGCTTGATTATGTAGTTACAGGAATATTCAGGCTGTCATTCACATAGAGGCAAACTGAAAGTTCGAGAGTCATAATAGCATCAGAACAAAAGGTGGTGGCCAGGTGTTCTGGGGGAAAAGTGAGAGAACTGGAGAGGAGGATGGACCATAGTGAGTAGGGGGCACAATTTGGGAAGAAAAAGAAGAAACAGAGTTCCCTGGGAACACTTTAGGACAACACTTTAAGGATGAGGGACAACAGAGAACCTAGGGAGAGGAGATGGGATAACTTTTGGGATAAGGGAAATGAGGATCTTTGGGGGGGGCAAGAAGTAAAGGTAGGTCTTAGAGTGATTGCTCATGTGTATTCCACAATAGGTGTGCGTGCACCGGTGCCAGAAGTTTTTCCCCTAGCAGTACCCATAGGGGAGCGCCGCTGGTGACCCCTGGAGTGGCACCTCCATGGGGCGGTATAAGGGGTGCTGCATGCTACCCCCTCCCTCAGTTCCTTCTTGCCACCAGTGAAGGTGCGTCAAAACTGCTTTGCTCCAGCCTTGCTGTAGCTCGTCCCCAGAACTGCTTGTTCGTTCAGTGTTGCTACCTGTAAGTAATTTAGTTTAGTTTAGTTTAGTTTAGCTAGAGTGCCTGGGCCGGGGCATGCCCCGTGTCCTGGGTTTTAAGTCGTGTGACACTTGTAGGCAATCTATGCCCATGAGTGATCCGCACGCGGACTGTTTACACTGTTTGGGGAAACCCATCTCAGCTATCGCTGCAAGATTTGCAAGTTGTTTAAGTCTCGGACCAAGAGAGAAAGGGATATTAGGCTCCGGGCTATTCTGATGGAGTCGGCGTTGACCCCGGCTCTGGCATGCTGCTCCTGGTTGGCACTGGGCACCGCAGTGTCGGTGTGCGGCGACCCTTCAGCGCCATCGACTAGTCGGCACTGCTCCCCATCCACGGGACATGCCAAGAAGGCTAGGAAGAGGCCTTCTTCGCCACGACACCAAAGTAAACCTGGGACAGAGGCTAGACCCATGTCGGGCAGCCCTCGATCCCACCGGCCTCTAGGCCTCCGATTCAAGTAGAGCAGAGTAGCCCAACCCATTCAGAGCAGGCCTCCCCGGATGTCTGGATGCCCTCCATGCCAGAGGCTCTGCAGGCGGCCAGGGATGTTATGTCCATGCCAGTACCAGGAGCACCACCGAAGTCAGCCCCACGCTACAGAGGCAAGCTGCTGCTGGGATCTCTGCAGTCGCCCCCGGCTCTGAACTGGTCTCAGTCAAGGGAACGTTCCTGATGCTGTTCGCCATCCAGAGACTGTTCAGGTCAAGTCCACCAGGCTGTCTAGTTGGGTTCTGTCCGATCGGGACTGTCAGCAGCGCTCCACCTCGAGGAGCGAACACTGGTGGGACTGAGGCAGACGATGCCAAAGGTCCTCGCCTAGGAGGGGCTATCACAGCTGGTCCTGGCACAAATATCGATGTTGTTCCTGTTCGTTGTCCCTCTCCAGGACCCTGCCTTGGCACCGCCGTCGCGGGTCCGCCCGCCGGAGCTGATCACGGAGCAGCTGTTACCGACAGTACTGGTTCTCCACGATCGCGGTCCCGTGGTCAACACTGCTCCCGGTGCCGCTGCTCCTCCCAGTCTAGGAACAGCAGCAGGTCGTATGTCAGCCCGGCTTCCCTTCGTAGTCATCCGTTGATGGGCTGGGCCAGCCAGGCCAAGCAGCCAGCTCTGCTGGTGCCACAGCAGGTGCAGCGGCACTGGGCCCTGTAGCTGACCCAATGGTACCAGTGGGCGCCATGGCTCCCAACGCAGCCCCCAGTGGGAGCTCGCTTGGTGGCCAGAGCCTCGGAAGGACCATCGGCCTCCCTCTCCAGACCCTCGAGGAAGGAGTCGGTGGGACGTACATCCTTGGCATCATGCCCGGAGACCGACCAGGTGGTGGACCCTCCGGTGCCGGTGGACATGCAAAGTACCACGCCGGCCTCATCACCCTTCCCAGATGAGGTGATTACGGCCCTCCGTCCCGCAGGAGGACTTTAGGGCCCACCAAGAACTCTTAAAAAGGGTGGCATCAAGCCTCCACCTCCAAGCAGAGGAGATGGAGGAAGCCTCAGACTTCCTGTTTAATGTGCTGTCCTCCTTGGCACTGGGCAGGGTAGCCTTGCCTCTCCATGAAGGGGTGGCGAAAAATTCAAATGCCCTATGGCAAACCCCGCCTCTTTGGCGCCCATCTCTAAGAGAGCGGAACACAAGTATTTTGTACCAGCCAAGGGGCATGAATACTTATACACCCACCCTGCTCCCAACTCCCTGGTGGTCGAGTCAGTCAACCACAGGGAATGGCAGGGCCAACCAGCCCCTACCCCGAAAAATAAAGATTCAAGGAGGCTGGGCTCATTTGGAAGGAAAATGTATTCATCCTTGAGCTTCCAGTTACGGGTGGCGAACCACCAGGCTCTCCTGGGCCGTTATGCATTCAATCTGTGGGGCTCCCTGCTCAAGTTTGAGGACTCCCTCCAGGAGCATGATAGGAAGGAGTTCAAAGCGCTGATGGAGGAGGGCACAGCAGCTGCCAGGGCAACCCTGCAGACAGCTTTGGATGCAGCGGACACAGCCACTCGGTCCATGGCCTCCACAGTGTCCATGAGATGGGCATCATGGCTTCTGCTCTCTGGGCTGTCCAATGAGGCGCAGACCTCCCATTTGACGGCAAAGCTCTGTTTGTGGAACAAACAGATACAAAGCTGCATGGCCTGAAAGACTCCCACCCGACCCTCCAGACTCTGGGTCTCTATGTTCTGGCTCCGGCTAAACCTAAGTTCAAGCCGCAGCAGACTCCCGCTCAGGCCACCCACTCAAAATATGAGACTGCTTATAAAAAATCACAGGACTATAAGAGGCGCCAACAGAGGCAGTCTCGGCCTGCCCCCAGCCTGGGTCTTCCAAGGGCAAGCAGGCAGGGAAAAGGTGGTTTTGACAGGATGCCTGGGGTCGCCCTGCCAGTTCTCATCAGAGATCCACCCTCAATAAAGCTTCCCTTCTCCAATCGGTTGTGTGCTTTCATCCTGGAGTGGTCGTGGCTGACCTCGGACCAATGGGTCCTCAACACCATCTCCCGGGGCTACACCCTCCAGTTTACTTCCTCCCAGCCCAACCACGCCCCCTCCCCCATCCCTCCTTCGGGGACCCCTCACACGAGGCTCTGCTCGAGCAGGAGGTGGGGTGGCTCCTGGGCCTAGGAGCGGAGGAAGTGGTACCGGGGGAGTTCAAAGGCAAGGGGTACTACTCCCACTATTTCCTTATCCTGAAGACCAAAGGGGGGCTCAGGCCCATCTTGGACCTGCGAGGCCTGAACCAGTACATGGTGAAACTCAAGTTCCATGCGGTCTCCTTAGCCTTCATCATCCCTCACTGGATCCTGGGGACTGGTACACCATCCTCCATCTGCAGATTCCACATTCATATATTCGAGGGACACAAATGCTTCCTCCATGTCACGGTGGGGCAGGAACACTACCAATTTACGGTCCTCATGTTTGGTCTCTCCACTGCCCCTAGGGTATTCACGAAATATATGTCGGTTTTGGGGGCCTACTTCAGCCACCGGGGGGTCCAGATCTTCCCCATCCGGACGACTGGTTGGTCAAGGGCAGCTCCCGGTCGCACGTGCAGGATCATGTGGTGCTCCTTCTGCCCACGTGCACCACTTTGGGCCTGTTGGTAAACAACACCAAGTCCATGTTAGTCCCGGTACAACGCATAGAGTTTATTGGGGCGGTCCTGGATGCCTCATCGGCCAGAGCCTCCCTCCCACCGGACAGGTTTGAGACCCTGAAGGGGCTCATGAACACAGTCATGAGGTTTCCGGTGACAACAGCCAGAGTGTGCCTCCAGCTCTTGGGTCACATGTCGACTTGCACGTACGTGGTCCATCACACCAGACTCAGAATGAGGCCCCCTCCAGCTCTGGTTGGCCTCAGAATTCTCCCAGGCCAGGGACAGGATGGACAAAGTCCTCATGGTGCCCAAGCCAGTGATCACCTCCCTAAGGTGGTGGTCCTCCCCGAGAAATATGCTCCAAGGGGTCCCATTCAGGGGCAGGGCCCCGTCGCTGGAACTGGAGTCTGATGCATCGGACATGAGATGGGGGGCCCATGTGGGGAACGTTCAGACCCGAGGTCTTTGGTCAGCTCAGGATCTGACCCTCCACATAAATGTCAAGGAGCTCAGGGAGGTACTGCTGGTGTGCATAGCCTTCTGCTCGCACCTGGAGGGCCGGGTGGTCAGGGTCCTCATGGACAACGCAACCTCGATGTTCTACATCAACAGGAAAGGCAGGGCCAGATCCTCTGCCCTCTGCCATGAAGCCCTCAAGCTGTGGGACTTTTGTATAGCCCACGACATCTGCCAACAGGTCTTCCATCTGCCGGGCGCCTGGGAGGATCACTTGAGCAGGGACTTCTCCTCTCAGCACGAGTGGTCTCTCCACCCAGAGGTGGTGCGTAGACTTTTCCAAGTGTGGGGAACTCCCCAGGTGGACCTGTTTGCAACTCGTCAGAACTGTCGCTGTCCCTGGTTCTGCTCCCGGGGAGGGACGGGACGAGACGCTGTCTCCGATGCCTTCCTCCTGTCCTGGTCAAGCCAGTTTCTCTATGCCTTTCCCCAATTCCTGCTGATCGGCAGCGTCCTGGAAAAGATAAAGACAGACAAGGCCTGGGTCCTTCTGATTGCCCTGGCATGGCCCAGGCAGCATTGGTACGGGACCCTCAAGGGCCTGGCGGTCGCCCCGCCGTGGCCATGGCCATCCCACCCAGACCTGTTCTCCCAGGACCAGGGCCGCCGCCTCCACACCAACCTAGTGGCACTCCACCTCAGCATGGCTGCTCAATAGTTAGGTAGGGAGGAAAGGAAATGCTCGGAAGGGGTTCAGCACGTCCTCCTATAAAAGAAGGCAGCCCTCCACACGCCGAGCCTACTTGGGAAAGTGGTCTCATTTTTCCAGATGGGCGGAAGAGAAGGGAGTTTCCCCAGTGGCTGCCCTGATCCAGTTTATTCTGGACTACCTCCTTCACCTTAGAGCCCAGGGCCTAGTGCCCTCATCAGTCAAGGTGCAGCTAGCAGCTATATCAGCCTTCCATCCACCGGTGCAGGCCACATGGTATTCTCCCATGCTATGACCAGCTGATTCCTTAAGGGGTTGGAAAATCTCTTCCCATATGTTAGGCCCCCAGTCCCACAGTGGGACGTAAACCTGGTGTTGGCCTGACTCACGGGCCCCCGTTTAAGCCGCTAGCCATGTGCTCCTGGTCTCACCTCTCGTGGAAGGTGGCCTTCCTGGTTGCGATCACGTCAGCTACGCCGGTCTCGGAGCACAGGGCCCTGACCTCCAAGCCCCCATACACGGTGTTTCATAAAGATAAGGTCCAGCTCCGCCCACATCCTTCGTTCGTCCCGAAAGTGGTCTCCACCTATCACATGTGTCAGGACATTTTTCTGCCGGTCCTCTGCCCCAAGCCCCATGCGTCCAGTGAGGAGCGCTGCCTCCACATGCTGGATGTGAGATGGGATCTGGCTTTTTACCTAGAGCGGAATAAGCCATTCAGGAAGTCCTCGCAGCTGTTCATCGCCTTGGCCGAGCGCATGAAAGGTCGGCCTATCTCCACTCAGTGGCTCTCCAACTGGATCACCTCTTGCATCCGTACCTGTTATGACCTGGCAGGACTCCCTCTGCCACCAATTGTGAGGGAACACTCGACTAGGGCGCAGGCCTCATCGGCTGCCTGTTTGGCCCATGTCCCCATTCAGGACATTTGTAGGACTGCCACATGGACTTCAGTTCACACGTTCACCTTGCATTATGCGATCATCTCCCAGACCAGGGAGGATGCCGGGTTTGTCAGGGCTGTACTCCGTCCTGAGAGTTTGTGAATTCCTACCCACCTCCAACAGATATAGCTTGGAATCACCTATTGTGGAATACACATGAGCAATCACTCGAAGAAGAAAAGACAGTTACCTTTTCCGTAACTGGTGTTCTTCGAGATGTGTCTATTTCACATCCCACCCTCCTTCCCTTCTGTTGGAATTGTCTGGCAAGAAGTAACTGAGGGAGGGGGGAGCACGCAGTGCCCCTTATACCGCGCCATGGAGGCGCCACTCCAGGGGTCGCCAGGGATGCTCCCCTACGAGTACTGCTAGGGGAAAAACTTCCGGCACTGGTGCACGTGGCGAACACGCACGCCTATTGTGGAATAGACATGAGCAACACATCTCGAAGAGCACCAGGAATGGAAAAGGTAACTGTCTTATCTTTGGAGGGGAGCAGGAATGGGCCAAAGAGAGAGGATGTAAGGGGGAAAGGAGAAGGGAGATTCTGTGGGGATGCATGGAGATAAAGTGTGGCTTTGGGGAAAGGCAGAAAATACTAGAGGAGAAGATTAACAAGGGTGTGAGGGACGAGGACATTGGGAGGTGACAGAAAGGGAATGTGTTAAGATGTAGAGCTCTCCAAGGGCTTGCACAAGGAGAGGAGCCTGGAGGAAGGAAGGAGATTTAGAAGTAAACGGAAGGGCAAACTCAGTGCATACTCTGAAAAATGCTGCCAGGAAGCACATGACTGGAGCCATGGTCTTGTGGAATCAATGGGACTTTGCATGGTAGCAGGGATTCAGATCACAGCATCAGGGGGTTTAGATTGTAAGATTTTCAGGACGGGGATCATACCTCATAATCTCTTAATGCTTGGGGTTAATGATACTGGGGGGGGGGAGTATCTCAAAATATATATGTGCATGTGTGTGTATATATAATAAATAAATAAAGCCACCACCACCACCCCGGCTAAAACTAGCCAGTTTCAGATACTTACACTTTTTAATGCCGCCTCACACTTGGTGTCCTTGCAATGCATCCCAGCCACTGGTTTTCCCCTGTCTTCTCACCAACCACAAGGGAGGATTAGGAGCTCACAGAGGATGTTCTAAGGTTACTAGATCAGAGGGCAATGTAAACGGTAGGAAGAAGGTGGGAGAATGCCACAGGCAGGAAGGCAGTGCTCTCAAACAGGAAGCAGGACCAGTGCAAATAAGCAGTGAGGGAATGGTACAGGTGATAACCTCCTCTCTTTCCTGCCTTTGGTGGGTGATTTGGCCCTGGCCCAGAATGCTCCTGTCAAGGTTCCTCCCCCACTCTGAACTCTAGGGTACAGATGTAGGGACCTGCATGAAAACCTCCTAAGCTTACTTTCACCAGCTTAGGTTAAAACTTCCCCAAGGTACAAATTAATTTTATCCTTTGTCCCTGGATCTCCACTGCCACCACCAAACTCTAACTGGGTTTACTGGGAAACGTAGTTTGGACACTTCTTTCCCCCCAAAATCCTCCCAACCCTTGTACCCCATTTCCTGGGAAAGGTTTGGTAAAAATCCTCACCAATTTGCATAGGTGACCACAGACTCAAACCCTTGGATCTGAGAACAATGAAAAAGCATTCAGTTTTCTTACAAAAAGACTTTTAATAGAAGTAAAGAAATCCCCTCTGTAAAATCAGGATGGTAGATACCTTACAGGGTAATTAGATTCAAAACAGAGAATCCCTCTAGGCAAAACCTTAAGTTACAAAAAAGACACACAGACAGGAATAGTCATTCTATTCAGCACAGTTCTTTTCTCAGCCATTTAAAGAAATCATAATCTAACACATACCTAGCTAGATTACTTACTAAAAGTTCTAAGACTCCATTCCTGTTCTATCCCTGGCAAAAGCAGCATACCGACAGACACAGACCCTTTGTTTCTCTCCCTCCTCCCAGCTTTTGAAAGTATCTTGTCTCCTCATTGGTCATTTTGGTCAGGTGCCAGCGAAGTTGCCTTTAGCTTCTTAACCCTTTACAGGTGAGAGGATTTTTCCTCTGGCCAGGAGGGATTTTAAAGGGGTTTACCCTTCCCTTTATATTTATGACAGCTCCTTTCTAAGCTGAGAGTGGAGGGCTTGTGGAACCCTGCATTGCCAGATGGCCAGGGCAGCCTGAAAAACCACACAGGTAGAGGTAATTATTTTTCACAAGTTGGAAATACAGAATTAAACCTAAAGGTTGTTTTGAGGTGGTTGTGTCAGCAAAGTAACAGAGACACTGCTGATCTTGAATTAGGTACAGCAAGGGAGGAGTTTCACTGTGGTTCCGTATAACACAGGCAGAAGGAGCAACTCTCTGCCTAGCTCATGGCTGTCTGTAAGGAGCTACCTCTAAATTGACAGAGCCAGGGGAGGCACATAGGAATGTCACTGAGGGGCCAGACTGTAAAAGAGACCCACCCAGAAGGGTATCCACAAATAACCGTTCACTGTGGAGGTAGCTTGGTGAAGATTAAGGTTTGTGGATAATGATAATTTGATTGAATGCACTCATGAGCCACCATTTCAGTACATTTCTCTATTGCAAAGGGGGAAAACTTGAAATGGAGGGAACTAGCCAGGCTGGTTCTAGTGCTAAAGTTGTTATGGATGGAAGGAAGAGGAGATCTTCAAGTAAATCCCAGTCCCCACCATTTTTCCTTATCCCTGTTTAAAGTATTACCAAATATGTATTTTGAACTTAGTATTGTAACCGCAGAATGACAGTGCAATGATAAGCGGAAACCAATATCCTTCTTTCCTTCCACTTAAAATAATTTTTGTCAAGCCATGAATCAAACCTCCTCTGTAACTTGCCATTTATTGGAATAAAATGGCATAAATGTACACACATCCCCCTGGAAAAATAAATAGTGAAAAAATACGAGTGTTTGAGTTGGGAATTCCAGCACAATAATGATTTAATATGTAAAATCATCAAGTGAATGTTATGATTTTATCCTTGCTTTATTTACATAGTTCTTTCTCAGAAGCTTTATTCTGTCTCCCTCATCTTTAGGATAATATGCGGTATAAAACTACCGGACAAGGCCAAAATGCTTATTGCAAAATTATGCAGGTAGAAAATTAAGGGCCAGTTTCTCAGCCGGCGTAAGTTGACATGGTTTACTGAAATCAATGGAGCTACTGATTTATACCAACTGAGGGTCTCTCCCTACATCTGCAACCATGCAGCCCTCTCCTTAATCGGACAAAATTTCCAGTGATTCCAATACGAGATTTGACAATCAAGGGTTTCAGGGAAGGGCCCTTAGCAACAATCTTATCAAAATAAGTATGCTAAGAACAATCTAAATGAGATGCTTAGGAAATGAAGGTAGCAGTAGGTATACAGTGTAAGGATAGTTAATTTCTAAAGAGCTTTTCCTCTCAGCGGTGGAAAAGGGGTGAATTGCTAGATGCTCTACCAACTGTTTGAACCCTCTTTTGTTTAGTTTGGACGAACCTTCAGATATCTGAAGAAGCTTTTATGTGATGTGTTGATATCAACTGTTAACTGAGAAGTTACATCTGGCAATTAAATGTCAATACCCACCAATGTAGTCAATAAATTCAGAGCACTGCGCCGGTCTTTAAAGTTCTGTGCTTGAAATATTGGCACGAGTGCCGTATTTATAGTTTTTTTTCCCCCTTGGATATCTCTTTTTGGTATGATCTACTCAACAGAAAAGGACCTACATCTGTCTGTTTACACCACCCTTGAAATTTCTGCAGGCAATCAAAAAAGTCAACCACAAATAACTGCCCGATAACAAACATAGTGTTCGGAGAGCCACTTACCCACCTGCCATTGCAGATTCTTCTTCAAGTGCTTGCTCATGTCCATTCCCTTAGTGGTATCTGTGCAGCTGGCTCTAGCGCCCTCTGAAGTCGCATACATATGTGCCAATACAAGAGGCTCCGCCGGCCCTGAACCCTCTCAGTTCCTTCTTATTGCCTATATGGTTGCTGGAATGATCCTTCTTGCAGTGGCAAGGCTTCTTTCCCATTGGATTGGACTCTTCTCTGTTCATATTTTGTGTAGTTGTTCTAGTTAGTGTATATAGTTCCTAGTTAGAGTTAGTGTATATAGCTGTGTAAATAAGCTATCCTGTTGCTGAGAGACTTTTCATCTCAGGGTCTGGGCATGCCCCAGTCCCTGGGCTTCAAACCATGTGCCTCTTGCGGCAAGCTGATGCCAGTGAGTGACCTGCACTCCAGCTGTCGAAAGTGCCTGGGGGGAACTCACGTTAAAGATAAATGCCAGATCTGCAGGGACTTTAGACCTTGCGCTTGGAAGGACAGGGACATTTGGCAGAAGGCCATTCTCGTGGAGACTTCCCTTAGACCAGTCTCGGAGTCATGTCACTCCAAATCAACACCGAGCACTTCAATAGCCTTGCAGAGCGCTCCCCTGGTGCCATGCTCTCCATCTCTGGTGCCAAGGAAGAAGCATAAGAAGCAGCACACTGAGAGAGGGTGCTCTTCAGTGCAGAAGAGGGACAACGGGGAATGACCAACACAGTGAAACCCATCTTAGGCCACTCATCCTCCCCCAAGCCACTGATGGCACTGCCAACTCCAGCTAGAGCACTGAGTCTGCTTCATGATCCACCACCTCTCAGAAGCAGCCATAGTGCCAGGCATTAGCTGGTTCCTTTAACCTGGGAGGCTTTCAAAGTAGCAAAGAACCCGCTGGCTCTCCGGATCCGATTGACTGCACGAGGACCCCTATCAGCCAAGGCAACCAGGGACAGGAGAGAGCAAGGAGCGTTGAGCTCCTGCCCAGCACTGACCACCTCGGCACCATCTAGGGACAAGCCCTCCATGATTCCGACATAGCGGTCACTGATCTGCTGCCAGTCCCCAGATCTCCAGCACCACCCGGAAGCAGAAGCAACTGCTCCGCCATGGTCTCCAATGGAAGAATCTTCTTTGGAGTACCAGTACCCAGTCTACACTCCACCAGACTTTGGTACCAGCCCTCTTGCTGGCACCTGGCCAGCAGGCCACTGGCCCATGCAGTGGCCATACTGGAATCCCTGGGGGTTTTCCCCCGGTCTGGGCCCCTCCTTCCCACCGCTCCTACTTGGTGGGTTCAGAAAGACAGGCTGCTGGCCCTTCCTGTTCAGCACCAGAAACCGACTCCAATACCAACCTCGGTACCGATGTCCAGGAGGTGGCCTCAGTGGATGTGGTGGAAGCAGAGAAAGAGGAGGAAGCGCCACTCCGGTGCAAGCCGCCACCTCCTCATACCCAGATGATGTGATTGCAGGACCTCGTAACCTGCTATCTTAGGATGATTTCAGGGCCCAACAGGACCTCCTGAAAAGAATTACCATGAACCTGGGTCTGGAAGTTGAGGAGCTTAAGGAGTCAGTACACAGCCTGATAAATATCCTGGCTTCAGCTGCTTCCTACAAAGTGACCTGGCCCATCAATGAAGCTGTGATGGGATCCATCAAAAGGCTGTGGCAGACTCCTCCTTCTCTGACCCCCCCACCCCAACCTCAAAGAGGGCAGAGAAGAAATACTATGTACTGGCAAATTGGGTTCAAATACCTTTATTCTCATTCCCCCTTCCCCCCAGGATCCCTGGTAGTATTGGCAGCAAATGAGCAGGACAGGTAGGGGCAGTTGAGCGCTACCCTCCTCCACCCCGCCCCCAAGAATAAAGATGCTAAGAGACTAGGCCTTTTTGGATGAAAGGTTTATTTGATGGGTAGCCTCCAGATAGGTATCTCCAACCAGCACGCTTTATTGGCGAGGTACGATTTTAATCTATGGGACACATTGTCCACATTTAAAGACTCCAGGAGTCGAGGAAGGAGTTCGTGACCATCCTGGAGAAGGGCAAGAGTGGGGCTAGGACCACTGGATGTGGCCAACTCAGCAGCCAGGACTATGGCATCTGTAATCACCATGATGTGGTGTTCATGGCTCCAGACCTCTGGCCTTCCTCACAAAGTTCAACAGTCTGTCTGGGAACTCTCCTTTGAAGGCAACTCCATGTTTTCAGAGCAGAATGACTCAAAATTTCACAGCCTCAAGGACTCAAGAGCCACCATTCATTTCTTAGGCCTTTACATACCACCAGCTTCCAGGAAGCAATTTAGGACCCAGCAGCCTTCTTGGTTCACAGTGCCTCCCAGGCAGGAGCCCTGCAAAAGAAAGGGGGAAGGATTACAAATGATGCCAACCTCTTCCTTCCACCTCAGCCTCCCAGTTGGGCTCTCACAGATACTCCTGTGTGTCTGAGGGCTTTATACCAGTCTCCACTCCAGACCCTCTCCCTCCTTTTGTTTTCGGACTGTCTGCCGCTTTTCAGTCCAGTGTGGTCATATATAATGTCAGACCGTTGGGCCTGAGTACAGTAACAGTCGGTTACACCCTCCATTTTTTATGCACCCTGCCCTCCCACTTCCATCCCTGTTCAGGAACACTTCTCACGAGCATCTCCTTGCCCAGGAGGTGAAATCCTTCTGTGTGTGGGCCGAAGAGGAAGTTCCCCGAGACTTGAGAGGGAAGGGGTTTTACTCCTGGTATTTCCTAATCCCGAAGGCCAAAGGGGACCTACAGCCCATCTTGGACAAGCATCACCTCAACAGATATCAAGAAACTGAGGTTCCGCATGGCCTCCATAATACCTTCCCTAGATGCAAGAGACTGGTACGCTGCCCTCGACCTAAAGGACATTTATTTTCACATCTCCATCCTCCATGGCCACAGAAAATGTCTCAGGTTTGTAGTGGGTGAATGCCACTACAAATTGACCACTCTCCCCTTTGGTCTATCGGCAGCTGCACAGGTCTTCACGAAGAGTATGGCAGTAGCAGCCTTCCTCGGGTGCAGAGGTCTGCAAGTATACCCATACCTTAATGACTGGCTGATCAAACGACTGGCTCAGGTACAGCACAGCATCATACAGTCCAGGCCACCTTCCTGGTAGAAAGCCTTCCACCAGTGCAATCTACTCGTTCAAGTGGAAACGTTTCACTTGGGCCTCCAAACGGAATCTCTCTCCATCTCTGTCTTCTCTGCAGTCTATCTTGGACTGTATAGTCCACCTAAAGCAGCAAGGTTTAGCTCTCTTATCTATTAAGGTTCATTTGGGAGCCATCTCAGCCTTCCACCCTCCAGTGAATGGCAGGTCAGTGTTTTCCCATGAGATGAGTCTGGTTTCTCAAGGGGCTGGAAAGAGTCAGGTTCACTCTGACTCCCCACCCTCATGGGACTTAAACCTGGTCCTGTTGAGGCTCATGGGGGGCCCCCTTGAGCCATTAGCATTGTGCTCCATACTGCTTCTCTCTTGGAAGGTTGCCTTCCTGGTGGCAATCACCTCGGTCAGAAGCGTCTCTGAGATCAAAGCCAAAATGTTAGAACCTCCTTATATGGTGTTCTTCAAGGACAAGGGCCAACTGAGCCACCCATCTGGCCTTTCTACCAAAGGTGGTTGCACAACTAGGTCATTTTTCTTCCTGTCTTCTTTGCAAAACCTCACAAAAGCTCTGAGGAACAATGGCTTCATACATAGGAGGTTAGGCAGGCCCTCACCTTTTATATTGAGAGGACTAAACCCTTCCACAAATCCACACAACTCTTTGTAGCAATAGCGGAAAGGATGAAAGGGCTACCTGTGTCAAAGCATCTTGTCCTGGATAATCACCTGTATCTGAGTTTGCTATGAGCAGGTGAATGTCCTGACTACGGCCAACATGACTGCTCATTCCACAAGAGCCCAGGCTTCGTCAGCAGTGTTCCTCACACAGGTACCAATCCAGGACATCTGCAGAGTTGCAACCTGATGATCGGTTCATACCTTCACATCCCACTACGCTATCACCCAACAGGCCCAAGATAACGCCAGTTTTGGGAGAGCAGTGTTACAGTCAGCACATCTGTGAACTCAGAGCCCATCTCCAGGGATACTGCTTGTGAGTCCCCTAGCATGGAATGGACATGAGTAAGCGCTCAAAGAAGAAAAAATGGTTACTAACCTTTTGTAAGTGTTGTTCTTTGAGATGTGTTGCTCATGTCCATTCCATTACCTGCCCTCCTCCTACTCTGTTGGAGTTACCGCCAAGAAGGAACTGACCCTGTGTGGGGCCAACAGCACCCCTTATGCCAGTGCATATGCACGTGACTAGAGAGGGCACTAGAGCTGGCCCTATGGATACTACCAAGAGAAAAATCTCCGGCAACAGTGCATGCTGTGCTCACACACCTAGCATGGAATGGACGTGAGCAACATATCTTGAAGAACAATAGTTATGAAAGGCTAGTAACCATTTTTTTTAAATCTTGTTTTGAAACCAAAAAAAATGAGAGAGAGAGAGTGTCTCATCTGAAAACTAACCTGAAAGAAGTAGTAGTAGTAATACCTGGTATATCTATAGTACCTTTCATCCAGTGGGTCTCCATGTACTTTAGAAACGTTAAGGTCCTGGTTATCAGAGATGCTGAGTAGTCAAAGTTCCCATTGGTTTAAATTAGAGCTGTCGCTGCTTGGCACTTCTGAAAATCAGGCCCTAACTAAGACCCTAGCAAGGAACGTAAGCATGTACCTAACTTTAAATGTTTGAGTAGTCCCATCAAAATCAATGGGATTATATACTTGCTTAAATTAGGCGTATGTTTAAGTACCTTGCTGAATCAGGTCCAGTGACGCTCAGCATTGTTGTGAACTACATAAGGAATATAATACATCTTCAGGTAAATATAGTGCTTGGGCTCCTGGTAAGTTACCAATACAGTTCTCAAATGAATTAAATCCTTCCTAAATGCATACTGACACATTAATGAGTAATTCCATTCTCTTGTGGCAGTAAACTCCTTATGTTAGATACCCAGTGGCATCATGCACGACAAATGCACATTTGAACTCCTTTGCGTCAACAGGAAGAACTGTCCATTCTCAAAGGAAGAACTTTTACAATTGCCTGATAATTAGGTCCATTTATTCCACTTTTCTATTTCAAGCAGCATAATGTTTATTATTAAATCTTTTTATTAAAATTGCCACACAAAGAACAAGGCAAACACGTAAGAGTAGAGTTATTATTTAATGAAATATATACCAATAAGTAGTTTTTCTTGGGGAGAAGAACTTAACTTAGGCTCAATACTGGCCGCCTAACTGAAGTTAGGACCATAAGTTTGGATTTACAGCTAGAACTACTGTTGTTTTTTCCTGACTGTGAAAAGGTACTTTTTCCATCAACAGGGATATTTATGACTTAGATTACTGAACATCCACAGATCCACATTTTTAAAGAATAAAGTGCTGTATTTGTATAACAAAAGATACAGTTATGTTGCATCGCAGATTGGGAGCTACCTAAATACATATTGACATGCAATAGAATAGTCTGTTGGGTCTTTTTTCTCCATTTTTAATGCTGTTTCCAATAAAGTTTGAAAACTTCCTGAGTGGAAGATGTTGCAAAATAACCCAAGGCTAGCCAGGGATTTTAGTAGGGTGGCACAAATTGTTAACAAAATGATACTGTGCTATAGACCTGGGCTTGGATGACTATTCGGTTTAGGCAATCCGTTAACGCTTTTTCTTGGGCTTGAGAGAGAGAGTGTGTGTGTGATGTATCACCAGACGTTATTTAGAAATATGATGTATTCTAGGTTTAAGTACTGTCATTGAAAAAGAAATTTGGGTTGATACTCCACGAAACTACATTGAGTGGTTTGGTACCTACACTATACAGTGACTAATTCCCTATAAATGTCTAAAATAGAAGAGGCTCAGAAGAAAATTGAAGGTATTGAAATCTCAATTAAGAATGGAGCTATTTTAATGGGCTAGGTGATTGTGAAAGCTTTAAGAACTTGTATTGCCCTCAGATAACAAATATAAAGAACATCAGGTGGTTTGGGGGTCTCTGAGACAGGGGAAGCCAAACATTCTTTTCTGCCTGGATTACCAAAAGACTGGAGATGGATAATTCTGGATGCTCTGCAACATGCAGTGGTATATTTTAATCTGAGTGTGTGGCCAATCAGAAGTTGTTTCCCATGGAATTTACATTGCTGCATAGAGACAGAACAGAAATCTCAGTATGCTTTTCAAGATTTTAAAATATTATTCAGTCTAGATGACTGACTGCCCTTTGGTTTGTCATCAGAGAATATTTATGACTGTCAAAGCAGGGCTGAGTTCCTGGAGACTGGATAACACGTGGCTTTATCCTGCCAGACAGAGAGTTCCTTTCAGTGGTCACATCAATGTTTTTTTTTTCATACTCCCACGGACACCACAACTTTTTTGGAAGAGGAAGAAGATGATGGAACACAGATGAGGGAAAGAAATGGCCTCAGAGAACTTGGATACATGGGAGTATTTTTACCCTTTGGGGTTTTTTTCTTCCTGAATTTCAATGAGTGACTTATTGGAAACTTCTCTGGGTTTGAAGCGTGTTGTTTTTATTCCACACACTAAAAGCTATATTGGGTTGTTTTGTTTGCTTTTGTTTACAATGAGGTAAGTTTAGGGCGACCAGATAGTTTTAAAATAGAAAACTGATGCCTTCTGAGGGAGTGGGGGATGCCGGAGGATTTTACGAGCTGGAAATGTGGGTCATGCCAAGGACATTTTGTTACTGTGGGGAATGTGTGTGTTGGGGGAAAGAAAGGAGAGCAGATGGAAGCTGGTGAGAAGGTCAGCTTGGGGATGCTTTCCCTGAGTGTACAGTTTACTTGTGAGTCACTCTCTGGGCTTCCAGCCACTAGACCCCATGTCTTATTCCACTACAGCCATTACCTGCTTTTATTTATTGTGACACATCTCACCTCCTCTCCCCACCTCCCTCCCTCCTCCCCCCATGGAGAAAAAACAGTCTCTCACTCTCACACACATGGTATCAACTAGACAATGAAATGCACAAGATACAACCCTCCACCCTTGCATTATCCTCCTGCAAATAGATGGGTTTTGTAGGATGCCTTGTGGGTCAACAAATTCAGGCTATTTAAGACCAGAGAGTGGAGGAATGAATTCCTGTATCAAGAACCCTTCATGGAAAATGCCCAATCTCTTGTCCCCTCCCATTTCAAAAAGTTGAACTTGGTCCCCAGCTGTGACTGTACTGTGTGTTGGTCTAGACTTTCCCCATTGAATTGTTGCAGTAGTGTCTGGAAGGCTCTCCATTTAGGAACATGCTACTTTGGGATATAACAGATCCCAAAATCCGTTGTGCATGGTGTGCCTGATGCTTTCATGAGTATATCACAGGATATGCTGTGGAACTGGGGATAGTCCATCACCAGGAAACGGTCAGTCTCCATTCCTTGAAAAGAACAGTAATGGTGCGGAGCCTTGTTGGATGATAGCTAGAGATCAGTGAGCAGGCTGACGGCACCTATAGGTTTTCATACTAGACCTGTTTGCCTCCATGATTTCAGCCTTTAGAAGAAGAGTCCTGCAATCATTCACTGAAGATAAAGAGTGCCTCCGGCACTGGATTCCTGGATCAGCACCACCCTGGACAGTGCTACAACACCTGACAAACATTGGCATGTCTTCCGTGTTATGGCATGCCTCCTAGGAGCTTGCTATAGTAGCACCAGGTAAGGCATTTCTTTCTCAGATTAGGAAAGTGGGGGTGCTCTGTGGTTATCTTTAAAACTTCTCAGTTGTCTCAAATTAACATGACTTCGGCATTTGCCATATTCTCTACACTATGTACACACAAATGGTCAGGTAATATTTTCCAGTAATGAAAGCCAAAACTACTATTTATGGATGATCACTATAAGGTGAAAGTAACTGCTTAATGATAATTCTATTTTTCTTAATTCTGCCCTATTCATCCCACAACTCCCTTGTCTTTTGCTGGAGACAGATCAAATTGTGAGGAAGAAAGCAGTACTGCTTGAAGCTCTGCCCACAAAATAAGCTCCATTCACTTGAGATACCAGAATGAGACACTGGTGTTGGTGGACTGTGGAGATATTCAAAATATGATCATGCGTGGACACTGGTAGTCTTTGGCTTGGTTTCCCCTTGGCGGATTTTGGATACACAAACAGACTCTGCTAATTTGGCACTGCTGGGCTTCTTGGGTTTAGCTCCTTGGCCGTGGGGGGAGGAGTGTGTGTGGAAAGTGGTGTTATTCCCTAAGCCTACCCACATGTGGCACCTAAATGACCTGTCACTCAAGAGTAGACTGTGTAGATCTTCATAACATACTGTGCTTTCTTCCAAGCTTGACTCAGCAGTGAAATATTTAATAATGTAGATAGCTCAGATGCCACTGATGAAACCTGAACTAACATCTGAGGTAGAAATATTACCATGTTGGTTACACCCAGGTCACTTTTTAAGGGGTTTACCACACCCATAACTGCTGAAAACTTACTTTTTCTTTTGAAGTAACAACTGAGATTCTGGAGAGAAAAAAGGGAGTTTGGGAAAGGTGCTGGTATTCTATAGCACTGTGTACAGGCCCAGTTTAAGATGTGGGTGGATGGTGAGAAAGCTGGAAATAACCTTTGTGATAGACCCAGGCCAGCTGGGTACAGCAGAGCAGTGCTGTTGGGATCCAGGAAGTGGGCGGGCAGAGTCCACCCAGTACTAAAGGACCTCCCCCAGCCTAAGGGGAGGATCGATCCACAGGTCTGGGATTCCAAATAATTGCGGGGGACAACTAATGAGATAACAGGAATGGGAGTGGGGTCACAGGGCTAAACAAAGGGAACCAGACGGGGACACCGAGCAGAGAACCCCGGACAGTGTCCACTGCTCCTCGAAGGTGTCAAGGAAGCCAGCGGATGCCACCCAGAGGAACTCTGCCTGGATGCGTGAATGGACTGAGGAGCGGAAATAGGCCCCACAGTTGCAGGAAACCCTATTGGGCAACCTCCTCTCCCTGGTTTTGTAGATGGCCATTTTGGCCAGGGCTAGGAGGAGGTTGACAAGGAGTTCCCGTAACTTTGTGGGGCCACGGATGGGGAGTGTGTAGATGAACAGGTGAGGGGAAAGTGCAACCAAAAATGTAATAGGATATCCAAGAGGAGCCAGAATAGGGGCTGCAACCTGGCACACTCCAGGTACACGTGTGCCAGGGTCTCTCTCATGGCGCAAAAGGGGCAGGGGAGTGAACCGCGCCAAGTACACACCTGTGCTCACGGCTCCATGAAGGATCCACCAGCTGACATCCCCAATGGGTCTTGGGACCAGGGTGGAATATAGGCTGGCCCACCAGGGCTCCTCACCATCCAGAGGTGGCAAGAGGTCCTGCCACTTCATGTCAGGGTGGGACATGAGGGTGAGGATGTGAAGAGTGTGGAGCATAAGCATGTATAGGTGTTTTCTTGGTGTGGTCCGGAACCGAACCGGCTGCAAGTCATGCAGCTGGCTCGCGGTAAAGGGGTGGGATGGCCTGGCAGGTACATGGGGCAGGGGCCCAATGGAAAGGTCTGGAGGGCCTGGGGTGGAGGGTGGGTGGAGCGTGCCCTCTCACTGGACCTGGTCAAGGTAAACCCAAGCAGCAGGCAGCAAAGCTGCCCTCACCTCCTGAAGTACATGCCGGGGAGTGCAAGGCCTGGAGAGCCCCATGCGCCGAGTGAGTGTCAGGGGATGTAGCCGGTCTCCCCAGTCATAGTCCAGGAGGTCTCTGACTCTGGTGACTTCTGCCAGGACCAACCTCTGGTGCACCGCAAGGGACACCGCCACCTACACACAGAGTTGGGGGTTGTGTAGCAGGGGCTCCACAACGAGATCCACCCCCTCGGCGGATGCCACAGACTTGGTGGCTGAAACCAGTTTCCAGGTCTGGAGGAGGTCCTGGTAGAAGACTGGCAGCCTGGAGAGGTCTCGTGGAAGACCCCTCGGATGGAGATAAAGGAGTTGCTGGTCATATCGGAACACTTGGAAGTGGCACAGGAAGGCGTGCGCCAGTACACTCCACGCCGGACTACCTGCACCATAAAGGAGCCTCTGCAGGGCCTGGAGATGGAAGACGTGGACCTGAGTGCTCAGGCACTTCAGGCCCTGTCCTCCCTCCTCCAGGGACAGGTGACCAAGTGCAGTCCTGGCCAGAAGAACTCCAGAACTGACTTCCGGAAGTTGGCCGGAAAATCAGGGGCCGGGACCAGGGTGTTGAGACAGTGCTGGAGCATGGACAGGACTAGCTGATTGAGCACCACTGCCCTCCCTCAGAGGGAGAGGCACCGGAGTAGTCCTGCCCATCTCTGGAGCCACTCTACCACCCTGCCCTCTAAACCTTGCCAGTTCTCCAGCAGAGACGGATGCGTGGCAGAAAGGTAAACGCCAAGATAAAGCAGCAGACCCGTACTCCACCGGATGGCCTGAAGTGCAGGTGGGAGGGAGCTCGCCTGCCATCTGTCCCCAACCACCAGGCCAGAGCTCTTGACCCAGTTGACCCGGGCGGAAGAGGCCACCGAGTAGACGGCCTGGCAAGCCTCCACCTGCACCAAGTCGCCCTGGTCCCAGACCATAAGGAGTATGTCATTGGTGTACACCAACAGGACCAGTTCCCGCAGCACCAAGCCCGTCAGCCTCCGGTGGAGGAGACAGAGGAAGGGCTTAATTTCCAGAGCATACAGCTGGCCTGAGGGGGGCACCCCTGCCATACTCCCTGCCCAAAGCTGACCGGGTCAGTCAGGGTCCAGATGAGCCTGACCCAGATGCTCCGCAGTGGCATACAGAACCTGGAGAAAACCCACAAACTGGGGTCCGAAGCCAAACGCTTGCAGAGTGCCCAGGAGATACCTGTAGTCCACCCTGTCGAACGCCTTGTCCTGATCCAGAAACAGAAGGGTGAATGACAGACTATCCCTACACCCGAGCTCCAAGAGATCCCAGACCAAATACAGATTATCAAAGATGGTACGGCCTGGGACGGTGTAGGTCTGGTCGGGGTGGACCACATCTGTTAGCACAGACCCCAGATGCAGCGAGATGGCCTTCACTACAACTTTGTAGTCTATGCTGAGGAGCAAGATGGGACGCCAATTCTGAAGGTCGCGGGGGTCCCCTTTCTTTGGGAGGAAGGCGAACATGGCTCACCTGCACGACAGGGGGAGGACCCCGCTCTCCAAGGACTTAGCCCAGACGGTGACAAGGTCTGGGCCAAGGACATCCCAGAACACGTGGTAGAACTCCACAGTCAGCCCTTCTATGCCCAGAGATTTATTGGTGGGCATGCGGCAGAGGGCTTCTGAGAACTTGGCCAGAGTGAGAGGCAGCTCTAGTCGGTCCCAGTTGCCCATGCTGACCATCGGGAGTCTGTCCTAGAGTACTCTGCAAGCAGTAGGATCAGACGGATCCGGGGAGAAAAGGCCTGTGTAGAAGGTCCTGGCCCTCCTGCACATCTCCGCCGGATCCATGAGGGGGGTGCTGTCCTCTGCCAGGAGGCAGGTGATGTCCTTCTTGGCCCCCCTCTTTTTCTCCAGGGTGTAGAAGAAGTGGGAGCCATGATCCATCTCCCCAAGGAGGCAGATGTAGGGTTGAACAAAGGCATCCTGGGCCCGATGGCCCTCCAGGGCCTGGAGCTCCTCCTGCTTCTCCTGGCATGCTCCGCAGAGGGATGGACCCTCTGGGCTGGCAGCCCGATGCCTCTCCAGCTCTAAGACCTACCGTTCCAACTGCTCTGTCATCGCATCCCTCTGACGGCTGGCGCCCTGGGTGTAGTTGCGGCAGAAGAGCCAGGCGCTCACTTTCCCGACGTCCCACCACTGCCGTTCTGAGGCAAAGGTGCGCCTCTGCCCTCGCTAGGCCAGCCAGAACTCCTGGAAGGAAGCCATGAAGTCCATATCCTCCAACAAGCTGTTATTAAAGTGCCAATAGGCTGGCCCTGGCCTCTCCACACAAAGAGAGGCCGTCACGGTTGTCAGGTGATGATCTGAGAACGGGGCTGGCCGGATGCTGGAGGAGTGGGCCTGTGAAAGGTAGAAGTGTGACAAGTAGATGCGGTCCAACTGGGAGTGGTGCAACCGATGGGCCTCCACCTGAACGAAGGTGAATGTCGAGACATTGTCCAGGTGGTGGTCGCGCCAGACGTCCACCAGGGAGTGATGGTTGACAATCTCCTGGAGGACGTCTGTGGTAGCCAGGCACTGCTCAGTCCCTGAGTGATCCTGCTCCTCGAGGGTGGTCATAAAGTCCCCGCCCAGGACCAGGCACTCGTGAGGATCCAACGAGCCGAGGAAGGCAGACACCCGCTGATAAAAGCGCAACTGTTCCAGGCCTGATGTTGAGGTGTAAACGTTGACAAGGTTGACCCCCTATCTCCTCCATATGGACCTGGAGGTGCAGCAGGTGGCCTGGCACAGCCTCGGCAACCCCCAGCACCTCGTGCTATAGGTCGAGGGAGAACAGGGTAGCCATTCCAGCGGTACAGACTGTGAGGTAGTTAAAATAGATCCTGTCCCCCCACTCCAGCTGCCAACTTGCTTCGGTGGCTGGATCTGTATGGGTCTCCTGCAGGGAAGCCACCGAGTATCCCCCCTCCCGAAGGAAGGAGAGCAGCTGGCACCTGTGGAGACTCATCCTACAGCCCCAGCTGTTTAATGTTGCAAAGATGATGGGTGCTTGGGGGGGGGGGGGGATCCTCACCAGCAGGGAAACTCACGGTCCCTGTTGGGCCATGCAGCAAACTGACACCTACCCTGTAGGTGAACAAAGAGTCATGGAAGCCACGGGCCCGCTGGTAGGCCAAAGCGGCCTGCCTCCTGGTCCCTTTACCCTCCCCCAGAATGGCCCTTATGGCCTGGAGGATTTGATAAAAGTCCCCCCAGAGCTGGAGAGTGAGCTGCACCTTGTTCCGGGACCCACGGGTGTCCTGGAGAAACTGTTGTAGCTCCTCTGGCAGCCTATCAGGGGGGCAGGGTTACAGACCCCTGGCCGTCCTCTAGTGTGGCCCCTGTCAAAGTCCTGTGGGCTACCGAGACAGGCAGGCAGGAGACGGACCCCTGACGTGGCTCCTGATATGCTGGTTTGGGTTTTGAGTGAAGTTATGTAACAAAACAACTACATTTGTAAATTGCACTTTCATGACAAAGAGATTGCACTACAGTACTTGTATGAGGTGAATTGAAAAATACAATTTCTTTTATAATTTTTACAGTGCAAATATTTGTAATAAACAATATTCAATTTGATTTCAATTACAACACAGAATACTATATGAAAATGTAGAAAAACATCCAAAATATTTAATCAATTTCAATTGGTACTCTATTGTTTAACAGTGCTATGAAAACGGCGATAATCATGATTAATGGTTTTAATTGCGATTAATTTTTTTGAGTTAACTGAGATTATTCGACAGCCCTAATTTGGTTTAAACCAAGAGTGCCTAACAATTTAATGTCAGAATCTCCTGTCTGACAGAGTGAACTGTGATCCAGTGGTATGAACACAGGACATGAAACTCCTGCTTGCTCTCTAGTCACAGCTCTTTCTTTGTGGCCAAGGACAAGTCACATGGGGGAGATTTTCAAAGTTAGGTGCTCAACTCCCATTTTGAGTCAGTGGCAGCTAGATGACTGACTGCCATTTGTGCCCCTGAGAATTTCTCCCTCTGTTACTCAGTTTCTGTATGTGTAATGTGATGCGGGGGAGAGGGGGGACAATTAATAACTGAAGGGTTGTGGTGAGAATCCTGTTTATAAAGCACTTGAAGGATAAACAGCACCGCCTGGGTGCTAAATACAATTTGTTGGAAAAGGAGGGATAGTCTTGTGATCCAACCATTATTGGAAACAGGAGATTTGGGTTCAGTTCCTGGCCTTGGTACAGATTTCCTGTGTGACCGTAGGCCAGTCACTTTAATTTCTGTGTGCTTGGAATAGCTTAGGTCTATGAAAGCATGTAAGTATGCAGCCTACTTTAAAAGCTAAATATTATGGAACTGTTACATTATTCTTAGGGTAATAATGTGCTGTGTCTGTTCTGGACTGATCTTTGTTCTTTTGCTCTTACATTATCTTTCAGAAAAAACAAATAGCTATTTTAAAAACTACTTAAAATAGTTAAAAGGAGAAACTCACAAACATAAACTATAAGGGAATCACAGTTCACATGACATGTCTGACACTGAAATAGGAATTGCACAATTGAACAGAACCTGAAAGATTCCAGAGCTGAGAGCTGGATTTAAAGTTTGACACTGGTTTGAGTGTCAAAAGCCCCCATTAAAAACAATATAAGATACTGTCACTTTGTTAGGTATCAGTTTCTCAAATGTATCGAAACGTTAATTAGCCTGTGTAAAAATGTAAAATGTCATCCTGCTCTTATAGAAAAAGCTGCTTGTAATTCTTTGTTTTTGATTTCAATTAAAAATAGGATCAAATTTCAAACATGTTCCTTCAAGGAAGGAGTAAAGAGTGATACTGACTATTACCATCTTTATATGTATAACTTCCAATGCCTAGTAAAATAATGGAACAAATGCTAAGATGAAAAATAACACTGTATTTGGAGAATAACACCATCAGCAGAAAGCACTGTCTTTATAAATAAATCATTAGGCAAATATTTACTTTTTTGATAGAAATACAAAATTAGTTGGTGAGGACATCCAGGGTGCATGAGTTTGTGGATAAATACCAGAGAAAGCAAAGATAGATATTTAATTACATAAATAAGCATATTGTAGTGATGACTGACTATATAGACAATTGGGGAAGATATATATTTGAGGTCCTGCAGGGATCAATGGTAAGAATGTAAAAACTGGCATATTGGGTCAAATCAATGGTCCATCTACCCCCATCCTGTCTTCAGACACTGACCAGTGCCAGAGGCTTCAGAGGGAGTGAACAGAACAGGGCAATTTAAATGAGTGATCCATCCCCTGTCATCCAGTCCCAGCTTCTGGCAGTCAGAGGTTTAGGGACACCCAGAGAATGAGGTTGCGTCCTTGACCATCTTGACTAATAGCCAGTGATGAATCTATCCTCCATATAACTTATTTAATTCTTTTTGAAACCGGGTATGCTTTTGGTCTTCTCAGTATTCCCTTACAATGAGTTAGGTCGAGTTAACCAGGCCTAACTTTGTAGTGTAAATAATGTATGTGTCTTCACTATCCAGTCCCTTCTGCCAACCTAAAGGGCTTGTAAAGTCGACTTCTGTACTCCACCTCCCCGAGAGACGTAGCACTTCAGTCGACATCCATGCGTCAACATGGGGATAGTGTGGACCCTAAGCTGCATAATTTGAATGAATTGGCCTCCGGGAGGTGTCTGGAGAGTACTTTCAACTCCACTTCACTTCAGCCAGGTACACAGGGAACAGCCGCCCCCCTGTTAAAGCCCCGGGAACTTTTGAATTTTCATTTCCTGTTTGATCAGCGTGGCGAGTTTGTCAGCACAGCTGACAATGTATGCTCAAGGTCGCGAATGTGCTCCAGCATGGAGCACACAGGAGGTAGTGGATCTTATTGCTGTGTGGGGAGAAGAGTTTGTGCAGGCAGAGCTCCAAATCAGCAGAAGAAACACTAACATCTATGCCAAAACTGCACAGGACATGGGGGAGAAGGGCTACACCAGGAACACATCAGTGCCATGTGAAAATAAAGGAGCTTTGGCAAGCATACCAGCAGACAAGGAGGTGAACAGTTGCTCTGGTTCTGAGCCACAGATATGCTGCTTGTATGAGGAAATGCATGCGATTCTAGGCAGCAACCCCATCACTACCCCCAAAACATTCCATGGATACCTCCCAGGAGCTCCGGGTGACCTCGGGCAACAAGGAGGACATTGTTGAGGAGGAGGAGGAGAATGTGCAGCAGGAAAGCGGAGGATCCATTCTCCCCAACAGCCAAGAACTTTTTTTAACTCTGGAGCCCATCCCACCAAAGGACCACTTGTCGGCAGAGTGTGACGCTGGGGAAGCACCGGTGGTGAGTACACATTTTCAATCAAACTGTAGGGCTTTCATGCTGCTATTTTTAATGTTGAGTCTGAATTAAAAAATTGGGATAGAAGTTAGCAGCAGCCACTCCAGCTATGCAGAAGGTGCTCTCCAAAAAAGACTGTTTATGTATCCACGGATGGCTCAGGAATCCTCCCTTGAGATCTCTAGGAAGCTTTCATGGAAGTACTCTGCAACCCTTTGCAGAAGGTTTCTGGGAAGGGCTGCCTTATTTCGTCCACCACAGTAGGCCACTTTCCTGTGCTACTCCAGTATTAACTTTTCTGGCATTATTGTGGCACGCAGCATTACAGCATAAGGACCAGGTCTGTACCCAGATGCTTGCAGCATCTGCTCCTTTTCTGCCTCTGTTACCCTCAGGAGAGTGATATTGCATACGGTCACCAGGGGAAGTTTAAATGCTAGCCCTTAAACTGAAAGCAATTTGATAAGTAATCTGCCCCTGTTTGGTGAATTCTGGGTCACACAACCACACTTTCCCAAGTGTGCCAGAAAGTGCCCATTCCCACACCTTTGATTGTTATTGCAGTGCAATTGTAAGCGAGCTGGCCTTGTGTCTCTTCCCCCCCGCCACTCAATGTTATCAACCCTTTTGCCCCAGGTTCTCTTACTTTTCTTTGCTGTCTCTCAGTGTTTGTGAGCATAATAAAAATTAATAGATTAAGGAGAAAAGGCTCTTTATTCATTCAGCACACAGCTGTTAGTGGGGGTGTAGTTTACAGGGGAGTACATGCAATGAAGGGGACAGCTAGGTAAGGAACAACACACAAGTATCACATCACTGTAGGTCATTGATGAAACTAGTTTTCAAAGCCTCATGGAGACACAGTGTGCCTTGATGTGCTCTTCTTATTGCCCTGGTGTCTGGATGCTCAAAATCGGCTGCCACGCAATCTGCCTCCACCCCTGACCCCACCGAAATCTTTTCTCCCTTTGTTTCACAGATATTATGGAGTACACAACATGCAGCATCAACAATGGGGGATAGTGCTTTCACTGAGGTCTAACCTAGTAAGCACACTACACCAACGGGCTTTTAAATATCCAAAGGCACATTCCACCACCATTCTGCACGTGCTCAGCCAATGGTTGAACCGCTCCTTACTGGTGTCCAGGCTGCCTGTGTACACCTTCATGAGCCAGTGTACAGCTGAGCGGGGTCCATGCTTGCATGGCATCTGTGCGGGTAACCCAGGTTTAGGGGAAAAAAGTGCAAAAAAGGCTTGGTTTGTTTGCAGTTGACTTCAGGGAGGGAGAGAGGAAGGAGCATCATGGGAGATTAATGCCATGTTCCCATAACCACCCATGCACATGTTTTGGTCCCATGAGGCACTGCAAGCCCAACCCAACATTCCACTCTGCTCCATGCACTATGGGATAGCTACCCACAATGCAGTGCTCTGTAAGTCGATGAAAGCCCTGCTAGTGAGGATGCGCTCCGCCAACACAATGTGCATAGTGGGGACATGCAGAATCTACTTGCTTAAATTAGAGGCTCAATATTGACTTAAATAAAATCAGCCTAAATTTGTAGTGTAGACCAGTCAACTGTGTTGTGTGACGTGCTTCCATATGCCTGTTTTAAACCTGCTGCCTATTAATCTTATTAGGTGAAGGTGACCCCTGGTTTGTGTGTTATGTGAAGAGGTCAATAACATGTCCTTATTTGCTTTCTCCACACCAGTCTTGATTTTAAAGACCTCTGTCATATCCCTCTTCAGTCATCTCATTTCCAAGTTGAACAGTCTGTCTTTTTAATCCCTCCTCATATGGAAGCTCTTCCATACCCCTAATTATTTTTCATTGCCCTTCTCTGTACCTTTTTCCAATTCTAATCTATCATATCTTTTTCGAGATGTGGTGACCAGAACTTCATGCGATATTCAAGGTGTGGGCGTACCATGGATTTATATAGTGGCATTATGGTATTTTCTGACTTATCTATCCCTTCCCTAATGGTTGCTAACATTGTTAGCTTTTTTGACTGCTGCTGCACACTGAGTAAATGTTTTCTGAGAATTATCCACAATGACTCCAAGATTTTTCTTGAGCAGTAACAGCTAATTTAGACCCCATCATTTTTATGTCTAGTTGGGATTATGTTTTCCAATATACATTACTTTGCATTTATCCATATTGAATTTTATCTGCCATTTTGTTGCCCAGTCACCCAGTTTTGAGAGATCCCTTTGTAACTCTTTGCAGTCAGCTTTGGACTTAATTATCTTAAGTAATGTTGTACTATCTGCAAACTTTGCCACCTCACTGTTTACCCTTTTCCCAGATCATTTATTCATATTTTGAACAGCACAGGTCCCTTATAGAACCCTGGGGGACCCTGCTATTTACCTCTCTCCATTCTGAACAGTGATTTATTCTTACCCTTTGTTTCCCATCTTTTAATCAGTTTCTGAGCCATAAGAGGACTTTCCCTCTTATCCCATGACTCCTTACTTTGATTAAGACCCTTTGGTGAGGGACCTTGCCAAAGGCTTTGTGAAAATCCAAGTACGCACTAGATCAAACTTATCCACATGTTGATATGTTCATAGAAATCTAATAGATTGGTGAGGCATGATTTCCCTCTATAAAAGCCATGTTGACTCTTCCCCAACATATCATGTCCCTCTGTGTCTGATAAGTTTATTCTTTACTATAGTTTCAACCAGTTTGCCTGGCACTGAAATTAGGTTTACTGGCCTGTAATTGCCAGGGTGGCCTTTGGAGCCTTTGTTAAAAATCAGCATCACTTTAGCTGTTTCCTAATTATAGTCAGGGGTGAAAGTAAGTTGAGTGACTTACGCTGGGGCCAGCTCTGGCCCCAGGAAGGGGCAGGGCCTAGGGCGGAAGGGGCGGGGCTGAGGGGGTCAGAGCCAGCCTCAGTCCACCCTGTAAGGTAAGTGGCCCCCGCTCCCCCACCGGGGTAGCAGCAGCCCGGGGCTCCGGGGGCTATTTAAAGGGCCTGGGACTCCCCTGCTTCTACTGCCCCAGTCCTTTAATTAGCTGCCGGAGCCCTGGGGAAGAAGCGGGGCTCCAGCAGTTATTTAAAGGACTGGGGTGGCAGAGGCAGCTGGAGCCCCAGCGCTTTAAATAGCCCCCACTACCCCAGGGCTCTGGGGGCTATTTACAGGGCCCATGGCTTCCCTGCTTCTACTGCCCTGGTCCTTTAAATAGCCACCAGAGCCCCACACCTGCTACCTCAGGGCTCCAGCAGCGGGGCTCTGGAGGCAATTTAAAGGGCCTTGAATAAAGTGGCAAGTTCCCAGCCTGCAGTCCTGTGAGCAGAGAGTTTGTTTTTGTTTGCTCTGAGTGGGCCCTTTACAGAAGGCTGACTCTGCTCCAGTTATTCATGTTAGTTAGTTAGTTACCTTACTTCACACGCTGTTGCATTGACTTCAGTGGAGCTGTTTGCAAAATAAGGAGTTTACTCAGTGGAGTGGAGTGGAGCAGGAAGAACCTGTCCCTGCATGAATGAAATTTGAGGCTGAAACTAAAGCAGAAGGTGCAGTGAACACCAGTTCACAGAAATGATACCAAAGGGCCTGAGGAGATTTAAAACATTGGTGCAGGAGAAGTTTGGGAAACTTTTCCGCTATTATACCAGGTGAGAAATAATCTGAAATAGATCTTCAGTGGGCAGGAGCCACCTGAAAAGCAGGAATAGGTTGAAATTAATGAAGGGAAAACTTAGAGTGAACATCTGGAAAACCTGCCTGACAGAGCTCTATGAGATTCCAATCCCGCAATTGGATCTGAATGGGCAGAGTCATGCGAAGCCCTGCTGGTACAAATGTGTCGCCACACAGATCCACCTGCATAACAGGTTAGACAAACACCTGTTAAGGATGGTCTAGATAATACTTGATCCTGTCTCAGTGCAGGGGGATGGATGAGGTCCCTTCGAGCCCTATATTTCTATGACTTTACGAATCCAGTTACCCAACATGGGCCTTAGACTGTGCAACAACCTTCCAAAGGAAGTCGCGGAAAGTCACTGCTTGGGATGTTTGTCTAGACTACACATAGCAGTAGTGTGGTATACTTCGGAGAACCATTCTGCACTGGACTGTAAATGACCTAATAGGTCCTTCCCCTTTGTTTTCTCTGATCTCCATGTCATGCCTCAGCATATGACTCTAAATCCATGCGTTACTTGTTCAAAGCTCGAACAGCCACTGTGCTTGATAGCGTCTATAACAGTGGAGGTCAACAGAACATTTTAATTAAAATCTGAAACAAAGCACAAACCGTGAACATTATCTCAGCAAAACCACAAATGTCTTCCCTAAAGCTTCAGGATTTGCCCCCCCCCCCCCAAAAAAAAGCCAGTACAGTAATAAATGTAAGATGCTTTCCAGCTTGAAAGCTTTAGACAATAAGAAGTTACCAGAATATGGTTTTCAATGGCAATATCGTGAGGCGCATCATCATTTAGAAACCTAGCCAGCAGGCAACAGATTCATCATTTTTATCATAGGATGCTGGCAGTACTACTCTCCAGATGTACCATTTGGCACATTAAGCAATTCTTTTCTTAGAAGGGGAACCTATGGTTTTGCCATGTACTGCAAAACACCAATGGAATCACTACATAAGCAAAATGCCAGTAATGGTATAGTGGTCCAGCCACAAGGATTGGTATGTTAATTTTGTTTTATTTTTTTCCCAGCGTGTCATCAGTAGTACTGGATTTTGTGTCAGAATCATGGCTGGGCTGTCTAGTATCATATTTTTAAGTGCATTTTCAGCTGGAGGTTTAAGCTGGGGAACTAACGATTTTTGATGCAAAAATGCGCTGTACTTAGGTCCATATTATCATTTTACCCTGATGTTAGACACTGGGCCAAATTCTGCCCTCAATTCCACCCGTGAAACCCTGGCCCAACATATGCAACTTTGGAAATGGTATCCAAACACCTCTGAAAGCCAATAGTTCACACTAAGACTGTGGCTTATACTTCTTGTTACTTCCTAAGAGCAACTAAGTCTTAAAATAAAGCTTTGGCTTATTTGTAAGTAAGAAGATAAAAATAATCACAGTATGCTGCATTTGCATTTGGAAGGCAATGATTGGATTCTCAGTTTCTCCATACTTTACTTTAACTCTAATGGATTATCAGCTGGTTTGACCTTGAAAATGCAGCCTTCAAACCCTTTATTACTTACTTCGTATCTACTGTATATCAGACTAGTTGCTGGACTTCGATTTGCCCATGTGGTGCCAATGTTGCAATGAGAAGGCTGAGAAAACTATTGTTGTTCTTTGAGCTGTGTTGCATTTATTATCTCTGGTTCATACTCAGGACATGTTTTCGTCATATTGGCAGGAAAAATTGGGGAGTAGAGAGAGGAATCATGTCGTGCTTCTTCCTAGGACCATGCCTTGTGGCTGTACATATAAACAGAGGGGGAATGTTTTTTGGACTTACATCTTGAATTGCTTTGTTTTTTGGAGATGGAGAAGAAGGCAGAACTGCAGCTAGCAATTTATTAATTCTATTGTGCTGGTGCTCAGCCAAAATAGGGGCCTCATTGTGTTGGCACGGTACACGCGTAATGAGAGACAGTCCCTGCCCTAAAGAGCTTACAATCTAAATAGAAATAAAAAAGACAGGAAAAAGTGTGGGAGGGGAAACAGGCACCACAAAATGATTCACAAGTCACATAGCCAGTGAGCAGGTTTCCTGAGTCCCAGCCCATTGTCTCATCTACAAGAACATCACGCCTCTCAAATTTACGTTTATGCCAGCTGTCCATTGTCCTATTCTCCCTCCATCCTGATCCACTCACCTGTATTACCCGAGGACTTGTTCAATTCTCATGGTGGCTTTCCACTGGTGTAACCCCATTAATGTCAGCAGAATTACTCCAGTGTAAGCGAGAGGAGAATTGTACCCATACTCTTCCAAAGGGTAGCCATAGTATTAGGCACAAGAGGGAAAATCCTGGGACTTAGGATTGCACATGCCACTCACTCACAAGTTAAACCAGCTCTTCACTGTGCTGATCAATCCTGAGTGTAGAATGGGGTTTGGAGAGATGGTGAGGATCTCAAATAAATGAACCTCTGTCTACCTCCCTGATACATTTTATAGCACCCTAACTTTACGTGATGTTTTCAGAGCTTAAAAAGGCAGTGAGAAAAGTGGTGCTGGTGGGTCAGATCCAAGGAGTTTGAACTTCATCCAGAAAGAGACAGGGAACCCGTGGAGTGTTGCTTCCTGTCATAGATTCCTCTTGCTCTCTTTCTTCCTCCAGAGGTTGCAAGGGTTACTGCAGCCCACGGCTCTTGCAAGTGCATTAGAACAAAGAGTGTACTTCAGGAGGAGACTAGTGGGATCTGTCTCCACCCTTGTCAATGATCATATACATTCAGGTTTGTGTAGACTGATGTGGAGAGCCAATCCATCTTCATGCTGATGGGCCCACCCTCTCCCTGCTGACAGCTCTGTTTTATAGGAGTTATCTAGGAGCTAGCTCTGCACATCTCACAACCCATTCAATCTTCAGTTCCCTCTGTTAGGAAAGGCAGAGCCTCCCATGAGATTATCTTTACTGCCCTGGCTGCCATATAGGGCAGCCACGAGGACCAGCATCCTAAACTGTGCCCCTAGGGGAAGGAAGAGAAAAGAGTTTGGTGGCTATGAAGTAAGTAATAAGTAATATGAAGTAAGAAAGAAGTAATAAAGCACCCCGTAGCAGGGGCTCTCCTTCAGGATGAGGGCAAGACTGCTGTCTTGGGAGTGTCACTGAACTACCCAGCTCTGTGCGACTCCATTCTTTGTAGAAGCTAACGGCCAGAATTTGGCCCATTACGATGTTCATAGCAAGCGTAGCTAGCAGTGTTTTAATAAAAGGCTGGATAAAGATCTAAAACAAAATAAATTCCTGCATTGTGCAATTTAATGCTTGGATTTGTGACCCTAAATTGGTTAAATTATTATTTTTGTTATAAAATAATGAATACTCTGTATTGGGGAAACTCTCCACATGCTGATCAAGCTTTGCTCAATACAGTTGCAGCGTAGAGGGGGTTTCATTCTATTTTATGTAATATTTGAATATTTTAAAACCGTTCCTGCCACTTACCATAAATATCATCCCCCTAAAATTAAATGCGTATGTCATGGCACAGGCCCATCCATACATCATGAAAGTGAGAGCTAGTGTTTAATGACATGTACTCATCAGCAAAAACTACCTTTAAAAAAAAATGGTGTAAATCCAAGTTTCTGCTTAATTGGTTTATATATGGCCTCTGCAGTTTGATTAACTGTGCAATTAATAATGACTAGGTTTGGCATGTTAGGTACTTTGTGCTGTTTTCTCTGTTCCACGAATTCTGGGAAAGAATGCAGAAACACTGTTTGTTGTGAGAATTCTCTCCCTCTCCTGTTGGTTTCAGTTCCTAAAGTATAGTTATGCTTTAAACGCCCAGGAGCAGGAACAACCAAAGCTTTGTTTTTCTTTGGGCCAGTAGAGTTATCTAAAACACTGGGAGTTTCTGAAGGGAGGCTAATTCCTGTTCCTGGGCGGCTGCAGGGGTACAAAAGGCACCCAGTGCCCATTTTTTTAAAGCAAGGGAAACCCAGGGAAACAACGGTTACCAGGGATTAATAAAAATGGGAGTTCCAAGTGGGAGGAAGTCATCGCAACTGGTTCCAAGCGAACTGCTGCTATGAGCTTTGGCATGCTGTTTACCTTAGAATGTGGGAACGGAATGAAGGTTTAATAAAGGTAAATCACATGTTAAAAGTTACTTTCTAACTTTTTACTAGTTGAGTTGCTGAATGTATTTTTTTCCTTTTAGTTTAAATTCTGAAATTTGGGGTTATCCTGTTGAGGTTTCATAAACAGTATTTAAAATGTTTGTTAATATTTAGAATCCGGATAGGGTTTTCATATTTCTGTTTGTATTATGTAAAGCCAGCATATCCCCAGTTGCAGGATTTAGGAGAAGTTGTTTTGTTTTTAGAGGAAGACTGGGGAGCTTAATAGAACTTCTGTGGGAAGAATTCACCTTTTGATGCAAACACATTAAATGTGATTCATGTTCAGACTGAAATGCTAATACAGTACACTTGAGGCAGTTAATGAGGCAATGCCATTGGTACACTTTGGTTCATCAGAATCCTAGTATTAAAAATGCACTTACAATAAATTGTGTGTAGGTAATCTACCAATATATGATTTCTCCATACAGTACAGCCTGCACTGGTTTATTCGCTATATTTGTATAACACTCAAACAAAGAACCTTCCTCATTCTTCTCTTGGGACACTTTTCCATTGTATAAGACCTCTCAATATATGGAGGCTTTTCCTGATAGCTTAAGTTTTTCCTGTCTGAATTTCATCCCGGTCCTACTTTGTCACTGTTTCTAAGTGAATTTTAAAACCTAATAAAATGTGTCTTTATTAATAAGTCTGTAAAAACAGCAAGATCGGATAGGTGGTGATTTCTATGCAATCTGAAAATAAATTGAAATACCAAAAAGAACAGGAGTACTTGTGGCACCTTAGAGACTAACCAATTTATTTGAGCATGAGCTTTCGTGAGCTACAGCTCACTTCATCGGATGCATTCATAGGAATGCATCCGATGAAGTGAGCTGTAGCTCACGAAAGCTAATGCTCAAATAAATTGGTTAGTCTCTAAGGTGCCACAAGTACTCCTGTTCTTTTTGCGAATACAGACTAACACGGCTGCTACTCTGAAACCTGAAATACCAAAATAATTTGTTATGGCCTAGGACAACTAGTAGAACTGTTGCATCTACCGTACTCTATCACTGTGATACCTCCATAAAAGTTTACAAGCTATTCCAGTCAAAGCTAGTATTAAATGGACGTATTGGAAAATGCAGAAGTGCAAATGCTGAAACGAACCATGCCGTGAAGCATCCATGCTAAGCCATTCTATAAAGCCCATGGAAGGACATTTGGTGTAATCTAGCTGTTTATGCTTCCCTTAGCTTGCTCTTCTGGCCCACAGGGGTATTGTGCTTAATAATCAAGAGAAAAGTTGATGAATCTTGCCTTACTCTCTCCTCAAATCTGACATCACATTGTATTCCCTAAAAGTAGCTAAAACAATAGCAGTACCCACCTTTTGTCTCTCCACAGGTCACCTGAGCGTCTGATTAGTCGTTTCCATCTAAGCTTTCAAACCTCTGTTTTAAAAACAGTGATTCTATCTTGAGAGGTTTCTCCTGAGCCCACAAGGAGAGCTTCTGAAGTTTTTCCTCTCTGTTGACACCTGTGAAAGTTTTTTCCCACTACAGCTCAAACAGCTTCTGGCTAAAAGTCATTATCACCTGTTGGCTGTTCAGAGGCTTGTGTAAGAGGCTCTCTTAGATAGCCTTCGTCCTGCTGTGGGAGAATAATTGTCCGAATCATAAAGTCCAATGCCTTCATTTTCAGCAGAAAGTCCAAGAACTTAATGATTGTGTTCTCTATTTCTTAAATACTTGAGAAGTCTGTCCAGAATACATACTGGGCATACAGTAGAACCTCAGAATTACAAACACCTTGGGAATGGAGGTTTCAGAGTAACAGCCGTGTTAGTCTGTATTCGCAAAAAGAAAAAAGAAAAGGAGTACTTGTGGCACCTTAGAGACTAACCAATTTATTTGAGCATAAGCTTTCGTGAGCTACAGCTCACTTCATCGGATGCATACTGTGGAAAGTGTAGAAGATCTTATTATATACACACAAAGCATGAAAAAATGGAGGTTGTTTGTAACTCTGAACAGAACGGTATGGTTCTTTCAAAAGTTTACAACTGAACATTGACTTAACACAGCTCTGAAACTTTACTATGCAGAAGAAAAGCGCTGCTTTTAACCATCTTAATTTAAATGAAACAAGCACAGAAATAGTTTCCTTACTTTGTCAAATCTTTTTTTTTAACTTTCCCTTTATATTTTTTAGTAGTTTGTTTAACACAGTATTGTGCTGTTCAGTATTTGCTTTTTTGGGGGGGAGGGGTCTCTGTTGCTGCCTGATTGTGTATTTCTGGTCCAAGTGAGGTTTGTGGTTCACAGGTCTGTTCGTAACTCTGAGGTTCTTCTGTATGTGGGAAAGCTGTACAGTTTATCCATTCTGTAAGAGTCCTATGGGTGCGTTACCTAGGGCTGTAAATATGGTGCTTTTTATGCACACTAAATTCATCCCAAACTTTTAAAGGGATAAAAGAGTGCTCTTATTAATTTGCAATAATTAAAAAATAAATAAATCTGTCAGTTTTGAATACTTCAAAATGAAAAATTTATTTTTTTTATGAATCTGTTGTCATTATTTTGACCAGGGCTAATATAAATGTTAATATCTCTTGCCACTAAACAGTCTCCAGTTAATATTAACATACCAGCAATTCCAGTGTGCACGTGTATCTCCAGAAGCATCACATATATTCTCTGGCATTTCCTCTTATACTAGTATATCATGATACCTACTGCTCCATTTATTTCTTTATTTCTTTATTTTATTTCTTTCTTTATTTATTTTTAACATGCCAGTATCTAGGGTCTTGTGCTATTGGGTTCTGATGTACACAGTTTGATTTGTCATTGTTAAGATTTAGCTGCAACAATCCTCTTGCTTTAAGGGTGACTTTCACATTGAAGCATATTTTTTTAAGTACATACTCTGCCAGTATTTTGCTGTTCCCTGTATCACTGAAGAAATTTGGGCCTGTTTCTTAGTAACACTAAGGCATCTTTACACCACACTGGCAGTATAAAGGTCCCTTGAAGTAGGTGTAAAATTACATTAACCTCCACTTGCACCTTGACGCTGCCAGGCACTATTGTAACACTATTTACTGTGGGTGAATTTGATCTAAATATTGGTATTATGTCAGCAGCTAGGGAGATGTTGTTAACTGTTAAAATCCTCCTTAAACTATTTTTTTAGCATAATTTGTTACAAATACCATAAACTGAAGAGTGGAAATTTGGTTTCTCCAACACTGTAACTCTTGTGTGTATGTACAGGTAGGTGGGAGTCTAATCTTTGTGTAAGGGGACTGTTGGCCCTTTACTAACATTCAGTGGGGGTGTTCTGGTTGGCTAGCTCCCAGTACTAAAAGAGGAAGGGTTTATGGGAAACCAGGACCCTGAGACTGGTAGTCCCCAGGAACAATGGGGAGAGGCCAACGCTCCAGGTCAGCCTGAATGACAGGGCACGCAGGCTAATTAGGGAGTCAGGAGGCCAGGGAGGTCCCGTCCTCCGTGTGAGCTGGATTTACTTGGGTCAGAGAGAGTGGGGCCAAGCTAAGGAGAAAGCAGGGGTCCGAGCTGAGCTGGGGAGCAGAGCTGTGCCAGGTCCAGAGGGAGCAGAAAAGCAGCCCAGAGAGAGCAGACCCTGTCCTCGGAGCAGAGCTGCAGCCCCAAAGCCAGAGGCACAGCCCAGAGAGAGCAGACTTGCCCTGGGAGCAGAGCTGCAGCAACCAGAGCCAGAGGGGCCAGAAGAGCAGCCCAGGAAGCAGGTCAGTGCTGGGAGCAGAGTCACAGAAGCAGCCTGCAGAGCAGACCTGTGCTGGGAGCAGAGCTGCAGCAACCAGAGCCAGAGGGGCCAAGGAAGCGGCCCAGGGAGCTGGAGGCAGAGCAGCAGCAGCAGTGCTGAGACAGAGTGGTGGAGCTGGGGCTGGAGCAGTGCGGAGCTGGGTGCAGTGAGCAGCTGGGGAGAGCGAGGGGGACTCTGGGGGCGCAGCACAGGGAGACACCTCAGCCAAGAGGCTCTGCAGGCCAGGCTTGGATCGTAACCCCGACAGGGCGGGGGCAACACTGGGAAGAAGGGTCCTACCACTTAGAGCCTGAGAGCGTGTGGCCACCACCAGAGCAAGTGTCCGACCCACAGCATCCCCGCAGCACAGCCAGGGCCTGAGAAGAAGGCCTGGGACATACAAGGAACAGCCTGTGAACTGCCCTGACATTCCAGAGACACTGTTTGTGACGTTCCCTGCCACAGAGCGGGGTGATGTGTTTCCTTTAACCTTTCCCATTATTCCTTATTGTTTTTAAAATTAATTGTTGATTAAATAACTTGCATTTGCTTTAACTTGTATGTAATGGTCAGTGGGTCAGAGAAGTGCCCAGTGCAGAGAGAGTACCCTGGAGTGGGGACACCCTAGCCCCTGTCCTAGGTGACCACAGCAGGGTTGGGGGTCGAGCGCCCCAGGAATCTTGGGGCCAGCCTTGTTGGGGTTACGAGGACTCTGCCAGACAGGAGAGTGGAAGGGGAGTCCTCAAGGGCAGGGAGGCCACTGGCTAAAGGAAGTGGGAGCGAGGACTCAGATCCTTTCGCTAGCCCACTTCACCGGGGTAGTGCAGAAGCCAGGAAAGTTCCCCACAATAGCGGGACTATTCCCCCGCTTACATTTGCATCGTGTTTGGAGGCCAGGAGGTTAATCTTTCGTAAGTGCAACCTTCCCAGGAAAATTCTGAATATAATTCAGTTTTCTAGTGAAATACTTAGTGTGGACTATAATGGGAGGATAAGAGGACTATTTTGTTCAGAATGTAGTTTAACTAGAAGACAGCCTGAGGACTTCCTTGTTTAATCTACCTTATCTATCTTTTATGGAATATATATAAAAAAAAAGATCAAGGTAGAGCAGCTTGTACCTAAGCTTTGTTTTTTTTGTTTTTTAAATAGGTTGAGAGCTATCAAGCTATTAGTCTAGATCAGAGAAGTTTGGGAGACAGGAAGTATGTGGTTTCATTTCAGTAGCTGAATTTAAGGTTATCTATGTGTAAACACTGCTTATCTCTGAGGCCTGCAAGTTGTTTACTCATCTGGTTTCCTCTCCTTGTCAGAACCCAATTTACTTTTCGGGAGTGGTTGGTTGACTTCCTGAGCAGAACTAGGCAAAGTTCCCAACCACTTTATTCTTTTAAGGAGTTCAGATAACTTTCTTTTAATGGGATATTCTTTTTATGTTCATAAGGAGCTAGTTCTAGGAAACATTAGACAAGAGCCTTTTAGCTATAGCAGGTTGTGATGTGCTTCCATCAGACCACAACAGCTTAAGTGGGATTGAGTTGGGTCAGTACTTAGTTTGGTAGGTTAGACGACTCCGAAAAGGTTCTGAGTGGATTTGGTGATCTAAAAGGTAGCATGTTCTTCCTTCTGAATTGGTACAAAAGTGAACAAATGCTTCAGGGGCCAATTGTTAATAGCATTGCTGGAAGTGCCACTTTTCAGATGAAATGTAAAACTGAGATCCTAACAATTCATGGCTGCCAAGGATCCCATTTCCCCCCCCCCCATTATCCCCCCCCCAAAAAAAAGAGGCTGGTGACCCTGATTTTGTGTACAGGTACCAACCAGAATAATTACATTCTACCTACCTGCATTCCTCATGCAACTTTAACAGGATAATACATTGCTCATATTCTCTGCATAAACTGTTGCTGTTTACTTTTGAACAATTTCTGTGTTTCACACCAGAGGTGATTGCATTCCAGTGATGTACACAGTGTTTAAAAGCGTTCTGTGTAGACAAAGATAATATAATACATATATATAGCATGTGCATATATATTTGTACATAGAGTATGTGGGTTCGTATATGTATACACAATATTACTAGTAATTACCTGTTATCAGAACCACTCAAGTGTTCCCTGTGTTTTAAAGGATAGTTCTAATCTGAAAAATGATCTGTAAAAATGTCACATTTTCCCTCAGATCATCTGTTCCCTGTGCACATTCAGAGCCCTGTCTGCTTGCTGCCATGACTAAAATAAGTGTTCACTACTTTTTGATTCCTAGGAGCATTGTGATTATTTCACAGCCATCAGGCTAACAGATCTATGTATGCTCCAGTACCGCATATTGTATGCCAGGCATCTCAAGACAGGGACCTCAAAGCAGCAACAGGATGTCGGGGAGACTGCTACAGCAAAAATAGAGAAGCACTTCCAAAAGTGTCCTTAATTAACTAACGGTGTGTGTGGCAAATGTTGAGTAGAGGACCCTTCCTAAAAATTTGACCACACTGAATACTAATTAACTTAAGCCAACCTGGTAATGGGTATTGCAGTTTTGTTTTCTCTTTGCAATTTTCCTCTTTAAAAAAAAATAAAATAGGATTGATATCCAAGTTCCAGTTTGCAGTATTTCCTTTTTGTGATGTAACAAACTGTCTCATTTTTTGCCTCTTAGTTTCTGACTAGGCCCACTGATACTCATCCAATTAGACTGAGGCGGAGACCAACTTTTTGGTAGCATTTATACAGTCTTCCATGCCAAAGTTCCGCAGCTGCTTTGTATTTGATCTCTGGAATAGCATTTCCTAGAAATCAATCTTCAGGTATCCGTGGTGTAACTGGGACGGAGCAGGTACCCTCAGTCGCATTAAAACAGTATCTGTGACTTCCATGGAAGCAAAGACTTGGAGAAAGTGGAGAAGCATAAATTATGAGGAACCCCCCCCCCATAATGTTAAAGCTTCTACGCAGAATGACAATTTTCCTGCAAAACAGAGAAGAAGAAATAACTCTTAACCTTCTTAAATTCTATGATCCTTTGAGATGATTTAGAGCAGTGAAAAATGGCACCGATAGCTTTTTATCCTTTGTAAGAGAAAAGGTTACCTTTTAACGAGGCGTGGGAGAATTTTATTTTTATTTTTTATAATTTTGATGGATAATATCAATGTTTGTTGTTAGGCATTTTTTGAAAGATTTTTATCAATTTAAATTTTCACAGTTTGCAGGAAATTATGGTGGAAGTTGTAGGGGTGGCCAATGGGGGCAGTCAGGCAACTCAATGACAGAAGGCACTGAAATTAAAAAAGTTGAAGCTCTGTACCTGTTAAAACACAAACCGTCAACTATACAGAGTAAATATCCTTAAGTCAAACTCTAGTAAGTTCTTAAGCAGCATTTTTCTTACTTGCCTATCTGTAAATTTTGATTACTATCGATAGAAATATTTTTCTCTCGTTTTTGTGTATATCGTGAAATCAACATTAACTGACATTTACCAATAAAAATCCAATCTGTCCAAGCTTGCTTTTAACTCATCTTGTCCTACTATGAGCTGGCACTGGATCACAACCAGGCTGATGCCAGTCTGACAGTTTTAAAAGAATATGTTAGCATTTTATAAAAGGGGAATTATTAAATTTGAAAGAAAATAAAAACGGAGACCTACTCTTGTCGATTTAATGGCATGGAGACAGTAAAATATTGGCACACTCACTCAGTCAATTCCCGCAACAAATTAGCGAACTAAATTGATTTTAAAAAATGAGAGATTTATTTACTGAAACAATTTGTGTATTATTTTTATGGCACATAAGGATGGTAGGCACTTGAAAGGAACAGCGCTTGCCCCATACAGCTAAAACTAGCTCAATCTAACTCTTACACTTACAGTGATGGAGAGCAACAAATGGAGTGGAAGAAGAGATGGAAATAAAAGATCAGGGTATCGGTATTAAAGGGTATCCATATTAAAATGCTCATTGGAGTCTTTCCATTGTCTTCAATGGACATTGAAATGAGCTCTTACTTGGGTTTATCATGTGCACTTTTTGATGTTTAATGCTTTTAAAATATGAGGAGCTATTCCAAGGGAAATTGGAGAAGAGATGGAAGTGGGGGGGCTAGAAGGCATAGGGAATAACAACATTACAGAATAGAGCAATGAAGGATAGTGAGGAGAAGTATTAAGACCGATGCACCTAGCAACTAGGAAGAACAAGAAGCAGGAAGACTTAGAATAACTCTTTTTAAATTTTATTTCTTCTAAGGTCTTACTCTGGTCCTATGGCTAAGGCCAGTAGAGAAGTGGGATACAATGTTAGACTTAATCTGCATGTGTTCTTTTAGGATGTAGGACACACTAGTGTCTACAAATCATACAGGAGTTCAGAACTTGAAACTGCAACCTTATGGTTTTAACTCAAGAGAATTCTGAGTGGAGTTCCTAGCTCTGTAGAATCTCTTTACCCTGACAACGTAGCCAAAGCGAACAATAAAACCAGACTACTTCTTGTGGTCAGAAAGAAAGAAACAATTTGTTTTGATTGAAGGCTCCAGTCTTCGCAAATGCATAGAGTTGAGAGCAGCTGCATAGGAAATGCAATGATATGGACTGGTTCTTGCCAGGACAAATTACATTAGTTACAACTGACCCTACGATGAGGGAATGGCTTGAGCACCAAGAACAAGATTTATATCTGAGAGAAATATATGTAGCTTCTAGATACCAGGAAGACTAGCTGGAATTATCTACCTAAATAAGGTAAATTTAGGATTTTTAAGAAGTGGCTTGAGTATTTTGTGTGATTGCCTGAGTTGATGCATATGATTTCAGCCTGGCAGTAATTTATATAGGAATTGCATTTATGATTGATAAATCTCTCTCGTTCCTGTCTATATGCATTTCTAAAGCCTCTTTCCCCATCATATCTGATTGTAGTATCGACATGATACATACTCTGTACTGAAGGCACTGAAAGATAATCGTTGAAAGCTATTGTCCTGTTTGTCTTTTTAAAAGCGGTGGGGGCTACAGAGAGAGGGAGAGGCAATGCCAGAAAGCTGTAGTTTGTAAGAATCTTTGCCTCTTTCAACTCAAGTAGCAGTGGTTTCTCCTTCTAAACTAAAAAATGTACAATGTATATTATCCATTTTTAAAAAGTGAGAGTGAAATTCACCCCTGTACAGAGGGTCAACAACACAAGGCTTATTAAGTCCCACTTAAGCCCTATTTTGAGGACTTAAATGATGCATAGATCATGTGCTGTCCTAGCCAGAGCGGTGAAATTCACCCTATCACACTAGAGTGAGTAAATCTATCATACTGACTGATGACTTTTCT